>NC_055995.1:30791281-31099405 GCF_018446385.1 Zingiber officinale
AGGATTCGATATTAATCACTTCTTTAAGAGATGTTACATCCTTTAGAAGCAACTTGATCCGAACATTGGATTTTGCTAACTTATGCATTAAATAATTAATTAAATTATATAGATGATTTGTACTTACAAAGGGGTTTAGCCCTTCGGAAACGGATGCAGATCCGTGCCTTCTCTAGGACTCAGTTTCCGATTCGTCCTCACTTCCGGATTCGTTGATGCAGTCTCGGGTCGTCATCGCGAGAAAACTTGTCTATTCGAGTTCTTCATTGTCGGACTCTTCCGAGGATGGCTCGTCCTAGGTTGCCTTCAAAGCTTTCTTCCTTCTTGGCTTCTTCGCATCCTTCTGGTTTGGGCAGTTCGCCTTGATGTGCCCCTTCTGATTGCATCCGGAGCACGTCACCTCAAACTTTACCTTTGGTTGGGCCTCCTTGGACTGAATTACCTTTTTAACATCTTTCTTGTTGAAGCCCTTCTTCTTTCTATAGAGCTTCTTCACCAGGTTGATGAGGTCGGTCGTGAGTTTTTCGTTGTCATCTGAGTCCGATTCTTCTTCTGATTTTGGTTCGGTTCTGCGTTTTGTTTTTGCTCCCCTGGTTCTGCTTGTACCTGCAACCAAAGCAACACCTTTCTCGACCGGATGTGAGTTTACCTGTTCATGTAATTCAAACTCTGCAAATAATTCATCTAACTTAATAGAAGAGAGATCCTTGGAAACCTTGTAAGCATCTACCATGAATGCCCACAAGGTATTCCTTGGAAAAACGTTTAAGGCGTACCTCAAGATGTCCCGGTTCTCTACTTTTTGTCCGACTGCATGTAGATCATTGAGTAGATCCTGTATCCGAGCGTGGAGCTGGCTAGTCGTCTTACCTTCCTACATTTTAATATTATATAATTTATTAAATAATAAATCCCTCTTACTTACCTTGGTGTCAGACGTTCCTTCATGAAGCTCGATTAGCTTCTCCCAAAGTTCTTTGGCGCTCGTGAACGGGCCGACACGGTTCAGCTCCTCCTTCATCAGTCTGCATTGGAGGGTGTAGGTATCTTTAGTGTTGGCTTCTACCTTTTTGATAAGGGGTGCGCCCCAATTTTTGTACGGTAGTGTCTTGTTGGCGCCGTTAGTTCATATTTCCAACCCGATTTTGATGATCACCTAGACCTCAAAGTGAGTATGGAGATACGCCTCCATCCGACCCTTCCAGTACCCGAAATCATCTCTGGAGAAGAGCAGTGGGCGAGCAGTGCTGAAACCTTCTTGGAAAGCCATTTTAGATCTAGCACAAAGAAAACGAACAAAAAGAATTTCCCAGGACTTGATCCTGGATTAGTAATGCAGTTTAAAAATAAGAAAATTGTTGGATCGAGAAGCGCTAGAGGGGGGGTGAATAGTGCTCGTGGCTTTTACTCATTTCGGAATCACAAAACTCGAGTAATAAACGCAGCGAAAATTAAAATAACAATCACACAGAAAGACACGAGGAGTTACTTGGTTCGGAGCTTGTGGCGACTCCTACTCCAAGGCCCGCGATTGTTGATCGCTTCCGGTGGGCAACAACTATAAGCTCGAAAAGTTATTACAAACTAATTACAATTTGAATTTTAAAGAAAAAGTAGTACCGACAACAAGAATATCAAATCTGAAGCTCGGGGTTGTCGGGATGATGTTGCAGCACTTCGGGATTGTCTTGTTAGTAGCTTGTAGCGTAAGGATTCCCCGAAAGTTGATATATTGAGCTTCTGGTTGAGACTCCCTTATAAAGGGTGTTCAAGGTGCCTCCATCAAGCTCCAAGGCACCTTAGACCCTAAGTTCTATCCCGCTTCGATCGCTGTCGATCAGGCTTTAACCGTTGCTCATTATCCACCTGAAGGTGCCTTTAATGCCGCTCCAAGGTGCCTTCGAGCAGTGATCCAAGGCGCCTTCAGTCCCCATGAAAGCGCCTCCAGCTCCTCTGGATAGCTGGCTTCGGCTTGCACCCGAGGCGCCTCCAAGCTCCATGGAGGCGCCTCGGGCACTATTCATCCGAGGTGAAAGTTGCTCCTTTGTTCCTGCAAAATGTGTTAGTCCCAAACACATACCCTGCAAAACAAAGTTAGCACACAATAGACATAGTAAATAAAATATTGATAGTCTCTAGACTATCCTGGGCCTGACTTCAGATTTCCAACCGGAAACCCTAGGTCGACCCGGCGCCTACTGTTCCCTCTGTGGGGAACGCACCCTCATCTACTCCTCTCAGGAGAGTTACCTATTGCTAGTGCGATCCTCCAGATCGACTAGACTTTTGCACAGTGCTCGATGCTTTCGGATTTTCTGCTGGATGCCCATTCCCCTACCAGTCCAGTCTTCCACCTGGTTCGCGACACCAGGACTTTCCACCTAGGGTTACCACCCCCTAGGACTTTTGCCTGAAGCCTTCGACCCACCAAGACTTTCCGCATACGGTTACCACCCCCTATGACCTAGGGTTACCACCCCTAGGGTTTTCCACCTGCCTAACCTCAATTAGGACTTTTGCCTACATACACTTAGGTCTTTTTTGCAAGCTCATTCAGACTGTTAGATCACAACATAACCTTAACTTTGAATCCTTTGCCATTATCAAAACACTGGTTCGATCGTCGGATGCTTCCCGTACCAACAATCTCCCCCTTTTTGATTATGGCAACTTAAATTCAAAGTTAAGTAAAACAAACAAAAGTAAACGAATGTATCATTAAACATAAGCAAGCTTTTTAAATAAAAAGTTCAAGCGAGAACATAAGCAAGCTAAATCTTTAAGGCAATTTCTAGTCTCCCCCTTAATAAAAGCTCTCTTTCTCTTATCCTTAATTTGAATTTTGAATAATTTGTATTTATTTGAATTTATCTTATTCTCCCCCTTTGCCATATATCAAAAAAACTTTTGTATGGAGAACTATAGTAAAAGACAACAAGAAAGGACTAAGTTCTTTTAACAACTTACATTTTCAGCTTACAAAGTTATATTTTAAAACACTTTAAAGCAATATTTCTTGTAAGTTCTTTGAAATACACAAGTTAAAGCCTGAGAATTATTTTAAGCAAGAACTACATTTTGTAACTAATTTAGCTAAAAATTATTTTAAGGCTTTGAAAAATATTTCGTTAAAATTTTTAAAGCCTTTTTAAAAGACATTAATTTTGAAAATCTTTTCGAATAATTTTTAAAGGCAAAAAAAAAAATAAACTAAGATTTTTTGTAAAATGCTTGAACAGAACATTTTGAAAAATTGTTAGTTAAGTTGGAGGAAAAAAGATCTTTTGATTTGACTTAGTTAATTTTGATGATGACTATGGAAGTTGTAATAAAGAATTTTAAATTAATGGCAAAGGAGGAGCAATTAATTAAGAACCTAATGTCCAAGCATGAGTCAAGTTAAATGTATTTCAAATTAACCAATTTCCTTTGGTGAGGTATCAGAGCTCTAAAGTGCAAGCATGAGTCAACTTGAAATTTTAATATCCTTAACCAACTGTCTAACCTTTAGTTACTGGCTGAATACCTAGAGGGCAATAGTTTTCACTTGGTTAGTCAAGTTAAGTTAGTAATCCAGTTAGATTTGACTAGGGCTGGATTATTTAACTTGATTAATGTAAAGTTAGTTTTTAACGCCCAGACTCACTATGAGGCACAGAAATAAGCATTCTGGAGTCCAGGTTGTACCCTATGCATCTCACGCCATTCTAAGTTTCTTTCAAAACACAAACAAGTAATGCCTAGTGTGTTTGTGAGATGCTTTGGCTGAAACTAGGCGAACATGATTTCTAGGGGGAAGATCCTAGGCTAAGTCCAAATTTTGAAAAAATAATAAGATTGGGATTTTGAAAACATTATTTTTCCTAGAATTTTAAAAGATAATTTTAAGATTAAGCAATTTTGAAGATCAACAAATTTTTTTTTAAAATTAGATGTAGGAAATTTGTTTGAAAATCAAGATCTATTCTACCCAACACATTTCTATTTGTCTTTTAAGTGTACTGAACTCGAGTTGAGGTAAGGGTTTTGTGAAAATGTCAGCTAGGTTTGATTTGGACTCAACATGGTTAAGTACAATTTCACATCTAGCTACATGATCCCTTACAAAATGGTGTTTTGCCTTTATGTGTTTAGTCCTAGAGTGGTGAATTAGATTTTTGGTCAGATTAATTGAACTTATATTATCAATTAAAATTTTTGTATTTTTATATTCTAGTTGATAGTCTTTTAGTGTGTTCATCATCCACAAAAGTTGAGAAGTACATTCTCCTAGGGCTATGTATTCAGCTTCAGTAGTGGATAAGGCAACGCAGTGTTGCTTTCTGCTTGACCAACTTACTTGGCACTGACCTAGAATTTGGCAGCTTCCACTTGTACTTTTTCTATCTAGTTTGCACCCACCATAGTCTGAATCAGAATAGCCAAAAAGGTCAAAGGTGCAAGTTCTAGGGTACCAGAGTCCTACATTTAGGGTGCCTTAATGTACCTAAGTATTCTTTTAGCATATGTTAGATATGATTCTTTTGTACAGGATTGGTATCTTGCGCACATACCTACTATAAATAGTATATCGGGTCGACTTACAGTTAGGTAGAGTAAGCTACCTATAATATTTCTATAGTGTTTTGGATCTACTGGTTTTCCTTCAGGGTCGGAATCAATGTTGATATTAGTTGCCATTGGTGCATTTATAATTTTTGAATTTTCCATGCCAAATTTTTTAATTAGTTCTTTAGCATATTTAGTTTGATAAATATAGATTCCATCTTTGGTTTGTTTAATTTGTAAGCCTAAGAAAAAATTGAGTTCCCCTACTAAACTCATTTTAAATTCATTTTCCATTAATTTAACAAATTCTTTTAAAAGTTTAGTGTTGGTTGAGCCAAAAATTATATCATCAACATAGATTTGGGCTATGAAGATGTCTTTCTCTAAGGTTTTGACAAATAAGGTCTGATCTATTTGACCTTGATTAAATCCCTTGGATATTAGGTAATTAGACAACCGTTTATACCATGCCCTAGGTGCTTGTTTTAGGCCATATAAGACCTTTTTCAGTCTGAATACATGGTTTGGTTTGTCTACGTCCTCAAATCTGAGGGGTTGGCTTACATATACCTCTTCCTTAATGAACCCATTTAAGAAGGCTGACTTGACATCCATTTGGTATAACCTAAATCCTTTATGTGCTGCATATGCCAACAACATCCTAATGGATTCAAGTCTAGCTACTGGTGCATAGGTTTCGTCATAGTCTAAACCTTCAACTTGGCTAAACCCTTTGGCTACTAGTCTGGCCTTATTTCTTACTATATCACCCTGATCATTCAATTTATTCCTAAATACCCATTTGGTGTCAATTATGGACTTATCTGAGGGTTTAGGTACAAGTTCCCAGACTTGATTCCTATCAAATTGGGCTAACTCTTCCTGCATAGCAATAATCCAGTCTGGGTTAGGTAGGGATTCTTCTATAGTCTTAGGCTCAATTTTAGAGATAAGTGCAATCTGACTCAGGTTTCTATAAGAAGCTCTAGTTCTAACTCCTAGGTTTGGGTCACCCAAAATTTGGTCAGGTGGGTGAGAGGTACTTATTCTGGTTGGTCTTATACTTGAGTCAGTAGTTGGTTCCTCTGGTCTAGTGTTAGGTTGAATTTCTTCATCTTCTATAATTCTAGGGTTAATGTCAACATTTTCATTTATATTAGGTAGGTTATTTTCTTCATCAAAGATTACATTAGTTGTTTCTTCAACTTTTAGGGTATTTTGGTTATAGACTCTATAAGCCCTACTGGTTGTAGAGTACCCTGAGAATATTCCTTGGACTGATTTGAGTGTGAATTTTCCTAAGTAATCTTTAGTGTTTAAAATGTGAACTTTACATCCAAACACTTCTAAATAGTTCAAGTTGGGAATTTTATTATAATATATTTTGTACAAGGTTTTATTGTGTAATTTGTTAATTAGAATTCTATTTTGAATGTAGTTTGCTGTATTTATTGCTTCGGCCCAGAATTGATGATTTAAGTCATATTCGTTAAACATGGTTCTAGCTGCCTCTTGTAGGGTTCTATTTTTTCGTTCCACTAGACCGTTCTGTTGGGGGGGTTCTAGGACATAAAAACTCATGTTTGTATCCATTAATTTTATAAAATTGGGTAAACCTATGATTTTCAATTTCACCCCCATGATCACTCCTTATTCTTTTAATTTTGGTATCTTTTTCATTTTCTATTAACTTGCAAAAATTATTAAAAACTTCAAAGGTTTCATCTTTTGTTTTTAGAAATTTTACCCAAGTGTATCTAGAGTAATCATCAATTATTACTAAGTAGTACTGATTCTTGCTTAGTGACTTGGCTCCATGTGAGTCAAATAGGTCTAAATGTAGGAGCTCAAGTAAGAAGTCAGTTCTATCTAGGTTGGTTGACATTGTGTGTAATGACCCAATTTTCCCTATTTTGAATTCTGAAAATCTTTAAAAATATTTGAAAATGCTTTTAAAATATTCTAGAGATTTTTAGGAATTTTTAGAGTATTTTTATGCAATTTTTGGAGTCCGTTTGGTATTATTACCGAGTGGAGAAAGTTTTAAAAAAAAAAAAAAATTTGCAAGAGCTAGGATTCGAACCCAGCTTCTCGGGCCCAAGCTGTAATCGGCCCAACCAACCAACTGAGCTACACGATTTCTGTTAACCTTATATGGAGCGAATAATATCTAAGCAGTGGTTAATGAATAGAGAATAAATAGGAAGAAAAATAGTGGCAGCTGAGACTCGAACCCGCGAGCCGCGTATTAAGCAGAACGCAGCCAACCAACTGTGCCAGCGGCTATAGTTAATTAAGGAGAGAACGGACAATATTTAAGGGTTAACAGAGAACAATTTACCTAAGTTATAAAGAGAGGACTTTAGTGATTTTCGGACAAAAAACCTAAACTCCTCTTCTCTCTCGCGACGGCGCCGACTCTTTCGGGCGGAAACAGAGCCGAATCTAGGGCTCGTCTTCGGCGGCCGGCGAGGACTTCTTCCGACGAGATCTCCACACCTTCGTGATCCCCTCGTCGAGAAGAACAAGTAGATACCAAGAGATCGTTGAGGAAACAACTTCTCCGAACCCTAGTAGCCCTATCTCTTCGGTTGTAAGTCCAAGAACCCAATGTAAGTGCTTCTCACCTGCGGTAGGAGTAGCTCTCGGGTTGTTATCTTGCGTTTTGTTGTAAAATGATAACAGTAGCCTTTCATCTTAGCATATGGTTTCGGATTTGATCCTTGCTCTAGCCAATTCGGTTTAAGTTGATTTTAATCTGTTAATGTGTTTTATTTAGGGCACGAACAGAAGTTTTGAGGGTTTTCCTTGATTACTACAGCATGCTAGTTAGGTGTATTTACCTTACACATTAAGCATGTTTAAGTAGATATATTCTAGTTTAAGCCTGTTGTGTTACCACTGGAATTATACTATCTTGCATTACCTGGAATATTATTGTTGATAGAATTGGCTAACCTCATGTATTAGTACCGAATTAGAAATGCTAGTGCTGATGTAGTAGTGCTTTGTTTGGATGCCATCATCCTCAGATGTTTTCTATTGGAAGCAAATTTTAGTTCAATAGAAACTAGTTTTAGTGATGAATGCAGTAGGTTCGAACTTTAGTCTTCCTAGCAATTCAATCATGTTAAAGCATGCAAATTGATCATAATTGGTTATGGATAGTTTCACAGTAGAAAACTGATTACTTGAGATGTGATATATATTGAGTTGATTCAGCTATGTCTCATGAGGCTATATTTTTGGGTTATTTCTAGAATTCTTACCTTTACATCTGTTAGGTATGAAAAGTTGGTATTGGAGTTAGTTCTGTAGCTTAATGTGAAGTAGGGATATGCTTAAATTGCTTAAACCCTTAATGTGAACGTGGCATGTGTTGAGCTGCTAAATGAGTTGCTTAAATTGCCTCTAATAAATGCCAAGGCATTTTTATTAGAAGAAGTATTAAAAGAAAGATATAAAGAAAAGTATTTTACTTTTAAAAGGCATGTACCGGACACAATGTCCAAGGGATGGGCTCCAAGTTACCCCTAGACATAAGGTCTAGAAGTGTCTTAATGGTTTTGGGATTAGCTACCTCAATTCTCATTAAGAAAGGCGCGCAAAGTGGTACAATGTCGGGCCCAAGTTAAGTTGAATATTATTTTAAAGTATAAAAGTATAAATTTGGAAACAAATAGAACGAGTTCCTTTATCTAAGTTGCAAATTTTAGCAAGTTAAATTATTGTTTCCTTTAGAGATGCATGATGTAGTTTAATTGCTATTTTTCATGTTGAGCATGTATTTCCCTGCTTTCTTTTATGCTTATGCATTCCGTATCGGATTTTGTGAGTAGAAAGCACTTACTAAGCTTTATGCTTATAGATACTACTTTTTCCTCCTACTGCAGATATAGATAAAAATAAAGGAAAGGCTAAAATGGCATAGAAGAAGGCGACAAGGAGACACTGGTGATGTGTGTGTGGATGGCGGGGATGGAAGATTTGGGGACCTGGCTTTTAAATTTCTGCAAGTTAAGTTATTTAGGTTTCTTCATAAATAACTAGGAGGATTAATAAAAAATTCAGATTCTTTATGCTCTCCCTATTTTACTGTTTTGAAGTTGATTAAATACGTTGGTTCTGTTGAGTACAATATGAATTGTTTGAGTTATATGGAATTCGGTTTTGGTGCATTGCTTAAATCTGGAGTTTTAGTTTGTTGCCGTGGAGTTTGGTAAATTCAGATCCTTCATGTTGCTTAAAACTGTAAGGTTCTATATTATTGTAGCCTGATTTGCATTGCTTAAGCTTGGGAACTGTTTCGGCTGTGATACTTATCTGCTATTGTGTTATCTGTTGCTGCTGGAAATTTGGTTTTTTTTTATTTGCAAAGAAATTTCTGTGAACACTGATATGCCATGAGTTGCTAAAGATGAGTAATAGCCATATATGCTAATCTGTTAAAGGATTGTTAGATGTTGCTGAAAGTGTGTCCGGACTTGATTGCTTTGGTTGCATGCTAAAATTTGGTGCAGTATTGTAATTCCTTGCACTAATGGAGTTTAGTTATTTCTGAAATTTCTTGCATTTGAGCTGCCATGTACGTGTTGTTCTGTTATCAACGTTGTAGCATTATTTGTGTTGGGATACACTGCTGCTTAAATACAGAAAAAATCTGCATGCTCATTTGCCATACCAAATAGAAATTGCATGATATATGTGTGCTGTTCGGTTTTGTTGGAATGAATGAACAGAAGGTTTAAGTAATTTCTTTTCATTCCTGTTAAGATTTAGAATGATATAAATGCAATATAGTTAAGGAAGTAATAAGCAGTAGAGACACTTGAGCATTAGTTGTCTATATGTTATACTTGCTGTTACACATGTTGCATGTTAAATCTTAAAAAAAAAAGTATCAAGAAATTTTATGCTACTAATAAGAGGCATGTTCTGATATGTGATATATTCCCAATAGTTTAAATTTTCCCTAGTCTTAATGCAAGTAGTACAAGTTACAGTAGTTAGTAGAAACAGTAGCGGTCACCCTCAGAGTAGTAGGAAAGAAATTGGGTGGTCATTACAGTTGGTATCAGAGCAGGTCCATTTTCCAGCAACACACACACATCAGCATCATCCTTGCCGCTTTCAAGTAAGAAAGTATTTAAGTTCTTTCTTTATTGCTTTCCTTTATTTACATTATCATTTGCAGTATGGATTGATAGTTATAAGTGAATGAGTAAGATAAGAGTTTTATTTGTTAGCTGTTTCCTTTCTTAATATATAAATGGGTATGTTCAGAAAGGGTAGAGAAATTATCAAATTTTCTTATTTGTTTAACTAGATGTCGAGGAGAGGACGTCCCCGTACCGCTCGTATTGAGGACCAAGTTCAGGAGAATGAGGTGCCAGGCTCAATGAGCCCAATCTTTCTGAAGTTGTTGCCCAACTTGAAACAAGTGAGCAAAGACAAGTAATTGCCAATCGATGGCAAATCAACAACCGATCCCTCCTACTCCTCAAGCAAGATCGTGGAGACTCTGATAACCGAGGTTCCACCACCGCCAAGGAGTCGCCACACCGAGACAAGAAGCTTACCTTATCGGTGGCGAAACCGAGCTTCTCGATGAGCCACAGGATGCCGAGCTTGGTTAAGCTGGAGAGCACCATGGAGCTTCTTGGCTGACGAGAAGGTCAAGTGTGCCTCCTTTTGCCTGACGAGGCACGCATGTGGTGGGAGAGAGTCAAGAGCAAGAGGGCGGTCAATCGATGAGATGGATTGATTTTGAGGATAGTCTACGACGAGTTCTTTCGCCAAAAGATCACCAACAAGCACTACGAGGAGTTTATGGAGTTCAGACAGGGGGATCTGACAGTAGAGGAAGCAGTTAAAAGATTTAACAGGCTAGCTCGTCTCTGCCCAGAATTAGTAAGTACAGAGAAGGAGCAAGTCAGACTAATGCTCAGAATGCTGAAGCCTGTGATATCACTTAATGTGAGCAGTGGAACTCATCAGCCCCTGACTGGAGAAGAGTTGGTCAGTAGAGCCTTAGTAGCTGAGCACTATCTGAACAGCATGAAGGCACAAAGAGAGCAGCACAAGCCAATCAAGATGGAAACCAAGACTGGGGGAAATCAGAAACCCCAGTCAAATAATCAGAACTGGAAAGGCAAGGGCACTAAAAGAAAGCAGTGGAATTCAGGAAGTAACCAGAAGGGAGGACCAGAAACCAAACAGACTAAGCTCCTTCCCTGTTCCAAATGTGGGAGAACACATCCAGGAGCCTGCCTCTTGGGTAAGACTGGATGTTATTCTTGTGGTCAAGAAGGACACATGGCCAAACAGTGTCCTAACAAGTTCAAAGCACCCCAGCCACAGCCAATACAATATGGAGCCAAGCCTCAACTACATTATATGCCTGCAACTCTGGAAGGACCTCAGATCAGTCAAGGAAGGTTGGAAGCCCCACCAGTTCCAGCCTTTGACAATGCCAGAGTATTCTCCCTTACCAAAGAGGAAGCTGCTAGTGCCTCCACGGTCGTAACAGGTCAAGTAGTTATTTTTCAGCATTTAGCTACTACACTATTTGATACTGGGGTGACCCATTCTTTTGTATCAGTACCCTTTGCCAAAGAATTACAGGTACCTACAGAAAGCATGAACTCCAAGTTCCTGACAACCCTACCTTCTGGGGAAGTCATGGCTTCGGTCTGTACCAGTCAGAATTGCAGACCGAGAGCTATATGTTAATCTGGTAGTCCTCGCCATGCAGGATTTCGATATCATTTTGGGTATGGATTTCCTCAGCAAGTACAGTGCTTCAGTGGACTGGCGCAGAAGGAAAGTGATCTTTAGTCCAGAGGGTGAACCAACCTTTGAATTCACAGGAGTGCCAAGGAGGAGGACCCAGAAGCTTCTCTCTTCTCTGACAGCTCACCAGATGTTAACTAAAGGGTGTGCTGGTTTTCTTGCATTCATTGTGAGTACAGAAGAACAAGAAAGACCCAAGCAGGAGGAAGTTCGGATAGTCTGCGAGTATCCAGAGGTATTTCCAGAAGAGCTACCTGAACTACCTCCCAATAGAGAAGTGGAGTTTGAAATTGAATTGGTTCTTGATACCGGTCCAATTTCAAAAGCTCCATACTGCATGTCTCCAGCAGAGCTGAAAGAGTTACAAGAACAACTTCAGGAGCTGTTTGACAAAGGCTTCATCCGCCCTAGTCATTCACCATGGGGAGCTCCTGTGTTGTTTGTCAAGAAGAAGGATGGATCTATGCGGATGTGCATAGATTATAGGGCTTTGAATCAGGTGACCATCAAGAACAAGTATCCACTGCCCAGGATCGATGATTTATTTGATCAATTGAAAGGTGCAACAGTGTTCTCCAAGATAGATCTGCGCTCTGGGTACCATCAGTTGAAAGTGAAGGAGAGTGACATACCCAGAACAGCTTTCAGGACCAGATACGGACACTACGAATTCGTAGTCATGCCTTTTGGTGTGACTAATGCACCTGCAGTCTTCATGGACTTGATGAATAGAGTGTTCAGAGAATACCTCGACAAGTTCGTCATTGTGTTCATAGACGACATTCTAGTCTATTCCAGAACTTCAGAAGAGCATGACACGCACTTGAGAATAGTTCTGCAGACCCTTCAACAAAAGCAACTCTATGCTAAATTCTCAAAGTGCGAGTTCTGGTTGGAACAGGTGGCATTTTTAGGTCACATTGTTTCAAAAGAAGGTATTCAGGTAGATCCAGCCAAAGTAGAAGCGGTCAACAACTGGAAGAGACCCAAGAATGCCAGGGAGATCGAAGCTTCCTTGGTTTAGCTGGGTACTACAGGAAATTTGTGGAGGACTTTTCCAGGATAGCCTCTCCACTTACACCCTCACCAGAAAGAACAAGAAGTTTGAATGGTCGATAAATGTGAGCAGAGCTTCCAAGAACTCAAGAGGAGACTGACCAGTGCTCCTATTCTGACTGACAAGAGTTTTGACATCTACAATGATGCTTCCAAGATGGGCTTAGGAGTTGTACTCATGCGGGAAGGAAAAGTTATAGCTTATGCTTCGGACAACTCAAAGACTACGAGAAGAACTACCCACTCATGATCTTGAGCTGGTAGTTGTACTGAAACTCTGGCGACACTATTTGTATGGAGTCCGGTGTAGAATCTTCACAGATCATCGAGTCTTAAGTACTTCTTCACCTCGGAAGGACTTAAACATGAGACAGCGGGTGGCTAGAGTTGGTCAAAGATTATGACCGTGAAATCCTCTACCACCCGTAAAGCTAATAAAGTGGCGGATGCATTAGCGGAAGTCCAGGGCATCCTTGATGTCCTTATCATCATTAGCCCCGCCACTACGGAAGGAGTTGTCGATTTGGACTTGAAATTATTTATGGGCAACTTTCGCATTGACCCTAGAGTCGACCCGCTTGAGGATATATAGAAAAAGCAAAGTGAAGATCGGATATCCAAAAGATCAAGCAAGGAATACAAAAGAAGGAAATTAATTTCGAGTATCAGACAGTGGAATTCTTTATCAGGGAAATCGCCTTTGTGTTCCCAATGATGAAGAGCTGAGAAAGAGAATTTTAGAAGAGGCCCATAGTACGCCATATTCTATGCATCCTGGTTCTACCAAGATGTACCAAGACGTGAAACAGAAGTTCTGGTGGTCTGGACTCAAAAGAGATGTGGCTAAATATGTCAGTACCTGCCTGACATGTCAGAGGGTCAAAGCAGAACACCAGAGACCAGGAGGAGTTTTACAACCTCTTCCAATACCAGAGTGGAAGTGGGAAGACATATCCATGGATTTCATAACAGGTCTCCCAAGAACCACAAATGGATATGATGCGATATGGGTGATAGTGGACAGATTGACCAAGTCTGCTCATTTTCTAGCGATCAAAGTGTCTCACTCTATAGAGCAGTTAGCACAGCTGTATGTTAAAGAGGTGATCAGACTTCACGGAGTTCCCAAATCTATTATTTCTGATAGAGATGGGCGCTTCACCTCCCACTTTTGGGAGTGTGTACAGACTGCACTAGGCACCAAGCTCAAGTTCAGCACAGCCTTCCATCCTCAGACTGATGGACAGACAGAGCGAGTAAATCAGATCCTAGAAGATATGCTTAGGGCTTGTGCATTAGATTTTAAGGGCAGTTGGTGCAAGTATCTGTGTTTAGCTGAGTTTGCCTACAACAACAGCTACCAAGCCACCATCAGAATGGCACCATATGAAGCATTGTATGGCAGAAAGTGCAGATCACCTATATGCTGGCAAGAAGCTGGAGAAAGAAGAGAAATGGAGGTAGAGCTGGGCATTCAGACGGAGATGATAGAAGAAACCACTCAGGTTATTCAGAAGATCAGACAGAGGATTGAGACTGCCCAGAGTAGACAGAAAAGCTATGCTGACACACGCCGAAGGCCACTGGAATTCCAAGTAGGAGATTCAGTTTTTCTCAAAGTTGCTCCTATGAAGGGAGTGATGAGATTTGGCAAGAAGGGCAAATTAAGTCCTCGTTATGTAGGACCTTACCTGATCATGGAGAGGATTGGGAAAGTAGCTTACAGACTGGACTTACCACAAGACATGTCAGCAATACACAATGTGTTTCATGTCTCCATGTTAAAGAAGTGTCTTCATGACCCTAGCCAAGTGATTGAACCTCAGTCAGTGCAGATCCAAGAGGATCTTAGTTATGAGAGTAGACCTACACAGATAGTGGACAGAGCAGTCAAGAGACTAAGGAACAAAGAAGTGCCACTAGTGAAGGTCGTATGGTAGAACCAGAAGCACGAGGAAGTCACTTGGGAACGAGAGGATAGCATGAGGCAAAAATATCCAGAATTATTCTAAGTTCGTGGACGAACTTTTTATAAGGTATGGGGAATTGTAACGACCCAATTTTCCCTATTTTGAATTCTGAATATCTTTAAAAATATTTGAAAATGCTTTTAAAATATTCTAGAGATTTTTAGGAATTTTTAGAGTATTTTTATGCAATTTTTGGAGTCCGTTTGGTATTATTACCGAGTGGAGAAAGTTTAAAAAAAAAAAAAAAATTTGCAAGAGCTAGGATTCGAACCCAGCTTCTCGGGCCCAAGCTGTAATCGGCCCAACCAACCAACTGAGCTACACGATTTCTGTTAACCTTATATGGAGCGAATAATATCTAAGCAGTGGTTAATGAATAGAGAATAAATAGGAAGAAAAATAGTGGCAGCTGAGACTCGAACCCGCGAGCCGCGTATTAAGCAGAACGCAGCTAACCAACTGTGCCAGCGGCTATAGTTAATTAAGGAGAGAACGGACAATATTTAAGGGTTAACAGAGAACAATTTACCTAAGTTATAAAGAGAGGACTTTAGTGATTTTCGGACAAAAAACCTAAACTCCTCTTCTCTCTCGCGACGGCGCCGACTCTTTCGGGCGGAAACAGAGCCGAATCTAGGGCTCGTCTTCGGCGGCCGGCGAGGACTTCTTCCGACGAGATCTCCACACCTTCGTGATCCCCTCGTCGAGAAGAACAAGTAGATACCAAGAGATCGTTGAGGAAACAACTTCTCCGAACCCTAGTAGCCCTATCTCTTCGGTTGTAAGTCCAAGAACCCAATGTAAGTGCTTCTCACCTGCGGTAGGAGTAGCTCTCGGGATGTTATCTTGCGTTTTGTTGTAAAATGATAACAGTAGCCTTTCATCTTAGCATATGGTTTCGGATTTGATCCTTGCTCTAGCCAATTCGGTTTAAGTTGATTTTAATCTGTTAATGTGTTTTATTTAGGGCACGAACAGAAGTTTTGAGGGTTTTCCTTGATTACTACAGCAGGCTAGTTAGGTGTATTTACCTTACACATTAAGCATGTTTAAGTAGATATATTCTAGTTTAAGCCTGTTGTGTTACCACTGGAATTATACTATCTTGCATTACCTGGAATATTATTGTTGATAGAATTGGCTAACCTCATGTATTAGTACCGAATTAGAAATGCTAGTGCTGATGTAGTAGTGCTTTGTTTGGATGCCATCATCCTCAGATGTTTTCTATTGGAAGCAAATTTTAGTTCAATAGAAACTAGTTTTAGTGATGAATGCAGTAGGTTCGAACTTTAGTCTTCCTAGCAATTCAATCATGTTAAAGCATGCAAATTGATCATAATTGGTTATGGATAGTTTCGCAGTAGAAAACTGATTTCTTGAGATGTGATATATATTGAGTTGATTCAGCCATGTCTCATGAGGCTATATTTTGGGTTATTTCTAGAATTCTTACCTTTACATCTGTTAGGTATGAAAAGTTGGTATTGGAGTTAGTTCTGTAGCTTAAAGTGAAACAGGGATATGCTTAAATTGCTTAAACCCTTAATGTGAACGTGGCATGTGATTGAGCTGCTAAATGAGTTGCTTAAATTGCCTCTAATAAATGCCAAGGCATTTTTATTAGAAGAAGTATTAAAAGAAAGATATAAAGAAAAGTATTTTACTTTTAAAAGGCATGTACCGGACACAATGTCCAAGGGATGGGCTCCAAGTTGCCCCTAGACATAAGGTCTAGAAGTGTCTTAATGGTTTTGGGATTAGCTACCTCAATTCTCATTAAGAAAGGCGCGCAAAGTGGTACAGGGCCCAAGTTAAGTTGAATATTATTTTAAAGTATAAAAGTATAAATTTGGAAACAAATAGAACGAGTTCCTTTATCTAAGTTGCAAATTTTAGCAAGTTAAATTATTGTTTCCTTTAGAGATGCATGATGTAGTTTAATTGCTATTTTTCATGTTGAGCATGTATTTCCCTGCTTTCTTTTATGCTTATGCATTCCGTATCGGATTTTGTGAGTAGAAAGCACTTACTAAGCTTTATGCTTATAGATACTACTTTTTCCTCCTACTGCAGATATAGATAAAAATAAAGGAAAGGCTAAAATGGCATAGAAGAAGGCGACAAGGAGACACTGGTGATGTGTGTGTGGATGGCGGGGATGGAAGATTTGGGGACCTGGCTTTTAAATTTCTGCAAGTTAAGTTATTTAGGTTTCTTCATAAATAACTAGGAGGATTAATAAAAAATTCAGATTCTTTATGCTCTCCCTATTTTACTGTTTTGAAGTTGATTAAATACGTTGGTTCTGTTGAGTACAATATGAATTGTTTGAGTTATATGGAATTCGGTTTTGGTGCATTGCTTAAATCTGGAGTTTTAGTTTGTTGCCGTGGAGTTTGGTAAATTCAGATCCTTCATGTTGCTTAAAACTGTAAGGTTCTATATTATTGTAGCCTGATTTGCATTGCTTAAGCTTGGGAACTGTTTCGGCTGTGATACTTATCTGCTATTGTGTTATCTGTTGCTGCTGGAAATTAGGTTTTTTTTTTTAAACTTTCTCCACTCGGTAATAATACCAAACGGACTCCAAAAATTGCATAAAAATACTCTAAAAATTCCTAAAAATCTCTAGAATATTTTAAAAGCATTTTCAAATATTTTTAAAGATTTTCAGAATTCAAAATAGGGAAAATTGGGTCATTACATTGTGAGTTGATTTGGTTTGCTTACCTTGTTGGCAAGCCTGGCAAATTATATTATCTAGGTTCTTTAATCTGGGTAACCCTCTAACTAAGCCATTTTGACTCATTTTTGAAATGAGTTTGACATGGGTGTGACCTAGTCTTCTATGCCACTGGTTGGTTTCCTCTTGTTGTGTCAAAAGACACTTTATTGAGGATAGGTCAATTGTGTAGATGTTATTTTTCCTAAGTCCCTTAAGTATGATTTCGGGGTTATCAATATTTTTAACTAAACACCCAGAATTATTAAAAATAACTAAGTAGCCACTATCACACAGTTGACTTATACTCAGTAAATTAAAGTTGAAATTTTCAACTAATAAAATGTTTCAAATAATGAAATCAGAATTAAGTTCGATATTACCTTTTCCGATTACCTTAAGCCTAAGTTATTGTATTTGAGCTTTGTGAACTTCAGCCTATCTCTAGTCATATGTCTAGAGCATCCACTATCCAGCATCCATTGATCCAATTCCTATACATAAGGTATTTGAATTGGATTCCTTTTAATGGATCAAAAGATAGTTTGATTGAAATAAGCTCCTTAATTTTCCATCTCACACATTCTAGGTTTTAGCGATCATTTATTCCTATGGGTGATTGTGAGATGGTTGAACATATTAAGTTAATTAGTTTTGAAAAACTTTTAGTTAATTAAATTTGAAAAATTAAGTTAATTAAATTTGGAAAATATTAAGTTAATTAAATTTAAAAAATATTAAGTTAATTAAATTTAAAAAATATTAAGTTAATCAAATTTGAAAAATATTAAGTTAATTAAATTTGAAAAAATATTAAGTTAATTTAATTTTTGAAAAATGTTAAGTTAATTAACTTTGAAAAATATTAAGTTAATTAAATTTGAAAAAATATTAAGTTAATTAAAATTTAAAAAATATTAAGTTAAATAAATTTTGAAAAATATTAAGTTAATTAAATTTTGAAAAATATTAAGTTAATTAGATTTTGAAAAATATTAAGTTAATTAGATTTTGAAAAATATTAAGTTAATCAAATTTGAAAAATATTAAGTTAATCAAATTTGAAAAATATTAAGTTAATTAAGTTAATTAACTTTTTGAAAAATATTAAGTTAATTAAATTTGAAAAATATTAAGTTAATTAAATTTGAAAAATATTAAGTTAATTAAATTTTAAAAAAATATTTAAGTTAATTAATTTTAATTTAATTTAATTCAACTTAATTTAATTTAATTTTTATTTAGGTTTAATTTATTCTTTGTCCATAGTCATCTCACCTAATCTAGATTTTTCAATCTGGGGATCCTATAATTTTGTGAGATGGATTAGTTTTATTATAGGGTTTGGTTTAACTTTATGTTAGATTCAGGTTTAGCTTTGGGTTCAACAAATAGACATTTTTTGAATAAACTTCTGGGCTATGGTGAGTCACTTGGACATCATTAAAGTAACTATGCCTTCGAGGTTTTCCAAATAGTCCTATCCACTGAACTTAGTACAAAACCTTGGTCTAACTATTTAGGATCCATAAAGGGTAGCTTCGGTCAGTTCCACTTAGCCAAATACACTAGGTCGAAGCCATATCTTCCTAGACATGCATAGACTAAGCTTTCCTAACATACTATCATCCAATATTTCACCAGTACCGTGGGTCAAGTTAAACTTAGCCCTTTTTTATTCTAGCCCTAATTACCCTGCCAGGTAGGTTGCTTTTGGAGGTGCCAGCTATTCTGGAGCCTCCATTATTGATTTTTTCCTTTTAACTTATTTTTAAAGTTTGAATTATATTCCTTTAAGTTTATTTGTTAAGATAATTTTTATTTATTTATTATTTATTGGTTAAGATAATTTTTCTTTTTGCTCTCCCTTGATCATAGCCTCGATAAGGTCTATCAAGGTAATGTACTTGATCCTTGGGGACCCAATATTGACCAAGTCCAACTTGATTGACCAAGTTGGACTTGGGTACCCATGCTTGGACTATTTTACTATTTGGTTTGTTGACTAAGGATAGATAAGATCGATATTTCCTTCTGGATTTAAAACCTAGTCCAGTTCTATTGTAAACGGCTCTTTGAGTCTCAAGAGTTAGGTCAATGTTCTTGGACCCAAAAGAAAACCGTTTTAGGGTCTTCTCCAAATCCTTGACTTGAGTTTTCAGACTAGAATTTTCTTCCTCAAGCTTTTGGACTTGAGTTGAATTTCTAGTCTGAACTGGGTCAGACAAGGTTTTGGGGTTGGTCACTTCTTTAAGGACTGCTACTTCCTTTAGAAGTGACTTGACTCAAATGTTTGATTTTGCTAATTTGCGTAATAAGTAATTCACTAAATTATTTAATCGAGGAATACTTACAGATGGATCAGTCCCTTCGGAAACGGATACGGATCCGTGGCTTCTTTCCGAGTCTGCTTCCAATTTGCTCTCACTCTCGGACATGTTGATTTGGTCTCGGGCTATTAGTGCTAGGAGGCTCGTTTGTTCAAGCTCGTCGTCGATATCTTCTTCAAAGGTCGCTTTCAGCACCTTCTTCTTCCTCTGCTTCATTACATCCTTCTGATTTGGGCAGTTGGCCTTGATGCGCCCCTTCTGGTTGCACCCGTAGCAGATCACCTCGAACTTGACTTTTGAACTAGGTTGAACCTCCTTGGATTGTACTGCCTTCTTTAGGTCTCTCTTGTTGAAGCCCTTCTTCTACTTGTAGAGCTTCTTCACAAGGTTCATGAGTTCGGTTGTCAGTTCGTCGTCTTCTTCATCTGAGTCGGGTTCTTCTTCTGGCTCTGGTTCGGTTCTTCACCGTGTTCTTGGTTCACGTGTTCTACTGGTACCTGCAAGCAAAGCTACACCTTTCTCAATTGGCTGCGCATTAGTCTGCTTATGTAATTCAAACTCAGAAAATATTTCATCTAGTTTTATACACGATAAATCCTTAGAAACTTTGTAGGCATCTACCATTGATGCCCACAATGTGTTCATCGGAAAAGAGTTGAGTGTGTACCTTATGACGTCCCGATTCTCGACTTTCTGCCCGATTGCATGGAGGGAGTTGAGAATATCTTGTATGCGTGCGTGGAGTTGACTTGCTGCCTCTCCTTCCTGCATTTTGAGATTGTATAGTTTATTAAATAGTAAATCTCTTTTACTCACCTTGGTGTCGGAGGTGCCCTCGTGGAGTTCGATCAGTTTCTCCCATAGCTCTTTTGTGCTGGAGAATGGTCCAACTCTGTTGAGCTCCTCCTTGGTCAGTCCACACTGGAGGGTGCAGGTCACTCTGGCATTGTCTTCCACCTTCTTGATTAGAGTTGGTTCCCAATTCTCATAGGATGTAGGCTTGTCGTCTTCGTCGGTTGGTAGTTATAATCCAGTCTTGACGATCATCCACATCTCAAACTAGATTTTTAGAAAGTTCTCCATTCATCCTTTCCAGTGTTGGTTAGTCCTAGGAAGATCGTACCGGTTCCACTGTACAAAAATTTTGTACAAGTGTCAAATCTTTCCTAATAACCTATTGTGTTCTTTAGAAGTTAAATTAGGAATCACAAATGGAACTTAATATTATTGATTCCAAATTTAACTTATCTGTTCTTAATGGTTTAGACTTGGATCACAAGTGAAACTTAACACTATTGATCCAAATCAACCTATGTTATAAATTCAATTAAATATTAATTTCTAAAATTGGCTTCCAGGACTGCATGGCGAGGCACATGGCCTTCTTGGGTATGGGAGCATCCACCACCGCCTAGACAAAGCCTTTTAAGGAAAGCTAATATTTAATTTCCTTATATAACTTTAGGTTTAACCAAAAAGAACAATCGAATCACAAATTCGAAAAACAAAGAAAAACACAAACTCGAATTACAATTCGAAAAACTAGAATCTAATGCCTCTTGTGTTTGGAATTCATACAAAAGAAAAACTAGTATGATGCGGAAAATAATTACTAGTTATACCTTCCTTTGTATGCAACGACCTCTTGATCTTCTACCGTATTCCTCTTCTTATCCCAGACGTTGTGTGGGTAACGATCTACCGAGATGAGAACCACCCAAGCCCTTCTTCTTCCTCCTTGCAAGTTTCGGCCAAACCAAGACTCCTCCAAGGATGTAGAATTTCGGCCATCACCACCAAGCTCCAAGGGATGCAAGAAACAAAGCATCCTTTCTCTCCTTCTTCTCCTAGCTAGAACCGACCACCAACAAGAGCTCCAAGAGGGGATGAAACTGGCCACTAAAGAAGAAGAGAAGAGGAGAGGGAGAACCTCTAGGGCCGGCCACAACCAAGGAAGAAAAGAGAGGAAGAAATAGAATAGAGTTGTCACCCTTGAAGGCACCTCTACCCCCTCTTTTATAATCCTTGGCCTTGGCAAATAAGGAAATTTAAATAAAAAACTTCCTTAATTCCTTTGCCATGAAAAGGAAATTTTTTTTAATTAAAAACAATTTCCTCTTCTTAATTACATTGGCCGGCCACCTATAAGCTCTAAACAAGGAGAGTTTTAATTAACACAAGAATTAAAACTTCCTAATTTATTTCCAAAAATTTATAAAAATTTCACCAATAATTTTTCCCTTCATGGTGGGTTATAAAAGGAAATTTTATAAATTAAAATATTTCTTTTAAACATGTGGATGATTTCCAAAAAGGAAAGTTTTCTCTAAAATTAAAATCTCCTTTCAATCTACAAATAAGGAAAGATACCAAATCTTCTCTTAATCTTTTGTAGAAAATTATAAAAGGAAATATTTAATTTTAAAACTCTCTTTTAAATCATGAACATAGTTACAAAAAAGGAAAGTTTTATCAAAATTAAAATATTCCTTTCAATCTATAAATAAGGAAAGATATCAATTCTTTTCTTAATCTTTTGTAGAAAGCTATAAAAGGAAATATTTAAATTTTAAACTCTCTTTTAAAACCATGATATCCACATAAGAAATAATTTTAAATAAAAATTCCATTTTATTTTCTAGTGGCCGACCACCTAATATTGGGACCCAAGCTTTGGTCGGCCACCTAAAATTGGCTCCACCATTAGCTTTGGCTGGCCCTAGCTTGGGCTCCAAGCTAGCTCGGCCGGCCACCTTAAGGTGGGTAGAAAGGTGGGTATATGTGGGTATAATTCTCTATATACAAGATGCTACGATAGGGACCGAGAGGAGGAATTGGTTTTGGTCTCCCGATGAAATTAAGTTTCCCATGTTCGCCCCGAACACACAACTTAACTTCATCAATAATAATTCATACCACTAAAGAATTATTATTGAACTACCGCACCAATCCCAAATTATATTTTTGGGCTCCTTCTTATTATGAGTGTGTTAGTCTCCCTGTGTTTAAGATGTCGAATGTGCACAAATTAAATGAGTTACCAACAACTCTCTTTAATTAATATCTTAGTCCAAGAGTAGTACCACTCAACCTTATCGTCATATTGGACTAAGTCCACCTGCAGGGTTTAACATGACAATCCTTATGAGCTCCTCTTGGGGACATTATCAACCTAGATTACTAGGACATAGTTTCCTTCTATAATCAACAATACGCACTATAAGTAATATAATTTACCAACTTATCGGGCCTTTTGATTTATCAAGCTAAATCTCACCCTTTGATAAGTTAAAGAAATGAATACTAAATATATGTGCTTGTTATTATATTAGGATTAAGAGCACACACTTCTATAATAACTAAGGACTTGTTCTTTTATTAAGTCTGTATAAAAAGAACTTTCCTTAAATGGTCCTGCTCAATATACTTAGAGTGTACTAGTGTAATTTATTAGTCAAGATAAACTAATACCTAATTACACTACGACTATTTCAATAGTTTGTTCCTTTCCATCTTAGTCGTGAGCTACTGTTTATAATTTATAAAGAACCGATAACACGATCTCCTGTGTGTGACACCACACACCATGTTATCTACAATATAAATTAATTGAATGACTATACTCAGTATATATAAATGTAGATAATTGACCAATGTGATTCTTATTTCTAAATAAATGTTTATACAAAAGATAGGCTTTTAGTATACACTTTAACAATCTTCCACTTATACTAAAAGACTAAGCTATCATATCTGCTGGCATACATTTGATTCCCATCCCTTCAACATGCCCATCAAAAGTTCTTTCCTTAAGGGCCTTAGTGAAAAGATCTCTCAGGCTATCATCTGATGTAATCTAGGCAGCAACAACTTCTCCTCGTTATACGATGTCTCATATTGGGTGGTACTTGCGCTCTATTGTGTTTACTTGCCTTATGGGCTAGTGGTTCCTTCGAGTTTGCTACTGCACCACTTATTATCACAATTTATTGTAATAATTTTGGGCAAACCAGGAATCACATCTAAGTCCATTATGAAGTTTCTGAGCCATACAGCTTCTATGGTTGCCTCAGAGGTTGCCACATACTCAGCTTCTATGATGGAGTCCGGAAAAGCACCTATGCTTAACACTCCTCCATAGTTATGGCTTCACCTCCTAAAGTAAACACAAAACCACCGAGGTTGACTTACTATTGTCCCTATTTGATTGGAAGTCAAAAATCCGTGTAACCCATAGGGATCAAATTATCTACCTGGCATATAATCTCTAGTCCCTTTAAGGTACTTTAAAATATTCTTTACCGTAGTCCAATGCCCCTGTCCAGGGTTACTTCGATATCTGCTAACTATGCCCTAGGCAAAACAGATATCCGGTCTCGTACATAGCATTGCATATATTAGGCTTCCAACAGCCGAAGCATAAGGAACTACCTTCATGTCCTCTATCTCCTTTAATGTCTTTAGAGACATCTTTTAGATAAAGTTACTCCATATCTAAAAGGTAGAAAATCTTTCTTGGAGTCTTGCATACTAAAACGAGCTAGGATCATATTGATATATGAAGCTTGGGATAGTCATAATATTCTTTTCTTGCGATCCCTTATTACTTTGATCCCAAGAATATGTGCATTCTCCCAAGTCCTTCATATTGATTTGTTTGGACAAACATACCCTTACTTCCAACAACACTTTGATATTGTTTCCAACTACCAAATATGTCATCTACGTATAGTACAGGAAATACCACCACGTTTCCATCACACTTCTTGTATACACAAGACTCATCGGGTCACTGAATAAATCCGTTGGTCTGGATTACTTCATTAGACCAGATGTCCAAGACCTTGAAGCTTTACTTCAGTATGTAAGAAGACCGATTGAGCTTACATACTAGATGCTCTTTGCCCTTTGCAATGAACCCCTCTGGTTGCTTTATATAGATATTTTCTTCAAGACTTCCATTAAGGAAAGATGTCTTGACATCCACTTGCCAAATCTTATAGCCCATATGAGTAGCAATAGATAAAAGAATCCGGATAGACTTAACACATGGTTACCGTTGGAAAAAGTTTCCTTTTTCAATAAGCCTTGCTTTGAAAGTTTCTACCTTCCCGTCTATCCCTCTTTTCCTATTGTAGACTTATTTTTACCCAATGGCTTTTACACCATTTGGTGATTTTATAAGCTCCCAGACTCTATTAGAATACATATATTCTAATTCTATATTCATTGCTCTTTGCAAAGATGCTGCATTTTTATCTTGGAGTGCTTCGTCATTTGTCCGGGGATCAGGTTCATGTCCACCAGGGATTAAGTCCAAAAACTCTCCCAAAACATGAATCTTTTAGGTTGCCTAACAACCCTCCCACTACGACGAGGCACTTTCTGCAATTATATATCATTTGTGATACGTATTACAGTTTCTTGTGATATTTCATCTTGTACAGTTGGTACTAGATTAGACGTGTCCTTTATTTTCCTTAAGAATAATTTTTTACTCATGGGCTTGTGGTTCATAGTATAGTCCTCTTCTAAAATCGGGTATTGGTGTTAACAATTACCTTCTGATTTTAAGAACTATAAACTTTCTTTCGTTTCTCTAGGATAACCCACAAACAAGTGAACTCCTGTCCAACTTATTAGTGTCTCTCATGTGCTAGACCACCCAAATCCGAATATGTTTCAAACTAGGCTTACGCCCATTCTCCAATTCTATGGGAGAAGAGAATTCTGACTTAGAAGGTACTATGTTCACTTCTGTTTCCAATGTATATCCTCAAAACAAATTTTGGTAATTCTGAATAACTCATCATTGATCTAACTATTTCCATAAGAGTCCTATTCCTTCATTCTACTACTCCATTCTGTTGGGGTGTACCAGGTGCAGTCAGTTAGAATTGAATCCCGACTTCTGATAAGCGACTCCTAAACTCTCCTAAGAAGTGCTCGTCACTATGATCTCACCGTAGTGTCTTGATACTATTACTTTGACGTTTCTCCGCATCAGCCTCGTACTCTTTGAACTAATCAAAGCACTTAGACTTGCGACGCATCAAGTAAATGTATCTGTATCTCAAATAGTTGTCTATAAAATAGACGAAATATTTGAAACTAACTCTTGTCTGGATAGTCATAAGACCACACAAATCAGAATGAGCCAATTCCAACACATCTTCGGCTCTATACCCCTTAGATTTAAAAGCTTCTTGGTTATTTTTCCTTCCAAGTAAGACCCGCAGGTTGGAAAAATTTCCACTACCAATGAACCCAAGAGTTCATTGGTTATTATCCTTTGAATCCTAC
Organism: Zingiber officinale; assembly: GCF_018446385.1. Taxonomy (NCBI): domain Eukaryota; kingdom Viridiplantae; phylum Streptophyta; class Magnoliopsida; order Zingiberales; family Zingiberaceae; genus Zingiber; species Zingiber officinale. The sequence continues at coordinate 30,817,006 of NC_055995.1, forward strand.
TCAAGTTAATATAACCTAGGCTTAGACTGCCAAAGATGTGATTGGTTCATTTTCGAAAGTTACTTTCTCTTATTTAGAAGATGTGTTATTAATTTCCATTTATTGTATCGTGGGAGTTATTGGATTTATAAATTGCCAACCAACGTACCAGAACAGATATTTTTCCTATTTTCCCCATAACAACTTTGTTATCAAAATAGACACAATATCTATTCTTTAATAGTTTAGAAATTGAAATCTAGTTCTTTCTAAACTTGGTTTATAAAGGCAATTTTTCAAAATCCATGTTTTATTCCTATCGGAGGATAAATATCTCCCACTACAATAGCTGCTACTTTTGCAGCAGTGCCCATGGTGATTTTCTCTTCATATAGTTGTCGGATTTTCTGGAACCCCTGCAATGAATTGCAGACATGATCAGTGGCTCCCGTATCTACATACCAAGTACCGGTAGATAACACCACTTAACATGTTTCAACAACTAATGAATAAAATACACCTATATTGTTCTTGGTTCTAAAAGGACAGTCCATCTTAGAGTCCAAGTTTTGCTTCCAATCTTAATTGGGACTACTAAGTCTATTCTATAGTATAACAGTTAGGGGATTGAAAACCTAAGAATCACTAAACATTTGGTCAAGACTTTAGAATTTAAAATAATATTGATTCCTCAAACAATATCATTTAAATTCACCAACATCTCAAATACCATGAATTTTGCATGCCAAATAGTGTGGACGTATACGAAATTGAACATTTGTTAGAGGAGGGTTTTACCCATTAATAACCTTGTCAACCTATCTTTATGACAAATAAAATTACCTCAAACACCGTGAATATTATATGCCATGATAGTGTGGACGTAGACAAATCCAAACATTTGTAAGAGGGGTTGTACCCATTAATTTTATTATCTTGTCAACTTGACAAATAAAATTAACTCAAACACCGTGAATTTTGTATGCCACGATAGTGTGGACGTATACAAAATCTCAACATTTGTAAGAGGAGGTTTTAATTTTATTATCTTGTCAATTTATCTTTATGACTAATTAATTAATAGTTGATTTTCTTCGGTCACACAAATAATAGCAGTGACTCCAATGGGAAGGATACTATTAAGTGTGCCTAAGTGTATACCATTACTTGATACTTAGTCCATTAAGTAAGATTGTGCCTCTTCCGATGGGGAGGATCACACGCTCCTAGTTAATTTCCTATAATCATCCAAATGGAAGTTTGATCTAGTGATCTGCAAACAAACTCATCTGATATGGAGGAAGACACTCAGAGCCAACGCACAAGTTTGTCGCATCACTTACAAACCAGTAATGGAGGCCATGGAATTCATATACTAATCCCTCTCCCACTTAGTTATTTATGGTGAGGAATTTTAACCTATGCTAGCATACATCACATGCACAACACAGTAAGTAAAAGCAATAAATATGGAAATTAATTTTCCAACTATTATGGCTTCTTTCATCACTGTTCTTCATGTGTTCCAACCCTGGTTGCTGCCATCTTTAGCCATCGCCATTGGGTCCATGTCGTTGGGTCCATCGAGCTTCCTTTTCTGCTACGCCTCTGGTCCTCCATTAGCACCACACCTTGCAAGGATATGATCCGTGACAAAAATAGAATTTTTACATATGTCGATCCTATATTCCATAAAGGAATGTACATGCAATCTAGATCGAAACAAAAATATAAAATTCTTAATAACTAATACAGCTCCTGCTGTATTTAATTTTACAATCATGCACACACAATAAAATGCCCTTGACATGTCCAAGGGTCCAATCACACACAATATCTATATGCCATAATAGTTGGATCCTACAACCACAAAGTTAGCACATCCTACTATTATCTTGCCTAAACTATGTATGACATGTGCATAATCTATTTCAAAACCAAACACATAGAGGCAAACCCTAGCTATGATACCAATTGTTGGTTAGTCCTTGGAAGATCGTACCGGTTTCACTGTACAAAAATTTTGTACAAGTGACAAACCTTTCCTAATAACCTATTGTGTTCTTTAGAAGTTAAATTAGGAATCGCAAATGGAACTTAACATTATTGATTCCAAATTTAACTTATCTGTTCTTAATGGTTTAGACTTGGATCGCAAGCGAAACTTAACACTATTGATACAAATCAACCTATGTTATAAATTCAATTAAATATTAATTTCTAATATTGGCTTCCAGGACTGCATGGCGAGGCACATGGCCTTCTTGGGTATGGGAGCATCCACCACCGCCTAGACAAAGCCTTTTAAGGAAAACTAATATTTAATTTCCTTATATAACTTTAGGTTTAACCAAAAAGAACAATCGAATCACAAATTCGAAAAACAAAGAAAAACACAAACTCGAATTACAATTTGAAAAACTAGAATATAATGCCTCTTGTGGTTGGATTTCATACAAAAGAAAAACTAGTATGATGCAGAAAATAATTACTAGTTATACCTTCCTTTGTATGCAACGACCTCTTGATCTTCTACCGTATTCCTCTTCTTATCCCGGACGTTGTGTGGGCAACGATCTACAGAGATGAGAACCACCCAAGCCCTTCTTCTTCCTCCTTGCAAGTTTCGACCAAACCAAGACTCCTCCAAGGATGTAGAATTTCAGCCATCACCACCAAGCTCCAAGGGATGCAAGAAAAAAAACCTCCTTTCTCTCCTTCTTCTCCTAGCTAGAACCGGCCACCAACAAGAGCTCCAAGAGGGGATGAAACCAGCCACTAAAGAAGAAGAGAAGAGGAGAGGGAGAACCTCTAGGGCCGGCCACAACCAAGGAAGAAAAGAGAGGAAGAAATAGAATAGAGTTGTCACCCTTGAAGGCACCTCTACCCCTTCTTTTATAATCCTTGGCCTTGGAAAATAAAAAAAATTTAAATAAAAAACTTCCTTAATTCCTTTGCCATGAAAAGGAAATTTTTTTTAATTAAAAACAATTTCCTCTTCTTAATTACATTGGTCGGCCACCTATAAGCTCTAAACAAGGAGAGTTTTAATTAACACAAGAATTAAAACTTCCTAATTTATTTCTGAAAATTTATAAAAATTTCACCAATAATTTTTCCCTTCATGGTGTGTTATAAAAGGAAATTTTATAAATTAAAATCTTTCTTTTAAACATGTGGATGATTTCCAAAAAGGAAAGTTTTCTCTAAAATTAAAATATCCTTTCAATTTACAAATAAGGAAAGATATCAAATCTTCTCTTAATCTTTTGTAGAAACTTATAAAAGGAAATATTTAATTTTAAAACTCTCTTTTAAATCATGAACATGGTTACAAAAAAGGAAAGTTTTATCAAAATTAAAATATTCCTTTCAATCTATAAATAAGGAAAGTATCAAATCTTTTCTTAATCTTTTGTAGAAAGCTATAAAAGAAAAGATTTAAATTTTAAACTCTCTTTTAAAACCATGATATCCACATAAGAAATAATTTTAAATAAAAATCCCTTTTTATTTTCTAGTGGCCGACAACCTAATCTTGGGACCCAAGCTTTGGCCGACCACCTAAAATTGGCTCCACCATTAGCTTTGGCCGGCCCTAGCTTGGGCTCCAAGCTAGCTTGGCCAGCCACCTTAAGGTGGGTAGAATGGTGGGTATAGGTGGGTATAATTCTCTATATATAAGAGGCTACGATAGGGACCGAGAGGAGGAATTGGTTTTGGTCTCCCGATGAAATTAAGCTTCCCGTGTTCACCCCGAACACACAACTTAACTTCATCAATAATAATTCATACCACTAAAGAATTATTATTGAACTACCGCACCAATCCCAGATTACATTTTTGGGCTCCTTCTTATTATTAGTGTGTTAGTCTCCCTGTGTTAAAGATGTCGAATGTCCACTAATTAAATGAGTTACCGACAACTCTCTTTAATTAATATCTTAGTCCAAGAGTAGTACCACTCAACCTTATCATCATGTCGGACTAAGTCCACCTGCAGGGTTTAACATGACAATCCTTATGAGCTCCTCTTGGGGACATTATCAACCTAGATTACTAGGACATAGTTTCCTTCTATAATCAACAATACGCACTATAAGTAATATAATTTACCAACTTATCGGGTCTTTTGATTTATCAAGCTAAATCTCACCCTTTGATAAGTTAAAGAAATGAATAATAAATATATGTGCTTGTTATTATATTAGGATTAAGAGCACACACTTCTATAATAACTAAGGACTTGTTCTTTTATTAAGTCTGTATAAAAAGAACTTTCCTTAAATGGTCCTGCTCAATATACTTAGAGTGTACTAGTGTAATTTATTAGTCAAGACAAACTAATACCTAATTACACTATGACTATTTCAATGGTTTGTTCCATTCCATCTTAGTCATGAGCTACTGTTTATAATTTATAAAGAATCGATAACACGAGCTCCTGTGTGTGACACCACACACCGTGTTATCTATAAATAAATTAATTGAACGACTATACTCAGTATATATAAATGTAGATACTTGACCAATGTGATTTTTATTTCTAAATAAATGTTTATACAAAAGCTAGGATTTTAGTATACACTCTAACATCCAGTACCCGAAATCTTCTCAGGTGAAGAGCGGGGGACGAACGGTGCTGTAACCCTCTTGTTGGGCCATTGATACCTTACATGACAAAAATAATAAAATCTATTCCAAGACTTGGTCTTGGATTCGTAGTGCGGGAATTAATAAAAAAACGAACTCGAGTGGTGTTGCACTAGCTTCGAGCAAACGATTCGTACGAGGAAAAACTTGATCAGAAAATAGCAATTATGCTAGTTCCAATCGACTCTAAAAAATAGAAAATATCACGAAAGAAAAGCGTGATTGGTGGTTGCACCAGATCAACGCTACCCCGCTCTGATAACAATTGTTGGATCGAGAAGCGCTAGAGGGGGAGGTGAATAGCGCTCGTGGCTTTCACTCATTTCGGAATCGTAAAACTCAAGTAATAAATGCAACGGAAATTAAAATAACAACCACACACAAAGACACAAGGAGTTACTTGGTTCGGAGCCTGTGGCGACTCCTACTCCAAGGCCCACGATCGTTGATCGCTTCCAATGGGCAACAACTATAAGCTCGAAAAGTTATTACAAACTAATTACAATTTGAATTATAAAGAAAAAGTAGTACCAACAACAAGAATATCAAATCTGAAGCTCGGGGTTATCGGGATGATGTTGCAGCACTTCGGGATCGTCTCGTTAGTAGCTTGTAGTGTAAGGATTGCTCGGAAGTTGATATTGAGCTGCTGGTTGAGACTCCCTTATAAAGGGTGTTCAAGGCACCTCCATCAAGCTCCAAGGTGCCTTAGACCCTAAGTTTTATCCCACTTCGATTGCTGTCGATCAGGATTTGACCGCTGCTCATTATCCACCTGAAGGCGCCTTCAATACCGTTCCAAGGCGCCTTCGAGTAGTGATCCAAGGCGCCTTTAGTCCCCATGAAGGCGCCTCTAGCTCCTCTAGACAGCTGGCTTCGGCTTGCACCCGAGGCGCCTCCAAGCTCCATGGAGGCGCCTTGGACACTGTTCATCCGAGGTGAAAGTTGTTCCTTTGTTCCTGCAAAATGTGTTAGTCTCAAACACATACCCTACAAAACAAAGTTAGCACACAATAGACATAGCAAATAAAATATTGATAGTCTCCGGACTATCCTGGGTCTGACTTCGGATTTCCAACCGGAAACCCTAGGTCGACCCGATGCCTACTGTTCCCTCTGTGGGGAACGTGCCCTCACCTACTCCTTTAGGAGAGTTACCTGTTGCCATTACGATCCTCCAGATCGACTGGACTTTTGCTCAGTGCTCGATGCTTCAGACTTTCTGCTGGACGCCCACTCCCCGACCCGTCCAATCTTCTGCCTAATTCGCGACACCAGGACTTTCCACCTAGGGTTACCACCCCCTAGGACTTTTTCCTGAAGCCCTCGACCCACCAAGACTTCCCGCATAGGGTTACTGTTGGGACCGAAATGTAGCTAGAGGGGGGGGGGGTGAATAGCTCGGCACAATCTCGTGCTCGTCGTTGCTTGCTTCATGTGATGAAATGCAGCGGAAAATACAAAGAAATAAATACACAACGCTAACACTAGGGATTTACTTGGTATCCACCTCAAGAAGAGGTGACTAATCCAAGGATCCACACACTCACGCACCCTCCACTAATAAAATACTCCTTTAAGGTAACTACCGAAGGCGGAGAAGCCCTACAAGTTCACACTACAAGAAGAAAGGGAAAGGAAACAAAATATAAGCAAAAGCTTACAAGATTGCACAAGAAAAACCCTAACCCTAGCTTTCTTCTTCTTGCTGTAGATCCGCCTCTTGACTTGGAAAAACCTCTAAGAACTTCAAGAACTGGTGGTGAGAACTCTATCGAGAAGCTGTGGAAGTGCTGTGAAGATCTGAGATGAAAATTGTGAGCTCTTCTGAATACGAACGCACACCAACAGCTATATCCTGCGCCAACGGTCGGATCCCAATCGATTGGATTGCTCCCAATCGATCATGGAGGCTTTGGATCGATCGACCGATCGATCCAGAGCACCTCTGTGCTCCTGGAGATTGCCTAGATCGATCGGCTGATCGATCCAGCCCTTATCGCGCGAAAACAGAACCTCCCAATCGATAACCCGATCGATTAGAGGCTCTGGATGGATGGGCTGATCAATCCAGAGCTATTCTGTGCGATCGCGCGATTCTCCCAATCGATCCACTAATCAATTGGGAGGGGGCTTGTCACAAAGACTCGATCAGCTGATCGATTGGGCGTGAGCCAATCGATCGGCTGATCGATCCAGCCCATGATTTCGCCCAAAATCAAGTCCAAAGCCCTCTAGACTAATATTCTGTCATCCATGACTTGTTGGTCCATCATGCCTAGCATCCGGTCACTCTTGACCTGCTAAGTCTCCCTCACCAAGTGTCCGGTCAATCCCTTTGACCCACTTGGACTTTCTCTTCTCGTGCCAAGTATTCGGTTAATCCCTTTGACCTCTTGGACTTTCACCAGATGTTTGGTCAACCTTAACCAATCTGGATTTTCCCGTGCCTGCTTCACTCACCAGGACTTCCCTTCTACCTAGCTTCACTCACCAGGACTTTCCTCCTTCCTAGCTTTACTCACTAGGACTTTCACTTCTGCCTAGCTTCACTCACTAGGACTTCTCATCTGCCTGGCTTCACTCACCAGGATTTTCTATCTGCCTGGCTTCATTCACCAAGACTTTCACCTAGCTTCACTCACTAGGATTTCCCAACTGCCTGGCTTCACTCACCAGGACTTCCAACTGCATGACTTCACTCACTAGGACTTCCAGTCAAGTATCCAGTCAACCTTGACCTACTTGACTCTCCTTCACAATTTCTCCACATGAACAATTGCACCTGCAATCTTCATGTGTTATCTACATGTATTGTCAAACATCGAAACCCAAACATCAAGACTCAATCTTGACTCAATTCAAGCTCAGTCAACCAGATCAACCTTGACCTAGGGAATATTGCACCAACAGTTACCACCCCCTATGACCTAGGGTTACCACCCCTAGGGTTTTCCACCTGCCTAATCTTAGTTAGGACTTTTACCTAAGTACACTTAGGTCTTTCCTGCAAGCTCATTCAGACTGTTAAATTACAACATAACCTTAACTTTGAATCCTTTGCCATTATCAAAACACTGGTTCGATCGTCGAATGCTTCCTGCACCAATATAAATTATGTTCTCAAGTGGTGTTGCACCAACTTCGAGAAAAGAATATGATTAAAAAAACTAGATCGGAAGACGGTAAGAATACCGATTCCGATTGACTCCGAAAAACTTTAAAAACACCACGAAAAATGTGCTTGATTGGTGGTTGCACCAAATCAAAGCTACCCAGCTCTGATACCAATTGTTGGATCAAGACTGCGCTAGAGGGGGGCGTGAATAGCTCTCGTGGCTTTCACGTATTTCAGATTCGAAAAACTCAACAAGTAACACAGTAGAAATTAAAATAAGCACAACACAGAAGAACCCAAGTATTTACTTGGTTCGGAGCCTTGGATGACTTCTACTCCAAGGCCCGCGATCGTCGATCACTTTCGGTGGGCAACAACTATAATATCATAAAGAGTACAAATGTGTATTACAATAAGTGTAATAAAAAAATATACCAGCAACACGAAATGGAAATCTCGAAGCTCAGGGTCGTCGGGAACTCGTAACAGCACTTCTGGATCGTCTTGTTAGCAGCACACAGGAGACAGAACACTCTAGTATTGATTCTTTGAGCTGTTGGTTGAGATGTCCTTTTATTGGACGTTGAGGGCGCCTCCATGGACTCACTGAGGCACCTTAACCACGAAAACTTATCCCAGATTCTGCGCTGCGATAAGCCTCCGCTGGCTACTCGTTATCCACTTTGAGGTGCCTCCATCAATAGTCCAAGGTGCCTCAAAGCTGCGGCCCAGGGCGCCTCCAAGTCCCATAGAGGCGCCTTCAGCTCCTCTACGCAGCCAACTCACCTTTGCACCCGAGGCACCTCCAAGCTCCATGGAGGGTGCCTCGGGTACTGTTCATCTGAAGCAAACCTTGTTCTTTTGACCCTACAAGACATGTTAGTCCCCAAAACAAACACATATCCTGTAAGACAAAGGTTAGCACAATATAAATACAATAAATGAAGTATCTGGCAGTCTCCGGATTGTTCGGTTCTGACTTCGGATTTCCAACGGAAAATCCTAGGTTGAACCGACGCCTATTGTTCCCTCTTCCGGGGAACACGTCCTCACCTACTCCACTCAGGAGAGCATACCTGTTTCTAGTCCGGTCCTCCAGACCGACTGGATTTTCTTCCTAAGGTTACCACCCCCTAGGACCTAGGGTTACCACCCCCTAGGGTTTTTCGCCACCTAGGGTTACCTCCCCCTAGGACCTAAGGTTACCCCCCTTAGGATTTTACACCACCTAGGGTTACCACCCCCTATGACCTAAGGTTGCTAGGGTTTTCCTCCACCTAGGGTTACCACCCCCTAGGACCTAAGGTTGCTGCCCCTTAGGGTTTTCCTCCACCTAGGGTTACCACCCCCTAGGACCTAAGGTTACCGCCCCTTAGGATTTTCCACCTTCCTAACCGCAGTTAGGACTTTCCTGAAACCTCATTTAAGCCCGTTAGATAACAATTAACCTTAACTTTGAATCCCTTTTTCCATTATCAAAACTAAGGTTCGATCGTCGGATGCTTCCCCCACCAACACTTTCTTCCTTGTAACCCGCCGGCCACAAGATGGTTGAAGCCTCTTGATGGCGCCGACCTTAGGTGAGAAAGCAAGGGGAGAATAAGAATATGAGGGGGTCGGCCACAAGGAGAATAGAAGAGGAATAGAAATTGTGTAGATGATTATTTCCTCTAAGGTACCATCTATCCTCTTTTATAATCCTTGGTAATGACTAAAAAGGAAAGATTTTAACAACACTTAAAATCTCTCTTTTAAATTTCCTATTGTGGATGGCTACAAATGAAAGTTTTAAAATTAAAAATCCCACTTTTAAACATTGTAGATGACTACAAAAAGGAAAGATTTTTAAAATTAAAACCTCTCTTTTAAATCATGGTTACATAAAAGGAAAGTTTTAATAAAAATAAAATCTCTCTTTTAAACCATTGTAGATGGCTACAAAAGGAAAGTTTTTTTAAATTTAAAACTCTCTTTTAAAACCATGTGTATGGCTTCAAAAAAGGAAAGTTTTTAAAATTTAAAATCTCTCTTTTGAAATATTGTAGATGGCTACAAAAAGAAAGATTTAAACAATTTAAAGCCCACTTTTAAACCCATCTTGGTCGGCCCCTTGCTTGGACACCAAGCAAGGGGTGGCCGACCCCTTGCTTGGGCACCAAGCAAGGATGTGGCCATCCATAATGATGACTTGAGTGGATACAAGGCTTTATACATAGATGCTACAATAGGGACCTAGAGGAGGAATTGATTTTGGCCTCCTGATGAGCTTGAGCTTCCTGTGTTCGACCCGAACACCCAACCCAAATTCATCAATAATAACTCATACCACTAAAGAGTTATTATTGAACTACCGCACCAATCCCATGTTACATTATGGGTTCCTTCTTATCATGAGTGTGCTAATCTCCCTGTGTTTAATATATCTAATGCCCATTAATTAAATGAGTTACTGACAACTCACTTAATTAACATTTAGCTCCAAGAGTAGTACCACTCAACTTCATTGTCATGTCGAAACTAAGTCTACCTATAGGGTTTACATGACAATCCTTATGAGCTCCTCAAGGAGGCATCATTATCCTAATAAATAAGACACAGTTTCCTTCTATAATCAATAACACACCATATAAACAATATTATTTCCCAACTTATCGGGCCTATTGATTTAACGAATAAATCTCACCCTTTGATAAATTAAAGAAATAAATACTAAGTTCATGTGCTTGTTATTGTATCAGGATTAAGAGTACGCACATCCATAATAACAAAGGTTCTGTTCTTTTATGCAGTTAGTATAAAAGGAACAACCTCAAATGGTCCTGCTCTATACACACATAGTGTACTAGTATAATTTTATAGTCAAGATAAACTAGTACCAAATTACACTACACCCATTCCAATGGTTTGTCCCAATCCATCTTGGTTGTGAGCTTCTATTTATAATCTATAAGGAACTGATAACATGATCTTCTGTGTAACACCACACACCATGTTATCTATAATATAAATTAAATGGACAACTGCATTTAACTAAATGCAGACATTTGACCAATGTGATTCTCATTTCAAAATAAATATTTATACAAAAAGCTAGGCTTTTAGTATACATTCTAATAGTATTCACTTTGTTAGTCAAGTTAAGTAAGTTTATCCAGTTAGTATTTAACTCAAATGAATTGCTTAACCTGATCACTATTATGTTTGGTATTTTATGCCCAGACTTGTGTTGAAGCATTGTTATAAGCATCTTAAGTCCAGACAAAGGGCTTACGGATCTCACGTCGTTCTAAGTTTTGAAATACACAATCAAGGGAGTCCTAATGTGTTTGTGAGATGCTCAAGTCCTAAATCTATAGGAACATGCTTTCTATGGATTTGATCTAGACTAAGGCTAAAATTGATTTTTGAAATGCTAAGAAAATGGAAATTTTTATAAAAATATAGGTAAGGATTTTTCCTTAGAATTTACAAATCATTTGAAAGTAATTTTGAAAACAGTAGCTCTAGTCTAAAGGTAATTTTTTAGATTAACAAATAAAATGGAAAAGGAAAGATAACTATATATATATATATCAGGTCAGCTATAATGCATGATAGTGTATAAAAACATAATCAAGTATGATCATCATCAGCAAGTGGAGGTTGCTTAGGTTCATGTATAGTCCAAAGGATCTGCTGAAAACTGTTGGCACAGCGGGGCCAACAAGAGGGGGTTGAGTTTATCTATCAAAAAGTAAAATAAACACCTTTCCCGTTCTTTCAACTCTAATTAAAAGCAACAATAATGATAAATTAAAATAATGACTAGAAAGAAGAGGCACAAGGTTTACTTGGTTACAATATAAATAGTTGTTAATCCAAGGCAAGTAAAAGCGTAATAAAAATCTTCTTCATTGAAGGTGGAGAAGCTTCTTACACTCGTTGAAAAACTCAGATAGTTGATAGGAAATGATTACAAGAGTTGATTTCTTTTCCCTAGGTCCAAGGGTCTTTTTATAGCCCTTGGGAAAAGTTATCCGTGGCTGGAAGGCGCCTCCAACAGGCTGGAAGGCACCTCCAGTGAGGCGCCAAAGGATAAAGTTTTATCCTTTGGCAACGATAATATCAGCTTGGTCGAATGTGCCTTCCATAGGGCTGGAAGGCACCTTCGTACTGTTCATCGAAGGCGCCTTCCAGCTATGGAAGGCGCCTTCCACAGTGAAAGTGTGGAGGTGTGTGGAGGTGCCTCGGAGGCACCTTCAACTGCGCCTTCAACTCCCTTTGAAGGCGCCTCCAGCAGCACTTACCGCTACCTTTTGCTCTTCTGCTGCTTCAATCGCCCGGGTGATCATGGCCATCTAAACCCATTTCCCGGTCTTCTCCTCGAGCAGGCTTCCGCTCTGGCTTCTCATCCCTCGGAACATCGCGCACGTCCATCTCATCCATCGGTGTACTCTTCCACAGCACCTCATCCCTCGGATGCACTGAGCCCATCGACTCCCTTCCCGTGCCATTCTTCTCGCTAGCTGCGTCTTCTACTCGACTTCTTGTGTTCCTAAACTCCTGCACACTTAAACACAAAGTTCAAAACATAACAGGACCTAACTTTAACTTGGTTGATCACATCAAAACTACCACGGGATTTCAACAATCTCTTCCTTTTTAATGTGCATCAACCCTGGTTCAAGTTAGGTTAAAAATAATGCAATAAAAGTATTGTAAAGAAATTGATAATTATATTTTAGGAACATTAAGTATAATGTTGTAAAATTCAAAATTTTATAATGTTACAAAATTCAAAATTTGCAAAATTTAAAATTTTAAAATTAAAATTCAAAATTTTAATATCTCCCCCTAAACTTGTACCTATTCCTCCCCCTTTGATCACATAAAAAGAAATAGAAAAATACATAAAAAGAAAGTATGAAATAAATTTTAGGGGACTTAAAAAAATTTCAATAAAGTCATACTTTGTATTAGACAAGAAAGAGTTTTAAAGAAAACATTTTGTCAATTCTAAAAACTTGACTAATCCTTTTAAAAAAAATCTGTTAAATGATTATAATAGTAAATCATTTAACAGTTAGTCAATTAAACATTAAATTCAATAATTGACTTTTAGGCTGTGGCGAGACACTAGGCCTTCTTGGATATTGGAACAACAATCACTTTCTTAGACAAAGTCTTTTAAATAAATTAATATTTAATTTCCTTTCTGATATTTTAATCTTATTTTAAAAATTTTAGTATAAGCATGACATTGGAACCCAATATAGGTTCCTATCTACTGGATTAATAAGAAATTTTGGAGGTATATAACTTCTAGGGATCTTAATTTGACCCCTGTGAAATCGTAAATACTAGTTTATCCTATTATGATTTCTAATTTTTTTTATTTTTGAAAATTATTCAAATTCAAGCATGCGTGGTCATTTTTCAAAATTTTGAATTCTATCTTCAATATTTCATTTTCTAATTTTAGATTACCATACAATTCTAGAGGGCATGCATTATCTAATTGTTTTTTTAAATCAATACTTTCTTTTTCTAATTTGTACAAATTTTTAGAAAGTATTTTGATAAAATTAAAATACTACTCAGGAGATAGTTCACGTACCTCACTTATCTCGTGATCTGATGCTCCCCCTTCATCATAGTTTTCTTTTGATAATCCTCCCCCTTTATCAATGCTCATCTCTGAGCTGCTTTCATCTTCTGTTTGATGGTTTACCATTAGAGCTAGTCCAGAGAAGGCCTCAATCTCGGACTCAAAGGATGATAATTCATCCCATGTGGCCTTCAAGTTCTTGTGTTTTGGTTTGTTGCCTTGTCTTTCTAATTCTTCTTTAGTTTAGGGCATTCATCCTTGATGTGCCCTTCTTCGTTACAGTTGTAGCATCAGACCTTCCTTTTGTTTCAATAATCCTTTTTCTATGATTTAAACTTATTTGATCAAATAAACTTATTAAATTTCCTTACCATTAGAGTCATTTCGTCTTCATCAATTGACTCTTCAGAGTCTGGATCGTCCGTTCTTGCCTTTAGGTAATGTTCTGACTCGATCCCTTTCTTTGTCCTACACATCGAGATTCATGTAATTTGAAACTGGAGAAAAGATTTTCTAAAGTACTCACCTCTAGATCTTTAGAGATATAGTAGGAGTCTACTATAGATGTCCATTCTGGTATTCTCGGGAACGTAGTTAAAGCATACCTTAGTGTGTCTCGATGGTTACTGTTTCTCTGAGGTTCATTAAGCCAGTAATTAGATCCTTAATTCTTCCATGTAGTTGAGCAACCGATTCGCCTTCTTCCACTCAGAGATTGCTTATTTGATTCCAGAGTAGGTCCCGTTTTGTGAGTTTGGCTTTGGATGTACCTTCGTGTAGTTCCAAGAACTTCACCCAAAGTTCCTTTGCTGATTCGTCGATGTCGATTGTGTTGACTTCTTGCGAAGGTAGCACGCTTAGTAGATGGAATTCGGCTTGTCATTTTGTCATTAAATCTGCTTGCTCCTTGTTGGTCCATTGATACTCCTCTTTTTCTTTCGGTGCTACAAATCCATATTTTAATATTAACAATAATTCAAATTTGGTTTTAAAAAATACCTCCATGCATTTCTTCCAAGACGTAAATTCTCCTTCAAACTTTGGTGGGTAAGGCCATCGTTTCGGTGCTTCAGTCGGCGGTTAGTCCTTTTGAGGCGGTCGGGCTCTGATACCACTTGTTGGCCCAGTAAGGCCGACAAGAGGGGGTTGAGTTTATCTATCAAAAAGTAAAACAAACACCTTTTTTGTTCTTTCAACTCTAATTAAAACCAACAATAATGATAAATTATAATAATGACCAGAAAGAAGAGGCACAAGGTTTACTTGTTTACAATCTAGATGGTTGTTAATCCAAGGCAAGTAAAAGCGCAATAAAAATCTCATTCGTTGAAGGCAGAGAAGCCTCTTACACTCGTTGAAAAGCTTAGACAGTTTCTAGGAAATAATTACAATAGTTGATTTATATTTCCTAGGTCTAGGGGTCTTTTTATAGCCCTTGGGAAATGTTATCCATGTCTGGAAGGCACCTCCAACATGCTGGAAGGCGCCTCCAGTGAGGCACCAAAGGATAAAGCTTTATCCTTTGGCAACGACAATATCAGCCTGGTCGAAGGCACCTTCCATAGGGTTGGAAGGCGCCTTCCTACTATTCATCGAAGGTGCCTTCCACAATGGAGGTGCGGAGGTGCGCGGAGGCACCTCAGAGGCGCCTTCAACTCCCTTTGAAGGTGCCTCCAGCTGCACTTACAACCACCTTTTGCTCTTTTGTTGCTCCGATCTCCTGGGTGATCGTGGCCATCCGAGATAGAGCTCACCTGAACCCATTTCCAGGTCTTCTCCTCGAGCAGGCTTCTGCTCTGGCTTCTTGTCCCTTGCAATTTCGCTCACATCCTTCTCGACAGCACCTCATCCCTTGGATGCACCGAGCCCGTCAGCTCCCTTCTCGTGCCATCCTTCTCACTAGCTGCATCTTCTGCTCAACTTCTTGTGTTCCTAAGCTCCTGCACACTTAGACACAAGGTTCAAAACATAGCATGACCTAACTTTAACTTAGTTGATCACATCAAAACTACCACAGGGTTCCAACAAAAATCAGTGGTAATCTCCTCCCAGAGAGTGGAGAAGTCGGTAGTCATCTCTCCCCGAATAACACTAAATCCAACTGAGACTGACTTCCATAGCTGTGCAGAGGACTCCTCGAGTCGATCCAGTCGGTCCTCGATAGATAGCAAGGTTGAGGGATGGATCGAGGTCGAGGGCTGGGTCAGAGTCAGAGGATATCCGAAGAGCTCCTCGACTGTGAATGCTGGCATCTCCTTGCTGGGTAACTCATCCTCATGCTCGCCTAGTATATATGGTTGTGGTCCCACTCTCCAGGCTAGTCCCCTTTTAGCAGTGATGTCTATATGTACTAATGCAAGTTGATGTTGTCCGATCTCGTCATATGCACTAAGGGAGGTGGTCGTACCCTGGGTCATATCTACCCCTATGGTCAAGAATATGTATGTCAGTATGTGAAAATAGGGTATATGAACTTGTAACCTAGCGATGAGATTGGATGCATGAATGACAATATGAAACATATGTAATGCAATATCAATGTCTAGGCGATGGAAAAGGGCATACAAAAAGGAGTGGGAATGTCGTATCATCGCTACGTCGTGAGATGTGATCAGCAAAATACATGTGGTCAGAACTCTATATAGGATATAGTCCTGGACCCTAAGAGAGAGAGTGACCTAAAGTTTATCACTTTAGGTAGTCTCTTCTGCCCCCAAAAATATAAGTAGATAGTATCTAATGTAATGTGGGAGTAGGGCTCGCCAAATGGTTGATCCCTACTAGGGTAGCACAAATGGACATGCGGATCTCCTAAGTCCTAAGCTATCATATTAATAAGGTGGAAGAAAAGTGAAAGTCCTTTCCACCAACTCTGGTGGAATAGGTCAGGTCATCTATCTTAACTAAATTATTATAGAACTGGGCACACAAATCTAAGTTTACTGAATGACTGCAGTAAACTAACTTATCCAACTGTTAGTAATCTATAACCTCTATAATAGGAGCACAATATTGGATAAAGAAAGTCCTATTTAGGTATCTAGATTTTAGTGTAACATATGTATGCTTAAGGAAATCTAGCCTAAGCCAGTCAGAGGGAAACCTAGCATCAGTAGATGGGGCATTACTAGGGCCAGGAGCAACATGTCATCTTTTCCTAATTTATATAAGAAAAATATTCATATAACAACTAATAAACGACCAAAAGTAACTATTTAGTTAAGTTAGAGTGTACCGAGGAGGCATTATCGAGATTTGGGAGGAAAGGCGGAAGAAAAAGAAGAAATTTTGCATTTGCTGACACTGCTAGAACGAAAGGAACACGAACAAAGGAAAGCCTTTGCTCACTGCAAAAACTTTGATTGAAGGCGCCTTAATTGTTCATGGAAGGCACCTTTTATAGCTTATGAAAGGTGCCTTCAACTGACTGAAGGTGTCTTCAGTCGGTTGTGGCGGGAATATTCCCGCCCTCTCGAGGGCGCCACTATATCAATTAGAGGCTCCTTCGGTAGGCACCTGCGGGGTTTTTTTTAAAATTAAGTTTATTTTAATTTTAATTTTAATTTTAATTTTAATTTAATTTAATTTAATTTAATTTAATTTAATTTTAATTTTAATTTTAATTTAATTTACTTTTAATTTTAATTTAATTTGACTTAGTTATTTCACCCCATCTATATTTTCAATCAAGGAACCTTATGATTTTGTAAGATGAATTAAGTTTAATTTCAGGGTTAGGTTTAACTATGTGTTAGATTTAAGTTTAGTTTTGGACTAAACAAATAGGCATTGTTTGGATAAACTTCTGGGCTATGGTGAGTCACCTGGACATCATTAGACTAACCATGCATTCGAAGTTTTCCAAATATTCCTATCCACTAAATTTAGTACAAAACTTTGGTCTAACTAGTTAGGATCCATAAGGGGTAGCTTCAGTTAGTTCTACTAAGCCAAATGCACCAGGTTGAAGCCATATCTTCCTAGACATGCATAGACAAAGTTTTCCTAACATACTATCATCTAAAACTTCACTAGTACCGTTGGTTAAATTAAACTTTTATCCCTATTTAGTGTAAAATACCGGAAAAATGACGAATAACGATAAGGGAATTTTCCGGAATTTTTGGAAATTTTTCGGGAATTTTTCAGAGCTCGTATGGACGAGTTAACGGGGATAAAAACGGGGTCCGGAAAAGCCTGTTTAGGCTACGCATTTATGTGAGGAAAAGTTTATTTTCTTTTCCTTTTCTAATTCTTTTTCTTTTATTCTTTTTCTGATTTCTTTTTCGTTTTTCATCTCCCTGCGTTTTCTTCTCTCCCGAGTTTCCCCGACGCCATGCCCTAACTGCTCTTCCCCAAACTGACGCCGTCGCCGCCAAGGTCCCTCCTCATCCCCGAGTACAAGCCCCGATCCTCTTCTCTTCTCCCTCGTGCGCACGCCCGCACCCTCTGCTGCCAGCGACGAGAGCCGATTCCTCTCATCTGGCCGATGCGACGCCGCGCGCCCCTCTTCTTCCCTGCCGACGCTGTGATCTTCCCGACGCCACTCCTCTTCCTCTCCTCTCTGCACCGAGCCACCGGCCATCTTCTCTTCAGCCTTTCTTCTTCGCTGAGCACTGCACCGCCGACGCAGATCTTGTTTTCTTCCACGGCTGTCCACCGAATTTAGGAGAGGAGACCTAGTTCAGATTTGTCTCCACCGGATCGCTAGCGACGCCATATCCTCACAGCGACACCCCATCCTCACTGCCGGCCTCCCCTGTGCTCTAGCGCCGGCACTGATTTCCTTCTTCTGGTGCTATTTGGGAGCACAACAGCCGTGCCCTAGCGCCTGTGCCATAGCCGCTTAGCACCGCCCGACACCTCCTGGCACAGCCAAGCCCTCTCCCGATCTCCCATACTTCGTGCCCTAGCAGTGGTTGAAGTGGTAAGGGAGATTATTTTACTGCTGGATTTCAGTTGTGATTGTGCATCTCATCTCAGTATTGTGATGATTGGGTGTGGGATTGCTAATTTAGAGTTTATGGTTTGGTTGGGCAGTAATTTCTCTTAGTGTTGACCACTGTTATCGACAGGAGGATGTTTCGGTCGTGAGGCAACTGTAGAGTCCTCAGATTTGGGAGGGACAGTGATTTCATCTACGCTGGCAGAGAGTTATACCAGCTATACGTCATTGGTGGAGCCATCAATTCTGGTGAGTGGTTAGCATTGATAAATGTGTAGTCTAATCTAATGGATTATGGACTTAGTTTATGTGTTCTTGGATTAAATTGATGTGAAGGATTTGAGTTGGATGCGATCTCTTGGACTTATTGAGGACGGTTGATACGACATGCGTATGAAGGCGGGTACCTCTTGACTTATCTTTTATGATATTGTCATTGGATATGCGTAGTATTTTATAACTACAAGCAATGAATATGTTTGCCTTTAGTATGTCACTGTTTGATATCCATAGCATGTTAGGTTTGTCGCTTGTTATGTATCCGTGTTTATATCTCGTGATTTATTACCATGAGTATCTTATTGCCATGAGTACTTTGTTACCATGAGTACCTTAGTTCCTAGAGTAAGTGACATACCCTGCTCTACTGAGGTTAGGACTAGGTTCTGGATTTTATTTCTGGCAGGTGTATCTAGATTATCTGATACCTAGGTTTTTATACCATATCAGATTTGTGTACCTCTATTTGTATATCATATATGATTCGGGTGTTTAGACTCTGATTCTTTGATCTGTGTATATTGTTGGTACATATGCTATGGAAGAGGGATATGATTTGGGTCTAGGTTGTTATACCTTAGAGGACTTGTATACCCTAGATCCGTGGATTTGGCTTACTGATACTGTGGTACCCATATTATGTATATATGGATTTTTCCTATGTTGATCAGGATATTCCATACTTATTATGTTCAGGACCTAGGGTTTTTGATATTCTATCTGACCTGTGTACTCTAGATCTTGGTATGTGACCATCGCTTTTACAGTACCCATTTTGTATGTATGGATATGGTTATGTTGATCAGTTTTTGCTATGCATAGTGACATGCATCATGATTGCATGCTGTGCGATTGTCGGCTTCACTATGGTTGAGCCCATCGCCAGTTACATGTACTGCACACACCCCCACTCATGGTTTAGTGGTATATCGATGTGTGGCGGTTCTTTGCTTGCTCTGGTCCGAGGACTCGCGTGGTAGCCTGCAGATAGTTCCGCTGCTTGGCTCGTGGCATTTAGTGTAGCGAGTAGCCAGACGGTGGACTCGTTTGGCTCCGTTGGTGGTGACTCAAGGTAGCCGTAGAGATGTCCTCCCGTCATCTTCTCACGGAGATGAGAGCATTGAGCTCCCCATTTATGATTTGGGGTCACAGGATAGGAGTACTCCGGCATCCCGTCCACTCGGTCACTCATCGGAGCAAGTGATGACAGAGTGCACGGTTGTCACCCTACCCACTCGGTCTCACCATTTGTGTGTGAGATGGCTGGTCGTGGGTGACCAGGACGCATCATTAGCATCATATACATTGATGCATTTATATTCTTATGATTGTGTTTGCTGCATTTGGTTGATGCATTTTGGTTGGATGCATACTTTTGACCTGCATACAGGATTATTGACACTTTCGGTTTGACGACCCTTTTGTCTGGATAGGAGTTCCTGGTGAGTACAGCTTCCTTAGTTACCTTGCAGTTTTGCATCTTTCCTAGATATATGATTAGGAAGTTGTATTCCATGTTTATTGCTGTTAGATATATCTTACTACTCACGTCCATTGGTATTCGCTGAGTTGTTGAACTCACCCTCGTTGACACTATCTTTTTCAGGTACCAGGTTATTTATAGTGTCGCTTGGAGCATCCTGTCTGCTGGTCCCCACGTCACATCAGAAGACTTATCGATTTCACGTATGTTTTGTTTGTTTATGTATCAGTTTGTTTAGCTCTGTACTCCGGTTTTGTTTTTGGAGTATTGATGTCGTTATGTGTATTTTTGTATTTGTTGTTGGTTGTGTAAGCCTAGCCGGCTAGCAGTTTTGTGTCTTGGTTTTTGGTACAGCCGAGTGGGCTGAATTTGATATTAACTGCGTGGTGTTTGTTTTCTTTTATTGTTATTATTCCAGCCGCATGTGGCTGAGGTATATAGTGTTTGTAGAAAAGTTTCAGATTGTCCGCCGTACAGGGGAGATGCTGCCGAAATTTCTTCGGACAGAGACTCCTCTGGGGCGTGACAATTTAGTGGTATCAGAGCAGGTATACGATACTTGCTATATGTTTTGGATTTTCGAGATGTATCTGATACTAATTTATTTGGTATCAGAGATCGACTTACGAGTCTCTTTCTCCTTGTGTTTCGGATTTCGTGTTTTGGTCTTCTCGATGTGACTTTTTGGATTTTGGGACTTGGCAGCGACAGGACATCTCTAAGCTATAGGAGGTATGTGGTATACTGTTATCCTATCTTTTTGTTAGTATATGCCCTGTTCACTATTACAGTTTATGACCTGTATTAGCATTATTTATTGGTACCTGTCTGGTTGTTGTAGCGTATATTACATGGGATGAGTTAGCCACTAATCTTGATTGACCTTAATAGAGATTAAGGATTATAGGCTTTGGTGATTTTACATATCATACCCCCAGTAGTTTTACTTCTGTTATGATGAGTTGATTAGAAGATCGAGGCACCTACCAGCATCTATTATTATTGGCTGGGTAGTGGATAGTATCTATATCTTTATGTTGACCTAGCCAGTAGTATAACATGTTATCTTCGTTAATTTCATCCGTAGATAATTGATTTACTTTTGTTAGATCGGTCAGTAGAAGACTGATCTACGTTTGTCGACTTGGGTAGTCATGGATGGATATACCTTAGTGATTGCCGAGGATTAGCGGACACTGGTTAGATTTGGATAGTCGATTACTGATTCATTGTTTTGGTTGGTCCGATCAGTAGGGGATCGACTTACGTTATTTTATAAAAAATACTGATCTTTGGGTGATTCGTGTTTAGTTGGATATCTTGAGTATATTGGGTACATGACTTGTACTGACGGGGAAATGACTGAATTAGCCGTATACTATTGTCGGTTTGGTCAGTTGATAGAGGATCGAAGTATCCTATTCCATGGGTACTGTAATTTTAGACTGTTTGTACCTAATTGGATAACTTCGAAGATGGCATAGGGTTGGTGTGATAGATTGGATTAAATATGCTGATTATGCATATCTATGAAGTGTACATATGATTGTTATGAGTTGAAGGAGTTCTATGATGGATAGTTCATTTGTGGATAGTGTGGGTATATATGTGTTTGGTGTGGTATATGAGGTATCTTGTTGATTGTGTGATTTGTGAGTACACTTATGTTTATTAGGCTTTATTGGAAGTATTAAGTGATTATACTCATTTGGTATGTGTTGTGAGTATATTTGGTGTCTACTAATTGGAGGATTATGTCGATCATACATATGTTGTGTGTGCACGTGTGTCAGATGTATGGTTGGTAACATCATAATGATTCTATCTATGTTAAATGTAGAATATTAAATGTCTACGTTATGATATTGGTTGTTTTACCCTGTCAACTAATTCTTCCATTAGGGGGTGACCGACCCACTAGGAGGATGATAGAGTTGACTATGGATTTGATTTGCTTACTGGGTGGTTATACCCTAGGCTACCCACAGTGATCTGTGGTAGAGAGATCTTGTGCAGTCTCTAGCTAGATAGTTAGGTGCTTTGGGCACTTATGTATTGTTGTGGTAGAGCGTAGCTCCCACATGTTATGGATCGTTTGTGGTAGAGCGTAGCTTCCACATATTCTGGATTCCTACATATTGCGGATTGTTTGTAGCGGAGCATTGCTCCCATATTTATTGTGGATACATATTTTGGATTATTTGTGGTGGAGCGTTGCTCCCACATATGGAGGATTTCTTGTGGTAGAGCGCTGCTCCCACATATGTGGTATTTCGTGTGATAGAGCATTGCTCTCACACTGGAGGTTCTATTCTTTGGTGATTATATATCGTTGGTGATTAGATCTGTTTATTGTTGAGGATCTTATTGTTAGGAATGTCTGTGATACGGACATTATGTGTTTTGGTTTTACCATTAGTGCTTGCGGTGCCCTAGATGTTGCCATGGACTCGATGATTTGGGTATCCCTGGAAGGTTTGGATCGGTTTCCATTGTCTTTGTTGACGATGTTGTGATTTATTACGGATCTGAGGTGATGTCACGTACACTACCTTTGCATAGATCTAAAGATGTTTCGACGAGAACATGTATATGTGATTATCTGTAGTACTGATTTGGTTGTCTTCTGTGAGATGTTTTAGGACACATGATGACCAGTAGGAGTATACTGTGGTTCCACAGGAGATCGAGTTTGTTTCCGTTGGGAGTAGACGGAGTCTATGGAAGAGGCTCGCAACTTCCTTTGTTTGGCCGATATTTCCGGAGATACGTTGAGGGTTTCTCACGGATTACTATGCTACTTACACGCCTGACCAAGAAAGGCGTGAAGTTCACTTGGACTGAGGATTGAAAGACCAGCTTCTAGGAGCTGAAGTGGAGACCAGTGTCGGCTCCGATTTTGGTTTTTCCTTTTGGAGAGGACGGATTCGTGCTTTATACCGACGCGTCTCTACAGGATTTGGCGCTGTTCTGATGCAGCACAACACGATAGTCTTCTAAGTTTCTCGGTGATTGAAGGAGTATGAGAAGAACTACCCTGTACATGATCTGGAGCTAGTCGCCATTATTTTTGCCATGAAGATTTGGCGACATTATTTATATGGCGTTACATTTGAGATTCTCATTGACCATAAGAGTCTCAATATCTGTTTACTTAGAAGGAACTTAATCTTCGACAGAGGGGATGGATGGAGTTCCTGAAGGATTATGATTGTACCATTAGCTATCACCCGGGGAGAGCTAATGGGGTTGCAGATGCACTTAGCCGGAAGTCTAGAGTGACTTTGGCTTGCCACCGAGTTGTGGTTACAGACTGGATACCATGGTTGCTCAGTCGTCGATCAGGACGAGGATCCAAGAGCCCTATGCTGCTGATCAGTATTGGCAGTTCATTTGCAGCCAGATAGCTTCCGGGTAGCAGACCGAGTTTACACGAGACGAGGAGGGTGTTTTACACTTCCGAGGCAGATTATGCGTATTTCAGTCTCATCCGGTCTTATAGGAGTTACTTCCGGAGGCTCATCGCTCATGAGTTGCTGTCCACCCAGGCGGTACCCGTGTGTACCAAGATTGAGGTGTTTCTATTGGTGGAACGACATGAAGGAAGACATCGCGGATTTTGTAGCTAGATGTCTTGTCTGTCAGCAAGTGAAGGCAGAGCATCAGAGATCTGTCGGATTACTTCTGCAGATTTCTATTCCTGAGTGGAAATGAGAATAGATTACTATGGACTTTGTGGTAGGTTTGTCGAGGACACGACGAGGCCATGACGCGATTTGGGTAATCGTTGATCGATTAACCAAATCCGCGCATTTCTTAGCGATCCGGAGGACTGATTTCCTAGACCGATTGGCAGATCTATATTGTCGGGAGATCATCAGATTACATGGTGTTTCTTTGACTATCATTTCGGATAGAGACTCCGGTTCACGTCTCGTTTCTGGTAGAGTCTGTAGCAGGCCTTGGGCACTCAGCTCTATTTCAGTATAACTTTCCATCTACAGATAGATGGACAGTCGGAGCGGATCATTTAGACTCTAGAGGTTTTGCTGAGGTCTAGTGTATTGGATTTTGGAGGTTGGGGAGGCCCAATTATTGGGACCTCGTAGAGCTCAGCTTGATACAGAGTTGGTCCGTACTATCAGACGGAAGATATCAGAAGCGCAGGACCGCCAGAAGAGTTATGCAGACCGGAGAAGGAGACTCTTAGAGTTCTCTGCAGGCGATCATGTATTTCTGCGAGTTTCACCCACGGAAGGGATAAAGAGATTTGTCCTCAGAGGTAAGCTAGCTCTGCGATACATTGGACCTTTCCAGATCCTGGAGAGGGTTGGAGCGGTAGCTTATCGTTCAGCGCTACCACCAGCTTTGACAGGTGTTTACGACGTATTTCATGTGTCTATGCTGAGGAGGTATATATCCGACTAGACATTTGTGTTGACTGATATCTTAGTTCCGTATAGCCTGACATCACCTATGAGGAGATTCCGGTACGGATTCTGGACCGGAAAGGGTGTCAATTGCGGAACAAGACTATCTGGCTGGTTAAAGTCGGATGACAGCATCATTAGGACGAGGAGGCTACTTGGGAGCACGAGGATACTATCCGAGCTCGATACCCCCATCTTTTCACTTAAGGTGTGTGATATTATTTACCGTTCAGCATTTATACTCTTTACCTGTTGTTAGTATTTGCTGATGGTAGATAACGAAATTTGGGGACCAAATTTTTATTAGTGGGGGAGAATGTAAAATACCGGAAAAATGACGAATAACGATAAGGGAATTTTCCGAAATTTTTGGAAATTTTTCGGGAATTTTTCAGAGCTCGTATGGACGAGTTAACGGGGATAAAAACGGGGTCCGGAAAAGCCTGTTTAGGCTACGCATTTATGTGAGGAAAAGTTTATTTTCTTTTCCTTTTCTAATTCTTTTTCTTTTATTCTTTTTCAGATTTCTTTTTCGTTTTTCATCTCCCTGCGTTTTCTTCTCTCCCGAGTTTCCCCGACGCCATGCCCTAACTGCTCTTCCCCAAACTGACGCCGTCGCCGCCAAGGTCCCTCCTCATCCCCGAGTACAAGCCCCGATCCTCTTCTCTTCTCCCTCGTGCGCACGCCCGCACCCTCTGCTGCCAGCGACGAGAGCCGATTCCTCTCATCTGGCCGATGCGATGCCGCGCGCCCCTCTTCTTCCCTGCCGACGCTGTGATCTTCCCGACGCCACTCCTCTTCCTCTCCTCTCTGCACCGAGCCACCGGCCATCTTCTCTTCAGCCTTTCTTCTTCGCTGAGCACTGCACCGCCGACGCAGATCTTGTTTTCTTCCACGGCTGTCCACCGAATTTAGGAGAGGAGACCTAGTTCAGATTTGTCTCCACCGGATCGCTAGCGACGCCATATCCTCACAGCGACACCCCATCCTCACTGCCGGCCTCCCCTGTGCTCTAGCGCCGGCACTGATTTCCTTCTTCTGGTGCTATTTGGGAGCACAACAGCCGTGCCCTAGCGCCTGTGCCATAGCCGCTTAGCACCGCCCGACACCTCCTGGCACAGCCAAGCCCTCTCCCGATCTCCCATACTTCGTGCCCTAGCAGTGGTTGAAATGGTAAGGGAGATTATTTTACTGCTGGATTTCAGTTGTGATTGTGCATCTCATCTCAGTATTGTGATGATTGGGTGTGGGATTGCTAATTTAGAGTTTATGGTTTGGTTGGGCAGTAATTTCTCTTAGTGTTGACCACTGTTATCGACAGGAGGATGTTTCGGTCGCGAGGCAACTGTAGAGTCCTCAGATTTGGGAGGGACAGTGATTTCATCTACGCTGGCAGAGAGTTATACCAGCTATACGTCATTGGTGGAGCCATCAATTCTGGTGAGTGGTTAGCATTGATAAATGTGTAGTCTAATCTAATGGATTATGGACTTAGTTTATGTGTTCTTGGATTAAATTGATGTGAAGGATTTGAGTTGGATGCGATCTCTTGGACTTATTGAGGACGGTTGATACGACATGCGTATGAAGGCGGGTACCTCTTGACTTATCTTTTATGATATTGTCATTGGATATGCGTAGTATTTTATAACTACAAGCAATGAATATGTTTGCCTTTAGTATGTCACTGTTTGATATCCATAGCATGTTAGGTTTGTCGCTTGTTATGTATCCGTGTTTATATCTCGTGATTTATTACCATGAGTATCTTATTGCCATGAGTACTTTGTTACCATGAGTACCTTAGTTCCTAGAGTAAGTGACATACCCTGCTCTACTGAGGTTAGGACTAGGTTCTGGATTTTATTTCTGGCAGGTGTATCTAGATTATCTGATACCTAGGTTTTTATACCATATCAGATTTGTGTACCTCTATTTGTATATCATATATGATTCGGGTGTTTAGACTCTGATTCTTTGATCTGTGTATATTGTTGGTACATATGCTATGGAAGAGGGATATGATTTGGGTCTAGGTTGTTATACCTTAGAGGACTTGTATACCCTAGATCCGTGGATTTGGCTTACTGATACTGTGGTACCCATATTATGTATATATGGATTTTTCCTATGTTGATCAGGATATTCCATACTTATTATGTTCAGGACCTAGGGTTTTTGATATTCTATCTGACCTGTGTACTCTAGATCTTGGTATGTGACCATCGCTTTTACAGTACCCATTTTGTATGTATGGATATGGTTATGTTGATCAGTTTTTGCTATGCATAGTGACATGCATCATGATTGCATGCTGTGCGATTGTCGGCTTCACTATGGTTGAGCCCATCGCCAGTTACATGTACTGCACACACCCCCACTCATGGTTTAGTGGTATATCAGACAGGTGTGTGGCGGTTCTGCTGTTTGGCTCTGTTGGTCTGAGGACTCAGCGTGGTAGCCGGCAGATAGTTCCGCTCTGTTTGGCTCCGCTGGCATTTAGTGTAGCAGCGTAGTAGCCGGCAGACGGTGGACTCTGTTTGGCTCCGTTGGTCAGGTGACTCAGCGTGGTAGCCGGCAGAGATGTCCTCCCCGTCATCTTGTACCGGGAGATGAGAGCATTGAGCTCCCCCATTTATGATTTGGGGTCACAGGATAGGAGTACTCCGACAGCATCCCGTCCACTCGGTCACTCATCAGGAGCAGTGATGACAGAGTGCACGGTTGTCACAGCCCTACCCACTCGGTCTCACCATTTGTGTGTGAGATGACTGACTGGCGTCAGGGGTGACCAGGACGCATCATTAGCATCATATACATTGATGCATTTATATTCTTATGATTGTGTTTGCTGCATTTGGTTGATGCATTTTGGTTGGATGCATACTTTTGACCTGCATACAGGATTATTGACACTTTCGGTTTGACGACCCTTTTGTCTGGATAGGAGTTCCTGGTGAGTACAGCTTCCTTAGTTACCTTGCAGTTTTGCATCTTTCCTAGATATATGATTAGGAAGCTGTATTCCATGTTTATTGCTGTTAGATATATCTTACTACTCACGTCCATTGGTATTCGCTGAGTTGTTGAACTCACCCCCGTTGACACTATCTTTTTCAGGTACCAGGTTATTTATAGTGTCGCTTGGAGCATCCTGTCTGCTGGTCCCCACGTCACATCAGAAGACTTATCGATTTCACGTATGTTTTGTTTGTTTATGTATCAGTTTGTTTAGCTCTGTACTCCGGTTTTGTTTTTGGAGTATTGATATCGTTATGTGTATTTTTGTATTTGTTGTTGGTTGTGTAAGCCTAGCCGGCTAGCAGTTTTGTGTCTTGGTTTTTTGTACAGCCGAGTGGGCTGAATTTGATATTAACTGCGTGGTGTTTGTTTTCTTTTATTGTTATTATTCCAGCCGCATGTGGCTGAGGTATATAGTGTTTGTAGAAAAGTTTCAGATTGTCCGCCGTACAGGGGAGATGCTGCCGAAATTTCTTCGGACAGAGACTCCTCTGGGGCGTGACATTTTGACTAGTCCTAATTACCCAACTAGATAAGTTATTGATTTTTGGAGGTGCCATCTAATTTGGAGCCTCCCCCTGAATTGTTGAACATTTTAAGTTTTGGGTTTATGACGATTTGTTTTATAGTTGTAGTATGCTTGGTTATAACTTGTGCTTATATTATATTTATTAGGTTTAATTAACTTATGTTTTTTATTTGTATTTGGAGAGTATTTGTTTTAGTTTGATTTATGTAATAAATTTTATCTTTTGATATATAGTATTGATTGAGTCCTACTTGCGTGGTTAAACACGCTTTTGGAACCCAAGCCTTAATTTAATTTTTATTTTGGTTAACTAAAGATATAAAGGTTTTGTTGGTTGAGCTAGATATGTATCTAAGCCCAAACTTGTTATACACTGCTCTTTGTGATCCAAGTATCATGTCAAGGTACTTTGATCTAGTTATAAATTTCTCCAATAATTCTTTTAGTTTAACTACTTTGCTTTTCAACCTGAGATTGTCCTCCTCAAGTTTTTCAATTTAAGTTGGGATTTTAGGTTGAATTAGTTTAACTGTTGGATTTAATTTTAATTGTTCTTTAAATATTTTATTTTCTTGGGTTAGTTCAATTATTTTAGTTTCAGAAGTAGTTAATTTATTATTTAAACATGAAATTATTTTAAAAAACTTTTTACTTAAATCAAAATATACCTCATTGGAACCTTCGGAAATGAGTGCAGACTTGTGACTTGATTCGGGTTTAGACCCGTCGTTCAATTCACTCTTCGATTCTGGCCTGTACGCCATCAGTGCGAGGTAGTTGTTGTGTCTTGGCTCATCATTGTCCGATTCCTCCTAGGACAATTCATCCTAATTCGCTTTTAGAGCTTTCTTCTTCTTGAGACTCGGACAGTCAATCTTGTAGTGCCCCTTCTTGTTGTATCCAAAGCATGCCACATTCTTACTGTTCGAGTTAGAGGTGGAGTTGATCTTCTGCAGATCCTTGTTGGTGAAGTTCTTCTTTCTCCTGGTGAACATTTTCCTTACCAGGTTCACCAGGTATTCTTCATCGTCTGACTCTGGATTAGACTCGACTTCAGGTTCTGGCTTGGTTCTAGATTTTTCTTTTAATGTTACTGCAATAAGAGCAATACCTTTCTCGATTTTGGAGTTAGTCTATTCGTGTAGCTCTAACTCACAAAAGAGTTTGTCTAATTTTAATTTGGGCAAATTCCTCGAAATCTTATAGGCATCCACAATGGATACCCACAGTGCATTCCGAGGAAATGCGTTTAGAGCATACCTGATTAGATCCCTGTTACGATTCTGCAAGTGCACGGATTCATCGTCAATAATAAAGATTATCGATCCCACGAGGACTGGTTATAAGCACTAGCAATGGTTCACTTAGGATTAGCTAAACTACCGATGGTTATAAGTTATCTAAAGAAAAGAGATTGGGAAGCAGAAACGAGAACTAGTAAAGAGAAAGTAATTAACTTGGTTTATGAAGAGTTCTAGGAGTTTGGTTTGATTGTGGCGGTATTGATGTATTACGTTCTATCCTTTACTCATTGTCCATCAACATGCATTTGCCAAAAGCTAAAGTAACTATCCTTAAGCACTAAATAGAGAAGATCCCTGCGAAATCCTGTTACGGTTAACCCTTGTCACTAGAGCGCCTCGGTAGATCACAAGAACACAACTCTAATTGGTGTCATTAAGGATAGAAATAAGAGCTTGGTTTGGTCTGTTGCTTCCTTGCGGAGAAGTTGCCTCTCTTTTCGAGGAAATACCCTAGATGTCCGTGAACAGGTTACCCCTATCACTAGGGCTCCTCAGGTATACGATCTAAGATACTCTCTCTACGAGGTTAGCAATTCCTACACAATCAATTAATATGCAACAAGTCTCATACATAGTAGTTGAAAGAAAGAAAGCGAAATCATCCAATGAATACACGCATAAATATGAGTCTTACATCAAAACCAATCCACAACTAGTCCCTAATCCTTGAACAAGGAATCTACTCCATAGATGCCGAAGAAAAACCCGAAGACGTAATGTAATTAAACATACAATCCTCAAACAAGAAGAGAGAAAGAGAAAGGATGCTTATTCAATGATGACGAGTGATCTTCGGATCCAATCCTTTGCTTCTGGAGTTGATGTGTTGATGAAGGATCACTGGACGGAGGTCCTGGATGGTGTGGAATGACACCAAGGTAATTCTCCCTTTGACGACTCGCTTCCCCCTCGAGGAGAAGGGTTAGAACCCTTTGTATAAGCTAGGGCACAACGCCGAGGCATGGCCGTGCAGATATGGCACGACCGTGCCATCTTTTGCCTCTGGCTGTGCTGCACGACCGTGTAGATATGGCATGGTCGTGCCTTCTTTTGCCTTTGGCCGTGCTGCATGGATGTGCAGAGTGGCATGACCGTGTGGATCTGGTGCACTGCTCTTGGGACACAGTCGTGCAGGATTGCACCACCATGCATTGCTTGGCTGTTGGTCGTGGGGGGCATGGTCGTGCAAGTTTGCACGGCCATGCATGGATCCATCTCTGTTTGGCCGCACGACTGTGCAAGAGTTGCACGGTCGTGCACTGTTCTTCCTCTATTTGGCCACATGACTGTGCGAGGTTGCACGACTGTGTTTTCTGCCTCATTCTGGTATGCCGACAATCGCTGATTTTGCTTCAAAAGTTGTCCCTATCAACACAAAATAAAACAAAGAGCAGATCTCCGAACAAAAGAGTATTTATGATGAGTATATGATAAAAGAGACGATCATGCAAAGAATATATGCACATAAAGCAAGTGAATGTGCATTAAAATATGCATAAATGATAATAATATTTACGCACATCACACCCCTAGACTTGAACCTTTGCTTGTCCTCAAGTAAAATGCTGCAAACTATGTTCATAAGTTCCTGTAGTGTTTCATAATCCCTAGTGCATTCACCTAACTCTATCAACTAGTTTCATTGATAAGAATGATTGTGGAGTAACCTAAGTATGGCCTAGGCATAAGTTCTTTGTGCTCGGTGAAATAAGCAACTCAAACTCTTCAAGTTTCAATTCTCTGTCTTAGTTAAGTTGTCATACAATTGAGTTCCTAATGTTCCCAGTGATAGGCACTTACCTGCCACACACTTGGTTCGTTTTCCTTAAATTACACAAGGTTTCAAAGGATACAACTCGGAATCAAGAGAAACATAACATTTATTTCCCCAGTAACCTAACTCGGTCTCAAAGGGGTAAATTGTAAGTTTGCACTCACGACAATTAATTTTTATCCCTTATTTAATTTTTTTTTTGGTGTTGTGAGATGCATATGTTAGGATTTAGATTTTTCCAAATGAGCTTCCATGATCCGAAGTCATCCAGTAACCAAAATGTAAATAAGAAATCACCATGGAAACAAAAGTACTAAAAAATTTAGATGAATCATAACTATTTCAAAAATATTTCTACTATTCAAGCTTAAGTACTTAAGTGTAGTGAATATAAGATCCTTAAGGTTAGGCCAAGAATTATACCAAACTCCGTACAATACTAAGCTTATTTCATGCTACTAAAGATAGAGAAAGAAGATACACTAAACATACTAACACTATCTTGACAACACATGAACTAATAAAATGCTAGTCATTTTTCTATCGGATAAGTTAGCAGAAAAAGTAGAAGGTTTGATGTTCTCAAATATGCCTCAAAACTATATTTTTTTATATTTTTTTTCAAAAAGAAACAAAAACGATGAAGAATTACAAGTAGGAAAGGAAAGTGCAAATGAGATATAAGTAGAAATATGAAACTAATAAATGCGAATAAACAAAGTAGACTAATAAAATATGCAGAAAGAAATGAAAAAACTCGACTCGACTCAGGTTGTGCAGACACAACACCCCCCTCCAGACTTAAACTTTTCATCATCTCGATGAAATCAATACGGTGGTGTGGGTGGGGGATAAGGAGGTCCCCAATGTGTGCCGGAGGAAAATCTAGGCATACTAGGAAGATGGTCATTGCGTTGATGATATTGATAAAGGGCATCTACTTGTTGTCTAGTAATATCCATATCATCCATAAAATTTCTCATTCTTTCCTGGTCAACCTCATAGTCCTGAACGAATCCTGACACTTGACTATGGAAATCCCTAGTAAATTGAAAATGATCTTATATCTCCCTAAACTGGTCATCAGATAACTTGAAACGACCCTCTAATAATTTGTGTTGGGTATTTTGCTTCTCATGAAGGGAGTTTAATGAGGCACGGAAGTCAGAAAAATCAAATCTAGAAGGTCCCATACCATAAGAAAAAGAGTGCCTAGGAGGTTCTGGATATCAGGAAGGTTGCGGGAATCCTGATGACGAGGGCTCTTTGTAGTACTCGGTTTCTTCTATAATGGAGGGAACAATTTCAGGGATTAAGTCAGTAATCACCCAATTCGCGGAGTTACGAACTGAAGTGCACTCGGGGCAAGGAAGGGGTAATGGAAAACCATTGTTCCTAGGGAAGGCAAACTCATTCTCATCCCGACAAATCATATTCATTGCAAGATAAGAATCGATATCGATCTTGTCATTACCATGAATGACCTCTAACCCATCAAGCTCACAACCCAGATTGAATGTTATTTGGATGATCAATCCACCAAACACTATCATCCCTGAAGATGCTTTAGTTGCTCTCAACAAATTTTGTAAGAAATGAAATCTAGAATCAAAATCCACTTTATTCAACATCACCCAAAGAGAATAGAGCTCTACCTTTCTAACCACCCCATCACTCTCTCTTTGACCAAAAATCATTTTGCTCATCACTCGGTGAAGTATCTAAAGGTCGGGTTTTGCATGCGGGATGCCTTAGCTCTAGAGGGTTCGTAAGGGTCCTTTGATCCGGTTATTGATGTCCAAAATTCATTCAATTTAATCTCATCATCAAATCTATATATACCACCAATAGGTAAACCAAAACAATTATTAAAATCACTAAATGTCCACCGAACTTCTTTATTCTTCAACCTAAAAGTTATGACCCCTACGTAGTCATCCTTAGACAAAAATTTAATATCAATTGAGCTAAAAAATTCAAGGACTAGGTGGGGGTAATTCTATGAATGAGCGTACATAATATCATTCTAGTCCAAGGAACTAATCATCCAATCTACGCCATCCCTAATTCCTAGCATATCCAAAGTAGTGGGATCCATATATCTAGTGCATATAATTCTTCTAGCGATAAGGATATCATATCTAGCTTCATGTTTATAATTTCTAAAAATAATATTAAACTCGTTTTCATTACCTTCGTCGCGCGCCACCCTTTTTCCTTTGCCTTTTGAAGAAGAAGCCTTCCCCTTGCCTTTGTCGCCCCCCCAGCGCATCTCCTTCACCAGATCCACCGTCTCCTTGATGAAGTCTCTTCAAGATTTGTGACATGATGTGCAAGGTGAACTTTAAGGAATTTTTTGTAGGTGGAGATGGATCTTGAGGATGGAAGAGGAGGAGAAGGAAGAAAAATAGGGGAGTTGCTTCTCCCTTTCCTGATTTGTGGCCTGAAGAAGTGTTAGATCTAGATGTAGATCTAAGTAAAGATGAACTTTAGAGGTAGGGATTGGGGTTTGATAAGGTGTAGTGGGGAGGAGAAAACTTTTAGGAGAGAAGGAGAAGGAAATTAGGGCTTTTTAGAGGGGTGGGCGGCGCACACGGGTAGGGGCACGACCGTGTCTTATAGACACGGTCGGGTAGGTAGGGTTTCTGCACGGCCGTGCCAATTGGCACGGCCCCCTTTCTTCTCTCCTCGGCCAAAATCGCACGGCCGTGGCGGTTGGCACGGCTCATGACTTCTTCCTCTCTACCTTGATTGCACGACCGTGCCAATTGGCACGGCCCATG
Source organism: Zingiber officinale (assembly GCF_018446385.1). Taxonomy (NCBI): domain Eukaryota; kingdom Viridiplantae; phylum Streptophyta; class Magnoliopsida; order Zingiberales; family Zingiberaceae; genus Zingiber; species Zingiber officinale. Next base: position 30,850,891 of record NC_055995.1, read on the forward strand.
TCTCCTTCTTGACTGGTAGTCTTGCACGACCGTGCCAATTAGCATGACTCGTGTCCTTCTTTTCTCTGCACAGGCCACACAACCATGTAAGGTTGCACGACTAATGGCGTTTGTCCCCCTGTTGGCTTCGCACGGCTGTGTGGGGTCACACGGCTGACTCCCTTAAGCGCACGGTGACTCACCTTTCATCGTTTTGGCTCCTCTGATGCTTCCACACCCATGAAATGCTCACAGCCAACTCATGGAGGCTATGCACATCTTGAAAACGAATATCCAAAATAAATAAAGAAATAATAACAGTACTCGACTGAACTTACTAGAGAAATAAAATGATAAATGCAATAATAAACTAAAATGAAAAACCCTTGGATTGCCTCCCAAGAAGTGCTTGTTTTAGGTCTTTAGCTCGACCCCATTTTAACTCATTCAGGTGGGCGTGGATCCGAGAAGTATATTAGCATATCTTCCTCCGCCGGCACATCGTGGAGGTATTTTTTTAAACACTACCTGTTTACTTTAAATTCTCCACGCTCCTCGCTCCAAATGTCAACAGCTCCGAATGGGTAAACCTTTTTGACTTGGAATGGTCCTGTCCATCTCAATTTTAACTTTCCAGGAAAAAACTTCAATCTTGAATTAAACAACAACACTGAGTCCCCTTCCTTGAATTCTCTCCGCATGATATGTTGATCATGTCATCTCTTTGTTCTCTCTTTGTAGGATTTGGCATGTTCGTAGGCATCCATCCTCAACTCATCAAGCTCATTTAATTGGAGTTTCCTTTTATCTCCTACTAACTTCAGGTCCATGTTAAGCTATTTTATCGCCCAGTAAGTCTTATGTTCTAATTCTACTGGAAGATGACACAGCTTCCTGTACACAAGTCGGAATGGGGTCATACCGATTGGAGTCTTGAAAGCAGTATGGTATGCCCATAAAGTATCATCCAATTTCAATGACCAGTCTTTGCGGGAATTGGACACTATCTTTTCTAATATTACTTTGATCTCCCGGTTGGAAATCTCAGCTTGTTCATTGGTCTGGGGATGGTAGGGTGTCGCTACTTTGTGGCTCACTCCATATTTCCTTAGCAAATTTTCAAATTGTCTTTTAATGAAGTGTGAACCCTTGTCGCTAATAACTACCCTAGGTACATTGAACCGTGGAAAAATCACCTTTTTAGACAATTTAATTACTATTTTGGCGTCACTGGTAGGAGAAGCTATGGCTTCTACCCATTTTGATACATAGTCCACTACCACTAAAATATAATTGCTTCCACATGATAAAGGAAAGAGTCCCATAAAGTCTACTCCCCATATATCGAGCAGTTCTACTTCGAGGATACAATTCAGTGGCATCTCATTTCTCCTAGTGATGATCCCGATTTTTTGATATTGGTCGCAGGACTGCACAAAATATTTCATGTCTTTAAATAGACTTGGCCAAAAAAATCCTGCTTGTAAAATCTTTATAACTATTTTTGACACTCCCAAATGTCCGCTGTAAGATGATGAGTGACAGTGAAATAAAACGTCCTTGATCTCGTCTTCCGGCACACACCTTCTGTATATTGTATCTCCACATTTCCTAAAAAGTAGTGATTCATCCCATATGTAGTGTTTGACATTTGAGAAAAACTTCTTCTTCTGCTGGCAAGTGAATTTTGGGGGAAGTACTCCACTTGCGAGATAGTTAACAAAATCCACATACTAAGGAACTCTCTCAGAATTTACTGTCAACAGATGCTCTTCAGGGAAAACATCATTTATGGGTGGATCAAAATCCACATCTTTCTGCCCATTTGGCCATACTCAGGATAGATGATTTGCCACAACATTTTCATCCCCTTTCTTGTCTCTAATTTCCAGATTAAATTCCTGAAGAAGCAAGATCCATCTAATCAAACGAGGTTTGACATCTTTCTTATTAAGCAAATATCTTATGGCAGCATGATCAGAATACACTATCACTCTTGAGCCAACTAGATAGGACCTGAACTTATCGATTGCAAACACTATGGCCAATAATTCCTTTTCAGTGGTAGAATAATTCATTTGGGTTGCATCCAATGTCTTGCTCGCATAGTGGATTGCATGCAGTACTTTATCCTTTCTTTGTCCTAAAACTGCGCCCACTGCAAAGTCACTAGCGTCACACATGATTTCGAATGGGAGTTCCCAGTCTGGAGCTTAAATTACGGGAGTTGAGATGAGAGCACTCTTGATTTTCTTAAACGCCTCATTACAATCCTCATCAAAATAGAATTCAGCATCTTTGATCAACAGGTTAGTTAGTGGCTTGGAAATTTTTGAGAAATCCTTAATGAAACGCCTGTAAAATACAGCATGCCCTAGAAAGCTCCTAACGCCTTTTACGTTAAGAGGTGGAGGTAGTTTCTCAATTATCTCTATTTTGGCTTTATCTACCTCAATTCCTCGTTCTGAAATCTTAGGTCCTAAAATAATTCCCTCTTTGACCATGAAGTGGCATTTTTTCCAGTTTAGAACTAAGTTCACATCTTCATATCTTTGGAGAACTTTAGAAGGATTCAGAAGACAGGAGTCAAAGTCATTCCCATAGACTGAGAAATCGTCCATGAATACCTCCATAATCTTTTCTGTAAAATCTGAAAATATTGCCATCATACATCGCTGAAATGTAGCTGGTGTGTTGCAGAGTCCAAACGACATTCGTCAATAAGCATAGGTACCAAAAGGGCATGTGAAAGTGGTCTTTTCTTGATCTAGGGGATGTATTGGAATTTAAAAGAAGCCAGAGTATCCATCTAGATAGCAAAAATAGGAATGTTTTGCCAATCTTTCTAGCATCTCATCAATAAATGGTAGGGAAAAATGATCTTTCCTAGTCTCCTTATTTAGTTTCTTGTAATCAATACACATCTACCATCCTATGACTATCCTCGTTGGAATCAATTCATTGTTTTCATTTCTAACCAGCATCATTCCCCCTCTCTTGGGGACCACATGGACCAGACTTACCCACTCACCATCCGATATAGGATAAATGATTCTGACGTCAAGAAGTTTCAATACTTTTTTCTTCACAACTTCTTTCAAATTTGGATTTAATCTTCTTTGATGCTCAATCAAATTTTTATATCCTTCTTCGAGTAGAATTATATGCATGCAGATTGAAGGGTTGATCCCTTTTATGTCATCAATGGTGTATCCGATTTCTTTTTTGTGTGCTCTCAGCTCCTTGATTAATTTTTGTGTCTCCATCTCAGTCCAATTTGCATTAATTATTACTGGGAAGGTGGAATCTGGACCAAGGAATGCATATTTAAGGTTAGACGGCAGAGGTTTTAACTCCACTTAAGGTAGTACAATCTCAGGCAAGGTTGGTTTCTATTCTAATAACCGTATTTCCTCATTCACCATGACTTCTTCTGACGCTCCCTCAATTTCTTAAGCCATTCTTTCAATATTATCGTCATCATCCAAGTCCTCCTCCATAAATGATGCTGAGGTAGATATCAAACTGTAACGACCCGCCTCCTACTGACTAGGCTGCGAGGCCGATCGCTACAGTTATGCTGTGCTGGACTATTAATGCGGAATGAAAACTGGCTAATTTAAAATTTTACTGAACTAAATGCCGTAAAGTTTAACTTAGTGTTCTGTGTGTACCTAGGAGTTGTACACATGCTAAGGGAGGTGTTTACAACTGATAATAAACCTCGGATCGATCCACAGACCGATCTACTGATACTGGCACGCTAGGAAACTCCGGATCGTTCAACCGACCGATCCATAAACTACACTGCAATACTGTACGCTGCTGGATCGGTCTGCCGACCGATCCAGCTGGTCCCTGATCGGTCAATGAGACCGATCAGTGGCTTACTGATCAGTCTGCTGAACGATCAGTGAGCCATTTTTTCGCGACCCAGCTCCTGATCGATCCCCGGATCGATCAGGGAATGAACAGAAGCTTCTGTTCGCAGAACCTAGGTCCCTGATCGGTCTACCGACCGATCAGAGACTCCCTGATCGGTCTGCTGACCGATCAGGGGTTTCTGATTTCGTATCAGGCCCCTGATATCAGCACTGATGCGTGCCAAAGTCATTACACAACACCATAAAAGCTGAGAGAAACATTCTACTAGGTAATGGCTAACATACTAAACATGATTAAGGCATAGAATACTAATTCATGGCATGTAAACATATGGAAACCAAAACTAACAAGGTTTTAAACTGTTCTCTTGCTAACTAACTGAAACATAAGATAACGCTTGCTATAAGTACTAATGCATACTGAACACGTTCTAATGCATAATAAAATAAAACTAGATCCCTAGGATCTTTATTCCAAATCCTTCCACACACATCTTGATCTGCATTGACCTCCAGCCTCCACTGCTAGTCCATTTTTCTTTTACCTGTATCTACAGTATAAGGAAAATAGTATCTGTAAGCTAAAAAGCTTAGTAAGAAACCATCTACCTCACTAAAACATGCATACGATGCAAATATAATTTTAAATCATGCTATTTGAAAAGATATGCTAAGTATACTGAATAAACTAAACATGACGTGGCATATAAGCATACAATCATGGCATATCTAAAGCTGAACATGATATCAATCACATGGTATCAATGAAGAACTAAGCTGATACTAAAAACTGAGCTAAGCTAATACTGAGCTACTGCTAGGAATGTACTGAATTCACGAACTAATTTGTGAAAGGTTGAAAACCATATACATATAGTTAGTGAAAATACTAAACATGCTGCTGATGGGCCCTGACAACTGTACTTGTTGTGCGCGCATCCCTAACTAGACCCAGGATTGCAAGTTCCGAATCTAGTAGGGTTTACTAGGTTAGCTAAACCTAGGGACGACTATGGGAGCCCAACCCAATGGATATCTAATCCAGTACAGTGCCACTGAAAAGTAAAATACTGAAATAGCAAATACTATTTTGCTGAATCTAGGTTATCTGAACCTAGAGGCGACTGTGGGAGCCCACCCATTTGGACATCTAGTCTCGTAAAAGCTAAAATAAAAACTGATCATGCTAATTAACATGTTCTATGGCATTTAACTAAATGCCCACTGTATCATAAGGCTGTGCTAGGCATTTTGTCGAGCATTTGGCGCTCTCTAACTCTCCTCGCGATCAGGGAGACCACCTCTAGGCACCCAACAGCGTCTAAACCCCTATCTACAGAGGATACACGTGCTCGGCCCATCTAGAGATGCTCACTAATCCCTAAATCTGTGAGAAGAGTTAAAATACACACCATATGCTGACAAAATTCAATAAAACTAATCTAATGCATAAAAGAAAACACGCGAGAGCTACTTATACTGCAGGTGTGGGGTTTCTTACCTCGTACGCTAATTTTCTTACAACTCTATTCGCTAGAATTCAGGTGGAGACGATCCTTTCGATAATCTCCTCGCTCCAGCGCGTCCTTCTCGCGGAGGGGAATGCTCTTGTGTTGGAATCGCTGCCGGAAGGTGCTCTTAGGGCCCTAGGGAGGGAACCCTAGGGTTGGCTTTGGCTTGTTTGGGCGCCGAGAGAAGGAAGAGGAGAAGGAGAGGGTGTTCGGCGGTGAGGGTTTTTGAGAAAGAGATGTTGCCGAACCAAACTAAAAATAACCCAAACCAACTTAAGTTTTTAATTTATATTAAGTGGGTAACTAGGCCCAACTCAAATATAAATATAAATGTTTCCCTTCTCTTTCAGCACGGCCCTGCTGGGTTCACCGGTTACTAAGGCTAACTAAAGGTTTAGCGGACCCGAGAGGTTCCGGGTTCGATTCCCGCTTAAGCCTTTTTATTCTTCTAATTATTTTTGCTACTTCCGCTACTCGGAAAATTCTGGAAAAATATCTAAAAATTCCAGAAAAATCATAGAATAATTCTAATACAAGTTTGAGAATTTTCGGGCGTTACAATCCCCCATACCTTTTAAAAAGTTTATCCTCGAACTTAGAACAATTCTGGGTACTTCTGTCTCATGCTGTCTTTTGTCTCCCAAGTTGCCTCTTCTGCTGTGTGACTGTGCCAAATGACTTTGACTAATGGTACTTCCTTGTTCCGCAATTTCTTAACTTCTCCGTCTATTATCTGAATAGGCCGACTATCATAGCTGACGTCTTCGCGGATCTGTACCGACTGGGGCTCAATCACCTGGGTGACATCTAGGGTATGCTTCTTTAGCATAGAGACATGAAATACGTTGTGGACAACTGACATTTCCTGGGGTAGCTCTAGCTCATATGCTACCTTGCCCACTCTTCTGCTGATAAGGTATGGTCTCACATATCTGGGACTAAGTTTGCCCTTCTTCCCAAAACGCATCACTCCCTTCATGGGAGCTACTCTGAGGAACACTGTATCCCCGACTGAAAACTCTAAGGATCTGCGCCGTGTATCAGCATAGCTTTTCTGGCGGCTCTGAGCTATCTCTATCCTCTGGCGGATCTGCTGTATAGCTGCTGTGGTATCTGCTACTAGATCTGTCTGAAGTTCTAGTTCGTTCTGTTCACCACTCTCATACCATCAGATTGGAGATCTACACCTCCGCCCATAGAGAGCCTCGTAAGGTGCCATGCCGATAGTGGCCTGATAGCTGTTGTTGTATGCAAATTCTGCTAAGCTCAGATATTTGCACCAACTTCCCTTGAAGTCTAGGGCACACGCTCGGAGCATATCTTCGAGTACCTGATTTACTTGGTCCGTCTGACAATCTGTCTGAGGATGGAATGCTGTGTTGAACTTTAACTTAGTGCCCAACGCTGACTGTACACACTTCCAGAAGTGTGATGTGAATCTGCTGTCTCTGTCTGAAATGATGGTTCGTGGGACTCCATGTAGTCTGACGATCTCCTGGAGATACAACTGAGCTAGCTTCTCCATGGAGTAGGTTATCTTGATAGCTAAGAAGTGGGCTGATTTAGTCAACCTGTCGACTATTACCCAGCTGGCGTCAAAACCATTCGTGGTTCTGGGCAGTCCCACTATGAAATCCATAGAGATATCCTCCCACTTCCATTCTGGAATCTGTATAGGCTGCAGAACTCCTCCTGGTCGCTGATGTTCTGCCTTGACCCTCTGACAGGTGAGGCAGATGCTAACATATCTGGCGATGTCTCGCTTCATCCCGGGCCACCAAAAATGGTTCTTCAGGTCTTGATACATTTTGGTGGAACCTGGATGCATCGCATAGGGAGTCTTGTGAGCCTCATCTAAAATCTGTCTCCGTAGCTCCTCCTGATCTGGAACACAGAGTCTGTCACCAAAATACAACACCCCGCTATCGGACACTCTAAATTCTCTACTTTCTGATTCTGCTAGCCCTTGCTTGATTTTCTGAATTTCAGGGTCCTGCTCCTGAGCTGACTGAATATCACCAAGCAAGGTAGACTCTAAGGTCATAGTAGAGAGCTGTCCAACGATGAGTTCAAGACCGAAATCTACGATCTCCTTCTGGAGGGGCGGTGACATGGCTGTAAGAGATAATAAGGTAGCACTGGATTTTCTGCTAAGTGCGTCGGCTACCTTATTGGCTTTCCCTGGATGGTAGAGGATGTCTATATCGTAGTCTTTGACCAGCTCAAGCCATCTGCGCTGTCGCATGTTCAGATCCTTCTGAGTGAAGAAGTACTTCAGACTCTGATGATCTGTATACACTCTGCACTGAGCTCCATATAAGTAATGTCTCCAAATTTTGAGAGCGAACACTACTGCTGCAAGCTGAAGGTCATGAGTAGGGTAATTCTTCTCATAATCCTTGAGTTGTCTGGAGGCATAGGCGATCACCTTGCCATTTTGCATCAGTACTGCTCCTAGTCCCAACTTAGAGGCATCACTATAGATGTCAAAGCTGCTAGTGTTGTCTGCTAGAGCCAAAATGGGAGCACTGGTCAATCTCCTTTTTAGCTCGCTGAAGCTGTTCTCACAGTCCTCTATCCACTGAAATTTCCTGTTCTTCCTGGTAAGAACTGTCAGTGGGGAGGCTATCCTGGAGAAGTCCTCTACGAATTTCCTGTAGTAACCTGCTAATCCCAGAAAGCTTCTAATCTCACTGGCGTTCTTGGGTCTTTTCCAGTTACTCACAGCTTCTATCTTACTGGGATCTACCATAATACCATCCTTTGAGATGATGTGACCCAAGAAGGACACCTGATCTAGCCAAAATTCACATTTCGTGAACTTGGCGTATAGCTGGTTCTGCTGAAGGGTCTGCAATACTAGTTTCAGGTGCTCTGAGTGTTCTTCCTGAGTTCCTGAGTAGATAAGAATGTCATCGATAAACACAATAACAAACTTATCTAAATACTCCCTGAATACTCTGTTCATGAGATCCATGAATGTAGCTGGAGCATTGGTCACGCCAAAGGGCATGACTACGAACTCGTAGTGTCCGTATCTGGTTCTGAATGCTGTCTTGGGTATATCCTCTTCTTTAACCTTCACCTGATGATAACCTGATCTGAGATCTATCTTAGAGAACACTGCTGCTCCCTTCAGCTGGTCGAACAGGTCATCGATTCTGGGAAGGGGATACATGTTCTTGATCGTGACTTGGTTCAGTGATCTGTAGTCTATGCACAGTCGCATGCTTCCATCCTTCTTCTTCACGAACAATACAGGCGCTCCCCATGGTGAGTGACTCGGGCGTATGAAACCCTTGTCAAGCAGCTCCTGTAGTTGCTCCTGAAGTTCCTTCAGTTCTGCTGGAGCCATGCGATAAGGCGCTTTGGAGATAGGGTTTGTACCGGGAATGAGCTCTATCTCAAAGTCAATCTCCTTGTCTGGTGCTAAGCCTGGTAAGACTGCTGGGTAGTCACATACGACTCGAACCTCTGCTAGCTGTTGGTTCTTGTCCTGGCTGGCGTTGACTACGTGTGCTAGGAATCCTGTACATCCTGAATCCAGTAGCTTCTGTGCTTTCATAGCTGAGAGAAACTTCTTGGCCTTTCTCTTTGGTTCCCCGCTGTATTCAAATTGCACTGTCGCTTCAGGTTGGAAGATGACTTTCTGTTTACGGCACTCTATGGTAGCACCGTATCTGATCAGAAAGTCCATTCCAAAGATAACGTCATAGTCGGTCATCTCTAGCACTATCAGATCACAAAAGAGCTCTCTGTCTGCTATAATGACCGGCACTGCTCTGAGCCAGTGCGTGGATGCCATGATCTCTCCTGAAGGTAGTGTCGTCAAAAACTGACCACTGAGTACCTCTGGGGGTATTTCTAATTTTTCGAAGAACATCCTGGCTATATATGAATGGGTTGCCCCAGTATCAAATAGAACAGTAGCACTATACTGTAAAATGCTAATCTGACCTGTGACAACTGTCGAGGCATTGGCTACGTCCTCTCTGGTGAGTGAGTAGATCCTCGCATTCGCCGTAGCTGGAGGGGCTTCTAATCTGCCCTGGCTGATAAGTGGACCTTCTAGAGCGGCCTGTATCTGATATAACTGAGCTGGCTGGCCTGCATACTGAAGACCGGTCTTGTTCGGGCACTGCTTGGCCATGTGCCCTTCTTGTCCACATTCAAAGTATCCTCGTGTTCCCTTGCGACAAACCCCTGGGTGGAATTTCCCACAAGTAGCACACTTTGGATAACTGGGTCGCTTGCTAGATGGTCCTCCTTTTGGGTCACTCCCTGATTTGCGCTTGCTGTTGGAGTTCCCTTTCCAGTTAGAGTTGTGGCCTTGCTGTTTTTGAGTTTGAGAGGTTCCTTGGCCTTTGGACTCTGAGGAGACTTGCTTCTGCTGCTTTATGCTATTTTGGTAATGCTCTGTGGTCAAGGCACTGCTCACTAACTCCTCTGTGGTTTGTGGCCTATGTATGCCACCAGCCACGTTCACTGCTATCTCTGGCCTCAGCATCTTGAGCATCAACCGGATTCGTTCCTTCTCTGTGCTGACTAGCTCTGGGCATAGACGAGCCAACCTGTTGAATTTCTTCACGGCTTCCTCAACTGAAAGGTTGCCCTGACGAAACTCAGTGAACTCGTCGTAGTGGCGGTTTGTAACCCGTATGTGAAAGAACTCCTCGAAGAATTCCTTCTCGAAGTCAGCCCATGACATCTGGTTCACTGGGCGCTTCGTTCTGATTCTTTCCCACCACATGCGTGCATCTCCTGTCAGGCAGAAGGAGGCACACTTCACCTTCTCGTGTTCTGGCCAGTCCAGAAGCTCCATCGTGCTCTCCAGTGTTTTGAACCAGGCTTGTGCATCCCATGGTTCACTAGTGCCTGAGAAGTTCTCTGGCTTGACTCACTCCGGATCGATAGGCTTCCTTTCTTGGCTCATCTGCTGGGGCTGCTGGCGGTCTGGTGGCCTGTGGTGGTGGAACCTCTAAGACTCTCGAGTCGCAAGTTCGGTTCGGTGGTGTGGGGTACTGCGATTAGCCCCGAGGGTGACTATCTCTGTTCGCTCTAGCCTCAGAATCGAGCCACTAACGTAAGGTGGAGGAGGCACCGAACCGCCTCTTGCTGGGGCTCAGTAGCTAGTGCCCTTCTATCTGGGCGTCCTCGTGCCATTGCTAAAGACATAGAGGACAGAACATGAATAACTATTATAATCATAATTGTATAACTATTGCTATCATGCTATATACTATCACATACCAACATGCATCAATTATTTATAAACATGAGCTATAACAAGAAAGCAAGAAACATAAATAAAGCAGAGGTATTCTTACTTGGAAGCTGTAGGTTCAATGCTGATGTGTGTGTAGGAAGTATAGAACACTGCTCTGATACCACTCTGTAACGACCCGCCTCCTACTGACTAGGCTGCGAGGCCGATCGCTACAGTTATGCTGTGTTGGACTATTAATGCGGAATGAAAACTGGCTAATTTAAAATTTTACTGAACTAAATGCCGTAAAGTTTAACTTAGTGTTCTGGGTGTACCTAGGAGTTGTACGCATGCTAAGGGAGGTGTTTACAACTGATAATAAACCTCGGATCGATCCACAGACCGATCTACTGATACTGGCACGCTAGGAAACTCCGGATCGTTCAACCGACCGATCCATAAACTACACTGCAATACTGTACGCTGCTGGATCGGTCTGCCGACCGATCCAGTTGGTCCCTGATTGGTCAATGAGACCGATCGACACTGGATCGGTCTCGCCGACCGATCGGTGAGCCATTTTTTCGACTCAGCCCCGATCGATCCGGATCGATCGGAACGAACGAAGCTTCGTCACGTAACCCGTGTCCCCGATCGGTTCTACCGATCAGAGACTCTGATCGATCTGGCGACCGATCGGGTTCGATTCATATCAGGCCCCTGATATCAGCACTGATGCGTGCCAAAGTCATTACACAACACCATAAAAGCTGAGAGAAACATACTACTAGGTAATGGCTAACATATTAAACATGATTAAGGCATAGAGTACTAATTCATGGCATGTAAACATATGGAAACCAAAACTAACAAGGTTTTAAACTGTTCTCTTGCTAACTAATAGAAACATAAGATAACGCTTGCTATAAGTACTAATGCATACTGAACACGTTCTAATGCATAATAAAATAAAACTAGATCCCTAGGATCTTTATTCCAGTTCCTTCCACACACATCTTGATCTGCATTGACCTCCAGCCTCCACTGCTAGTCCATTTTCCTTTTACCTGTATCTGCAGTATAAGGAAAATAGTATCTGTAAGCTAAAAAGCTTAGTAAGAAACCATCTACCTTACTAAAACATGCATACGATGCAAATATGATTTTAAATCATGCTATTTGAAAGGATATGCTAAGTATACTGAATAAACTAAATATGGCGTGGCATATAAGCATACAATCATGGCATATCTAAAGCTGAACATGATATCAATCACATGGTATCAATGAAGAACTAAGCTGATACTAAAAACTGAGCTAAGCTAATACTGAGCTACTGCTAGGAATGTACTGAATTCACGAACTAATTTGTGAAAGGTTGAAAACCATATACATATAGTAAGTGAAAATACTAAACATGCTGCTGATGGGCCCTGGCAACTGTACTTGCTGTGCGCGCATCCCTAACTAGACCCGGGATTGCAAGTTCCGAATCTAGTAGGGTTTACTAGGTTAGCTAAACCTAGGGACGACTATAGGAGCCCAACCCAATGGATATCTAATCCAGTACAGTGCCACTGAAAAGTAAAATACTGAAATAGCAAACACTATTTTACTGACTCTAGGTTATTTGAACCTAGAACTAGGTTGTCTGAACCTAGAGACGACTGTGGGAGCCCACCCATTTGGACATCTAGTCTCGTAAAAGCTAAAATAAAAACTGATCATGCTAAATAACATGTTCTATGGCATTTAACTAAATGCCCACTGTATTATAAGGCTGTGCTAGGCATTTTGTCGAGCATTTGGCGCTCTCTAACTCTCCTCACGATCAGGGAGACCACCTCTAGGCCCCCAGCAGCGTCTAAACCCCTATCTACAGAGGATACACGTGCTCGGCCCATCTAGAGATGCTCACTAATCCCTAAATCTGTGAGAAGAGTTAAAATACACACCATATGCTGACAAAATTCAATAAAACTAATCTAATGCATAAAAGAAAACACGCGAGAGCTACTTATACTGCAGGTGAGGGGTTTCTTACCTCGTACGCTAATTTTCTTACAACTCTATTCGCTAGAATTCCGGTGGAGACGATCCTTTCGATAATCTCCTCGCTCCAACGCGTCCTTCTCGCGGAGGGGAACGTTCTTGTGTTGGAATCGCTGCCGGAAGGTGCTCTTAGGGCCCTAGGGAGGGAACCCTAGGGTTGGCTTTGGCTTGTTTGGCCGCCGAGAGAAGGAAGAGGAGAAGGAGAGGGTGTTCGGCGATGAGGGTTTTTGAGAAAGAGATGTTGCCGAACCAAACTAAAAATAACCCAAACCAACTTAAGTTTTTAATTTATATTAAGTGGGTAACTAGGCCCAACTCAAATATAAATATAAATGTTTCCCTTCTCTTTCAGCACGGTCCTGCTGGGTTCACCGGTTACTAAGGCTAACTAAAGGTTTAGCGGACCCGAGAGGTCCCGGGTTCGATTCCCGCTTAAGTCTTTTTATTCTTCTAATTATTTTTGCTACTTCCGCTAGTCGAAAAATTCCGGAAAAATATCTAAAAATTCCAGAAAAATCATAGAATAATTATAATGCGAGTTTGAGAATTTTCGGGCATTACACAAACCTCCCGATGATTTTAATAAGAGCTCTCCACACCAAGGAGACATTTTTTGTACATCCTTGCAACATACACTGATGGATTCCTCTAATTCTTCCTGAACCTCATTTCCTGTGTGTCTTAACTTATTTTCGTCCATCGGCACTCCCATATCCTCTCTTACTTCGATCGGGTGTAGAGATAAGTTTAGCATATCTTGTCCTGACCACTCGTTGAGATTTGATACCATCATATGGATTATTTCTTGTGCTTCATCCAAACTTTTTTTCATGAGTGCCCCCCAGCCGCTGCGTCCAGAAGACTCTTGTTCTGGAATGAGAGTCCAATGTAAAATACGTGAAGAATCAACTAACTCTCAACACCATGATGCGGGCACTGATATAGAATTGATAGGTACCTATCCCAATCTTGATGCAATGCTTCTTCGTCATGTTGCTTGAAGTGCAGAATCTGATCCCTCAATTGAGCGGTCCTTTTTGGAGGAAATTATCTATTTAAAAATTTTCTCTCTAATTCATCCCACATCCTGATGCTTCTCGGTTGTAGAGTGTTGAACCAAACCTTCGCATTACTTCTGAGGCTAAATGGAAAAGCTATAAGTTGTATTGAATCAGTTGGAACCCCCTCAACTCTAAGTGTATTGCAATAACTGTGAAAATCTAGGAGATGCAAGTAAGGATTCTCTGAATCTAATCCCCCAAACTTATTTTCTTGAACTTTAGAGATGAATGAAGGTCTGAGCATAAAATTCTATGCTGGGATTTCTGGAAACACAATGGGCCCTAGCTCTTTAGCAGACTTCGGGGCTCCATAATCCTTTAATGGTCTTAACATCATGTCTTATCCGAACAAACCGGGAGTGCGAAATAGACAGACATGCGGGGTAGTTGAATCTCCTTCAAGGTTAGCTCTTCGCATACAAGAACAAGATATGGAATATTTTGAGTGTAAAATTAAGCAAAATAAAGAAAAGAAAAGAGTTGGAGTAATACTATTTTTTAGGTGTTTTACTAAAAATGCAGAAAATAAAGAAAAATAAAATTATTTATCTTTGAAATGCAGAATATTAGAAAAAGGAGAGATAAAGAAAAAAAACAAAGTCTAGTCTAATCTAATATGATTTTTGCTAATGTTATAGATCTAGCCCCCGACAACGGCGCCAAAAACTTGTTACGATTCTGTAAGTGCACAGATTTGTCGTTAGTAATAAAGATTATCGATCCCACAAGGACTGGTTATAAGCACTAGCAATGGTTCACTTAGGATTAGCTAAACTACCGATGGTTGTATGTTATCTAAAGAAAAGAGATTGGGAAGCAGAAATGAGAACTAGTAAAGAGAAAGTAATTAACTTGGTTTATAAAGAGTTCTAGGAGTTCGGTTTCATTGTGGTGGTATTGATGTATTACGTTCTATCCTTTACTCATTGTCCATCAACATGCATTCGCCGAAAGCTAAAGTAACTATCCTTAAGCACTAAATAGAGAAGATCCCTGCGAAATCCTGTTACGATTAACCTTTGTCACTAGAGCGCCTCGGTAGATCATAAGAACACTGTTGGTTGGTCCTAGGAAGATCGTATCGGTTCCACTGTACAAAAATTTTGTACAAGTGTCAAACCTTTTCTAAACAACCTATTGTGTTCTTTAGAAATTAAATTAAGAATCGCAAACGGAACTTAACATTATTGATTTCAAATTTAACTTATCTGTTCTTGATGGTTTAGATTTGGATCGCAAGCGGAACTTAACACTATTGATCCAAATCCACCTATGTTTTAAAGTTAATTAATTATTTATTTCTAAAATCGGCTTCCAGGTCAAACATGGCGAGGCACTAGGCCTTCTTTGGTATGGGATCATCCACCACTGCCTCGACAAAGCCTTTAATAGAAATTCAATATTTAATTTCCTAAAATAACATTAGGTTTAACCGAAAAGAACAATCGAATCACAAATTTGAAAAACAAAAAAAAACATAACTTCAAAACAAATCTGAAATTCTAGAATCATATGCCTCTTGTGTTTGAAATTCTAACAAAGAAGAACTAGTATGATGCGGAAAATAATTACTAGTTATACCTCTTCTTTGTATGCTAATAACCTCAAGATCTTCTGCCGTATTCCTCGCCTCCTCTTGGACGTCGTGTGGGTGACGATCCTCCAAGATGAACATCACCCAAAGCTCCTCCTCCTTCTCTAGTATTCGGCCACCACCACCACCAAGGAACAAAAGAGAGCAAGGGGAAAAGAAAGAAGAGAGGGGCCGGCCATAATGAAGAGCTCCAACAATAGAATAAGAATTGATAATACATGAAGCCTCCCCTCCCCTTCTTTTATATTACTTGCCCAAGGCAAATAAGGAAAATATTTTTACAAAAATTAAAATCTTCCTCTTGTTTTTCCTTTTCCCCTTTTATTTTTCCTTTTCCTTCCTCTTGATTGATTCAATCATCAATCATTGATTAAATTGATTGGCCGACCCCTTGCTTGGGCACCAAGCAAGGGTGGACGACCCTAAGAGGAAAGAAATAAAATCTTTTGTAAAACTTTTATAAGCAAAGTAGAAAAGCTCTTATAAAATTTTACAAACTCTCTTTTAATTTCCTAACATGGATGTTAAAAAAGGAAAGTTTTAAAAATTAAAACAAGTTTTAAAATTTAAAACTTCTCTTCTAAAATTTCCTTTTTTAACATGGTTACAAAAATAGAAAGTTTCAAATTTAAAACTTCTCTTCCTTTTTTGTAAAAACCATGAGGATGGTTTAAAAAGGAAAGTTTTAAAACTTTTAAACTTTCTATTAAACCATGTGGCCTAATTCAAATAAGGAAAATTGTATATTTTAAAATATCTCTTTTAAAACTTGTAGATATCTACAAAGAGAAGATTTTAAAAATTTAAAACACCCCTCCTAGTTTGAATTTTATTGGCCGACCCCTTCTTGCTTGGGTACCAAGCAAAGGGCCGGCCCCCTTTGAGAAGTAAGTGGCCGGCCCCTATGGCTTGGTCACCATGCCATGGGTCGGCCCCCTCTTGAACACCAAGATGGGCTTTTCATGAGTGGATTTAAGGCTTCATTGAGGCTATGATAAAGACCTAGAGGAGAAATTGGTTTTGGCCTTTCGATGAGCTTGAGTATCTCGTGTTTGCCCCGAACACACAACTCAAGTTCATCAATAATAACTCATTCCACTAGAGAGTTATTATTGCACTACCACACCAATCCCAAATTACATTATGGGCTCATTCTTATTATGAGTGTGTTAGTCTCCCTGTGTTTAAGATATCGAATGACCATTAATTTAATTAAATTACTGACAACTCACTTTAATTAATGTCTTAGTCCAAGAGTAGTATCACTCAACCTTATCGTCATGTCAGACTAAGTCCACCTGCAGAGTTTAACATGACAATCCTTATGAGCTCCTCTTGGGGACATTCTCAACCTAGATAACTAGGACACAGTTTCCCTCTATAATCAACAACACGCACTATAAGTAATATCATTTCCCAACTTATCGGGCCTATTGATTTATCGAGCTAAATCTCACCCTTTGATAAGTTAAAGAAATAAATACTAAATATATATGCTTCTTATTATATTAGGATTAAGAGCACACACTTCCATAATAACTAAGGTCTAGTTCTTTTATTAAGTCAGTATAAAAGGAACTTGCCTAAAATGGTCCTACTCAATACACTTAGAGTGTACTAGTGTAATTTATTAGTCAAGATAAACTAATACCTAATTACACTACGACTATTCCAATAGTTTGTTTCTTTCCATCTTAGTCATGAGCAACCGTTTATAATTTATAAAGAACTGATAACATGATATTCTGTGTGTGACACCACACACCATGTTATCTACAATATAAATTAATTGAACAACTACACTTAACAAATAAATGTAGACATTTGACCAATGTGATTCTTTTATTTCAAAAATAAATGTTTGCAAAAGCTAGGCTTTTAGTATACACTCTAACAATCTCCCACTTATACTAAAAGACTAAGCTGCCATATCTGCTGCCATACATCTGATTCTCATCCCCTCCACATGCCGATCAAAAGCTTTCGCCGGAAGGGTCTTAGTGAAAGAATCTGCCAGGTTATCTGCTGATGTAATCTTGGCGACGACAACTTCTCCTCGCTTGACGATGTCTCGTATCAGGTGGTACTTGCGCTCTATATGTTTACTTGCCTTATGGGCTCATGGTTCCTTTGAGTTTGCAACTGGACTGCTATTATCACAATAAATTGTGATGATTTTGGGAAAACCAGGAATCACCTCTAAGTTCATTAGGAAGTTCCTGAGCCATACAGCTTCTTTGGCTGCCTCAGAGGCTGCCACATACTCAGCTTCCATGGTTGAGTCTGATACGCATTTCTGCTTAACACTCCTCCATACAATGACTCCACCTCTTAAAGTAAACACATAGCCTGATGTAGACTTACTGTTGTCCCTATCTGATTGGAAGTCTGAATCCGTGTAACCCATAGCGAGCAAATCGTCTGCTTGGTAAACTAGCATATAGTCTCTAGTCCTTCTCAGCTACTTCAATATATGCTTTACAGCAGTCCAATGTCCTTGTATAGGGTTATTCTGATATCTGCTAACCATGCCTACGGAAAAACATATGTCAGGTCTCGTACACAGCATTGCATACATTAGGCTTCCCACAACCGAAGCATAAGGAACTGCCTTCATGTCCTCTATCTCTTTTGATGTCTTCGGAGACATCTCTTTAGATAAATCTACTCCATGCCTAAAAGGTAAGAAACCTTTCCTAGAGTTTTGCATGCTAAAACGAGCAAGGATTGTATCTATATATGAAGCTTGAGATAGACATAACATCTTTTTCTTGTGATCCCTTATGACTTTGATCCCAAGAATGTGTGCACATTCTCCTAAGTCCTTCATATCAAATTGTTTGGATAACCATACCCTTACGTCCAATAACACTTAGACATTGTTGTCAATTAACAAAATATCATCTACGTATAGTACAAGAAATACCACCACATTTCCGTTACACTTCTTGTATACACAAGACTCATCTGGACACTGAATAAATCCATATGACTAGATTACTTCATTAAATCAGATGTTCCAAGATCTTGAAGCTTGTTTCAGTCCATAAATGGACTGATTCAGCTTGCACACTAGATGCTCTTTGCCTTTTTCAATGAATACCTCTGGTTGCTTCATATGGATGTTTTCTTCAAGACTTCCGTTAAGGAAAGATGTCTTGACATCCATTTTTTCAAATCTCATAATCCATATGAGCGGCAATGGATAAGAGTATCTGGATAGACTTAAGCATAGCTACTGGTGAAAAGGTCTCCTCATAATCGATTCCCTCTTTCTGAGTATACCCTTTCGCAACAAGCCTTGCTTTGAAGGTTTCTACCTTCCCATCTGTCCCTCTTTTCCTTTTGCAGATCCACTTGCATCCAACAGCTTTTACACCATCTGGTGGTTCTACAAGCTCCCAGACCTTATTAGAATACATCGACTCTATTTCAGAATTCATTGCCTTTTGCCAAGATACTGCATCTATATCTTGGAGTGCTTCATCATATGTCCGGGGATCAGGTTCATGTTTACCTGGAATCAAATCCGAAGACTCTTCCAAAAACATGAATCTCTCTGGTTGCTTCACAACCCTCCCATTATGACAAGACACTGTCTGTGGTTGTGTATCATGTGTGACATGTGTTGCAGTCTCTTGTGGTACTTCATCTTGTATTGTTGGTACTGAAGTAGACGTGTCATCTCTTATTTCTTCTAGAACAATTTTACTTTTGGGCTTGTGGTCCATTATATAGTCTTTTCTAAAAACTGGGCATTAGTGTTAACAATGACCTTCTGGTCTTTAGGACTACAAAATAAATCACCTTTCATTCCTCTAGGATAACACATAAACACGTGAACTTCTGTACGAGATTCTAACTTATCAGCATCTGCTTTCAGCACATGTGCTGGACTACCCCAAATCTGAATATGTATTAGACTAGGCTTTCGCCTATTCCATAATTCTGTGGGAGTAGAGGGTACTGATTTAGAAGGTACTAAGTTCAGAATGTGCATTGTTGTTTCCAGAGCGTATCCCCAAAACGAATTTGGTAATTCTGAATAACTCATAATCGATCTAACCATCTCCATAAGAGTTATATTCCTTCATCCTACCACACCATTCTATTGGGTTGTACCAGGTGTGGACAATTGGGATTGAATCCCGGCCTCTGATAAGTAATTCCTAAACTCTCCTAAGAGGTATTCGCCACCACGATAAGACCGTAGTGTTTTGATACTTTTACCAAGACGTTTTTCCACATCAGCCTTGCACTCTTTGAACTTATCAAAGCACTCAGACTTGCGGCGCATCAAGTAAATGTATCTGTATCTCAAATAATCGTCTATAAAAGAGACAAAGTATTCGAAACCACCTCTTTCCTGGATAGACATAGGACCACACAAATCAGAATAAACCAGTTCTAACACATCTTTGGCTCTATACCCCTTGGCCTTAAAAGGTCTCTTGGTCATTTTACCTTCCAAGCAAGATTCACAAGTTGGACAATTTTCCAACTCTAATGAACCCAAGAGTCCATCGGCTATAAGACTTTGAATCCTACTTAAGTTAATATGACCCAACCTTAGATGCCAAAGATATGTTTGGTTCATTTTCGAAGGTTCTTTTCTCTTATTAGAGTTAGAAGATGTGTTATTAATTTTCATTTGTTGTCTTGAGGGAGAAATTAGATTTAAAGTATATAAATTGCCAACCAAGACACCAGAATAGATAATAACCCTATTTCTCTTTATAACCACATTGTTATTGAAAGAAACATAATATCTATCCAAATACAGTTTAAAACTGAAATTAAATTCTTCTAAAACTGGGTACATAAAGATAATTTCTTAAAATCAAACTTCTATTCCTATCAAAAGATAAGTAGACGTCTCCCACTGCAACAGCCGCCACCTTAGTAGCATTGCCCATGTAGACGGTTATCTCAAGCCCAATCGATTGGGAGCCATAAAGGCACAGTGTATAAAGCCATAGCGAGCTTTCTTCTCATGAGTACTTCATTTGAGCCTTCTTCCAGTGCACACGAACTTCTTCGGCACTCTCCGCCAGTTCTTCGAAGCTCTTTGGGAGAAGTGTTGTTGCACTTCTAAGGTTCAAGAGGTGATCTACATCGACAAGGTCAAGCAAGAAGAGGTTTTTACTTCGTATTCTTGTATTTTCTTCTTGCGTGTGTTGTATCTTGTTGTGTGAGTTTGTACGAGATTTCTCTACCTCCAGTAGTTACCGAGAAGGAGTATTTTTTATAGTGGAGAGTGTGTCATGTGTGTATCATTGGATTAGTCACCTCTTATTGAGGTGGATACCAAGTAAATCCTTGTGTTAGTATTATAAGTGTTGCTTCGAGTTCTATCCGCTGTAAATCAACAACACTGAAGCAAACAAATGAAGCTCGACGAGCTATTCACTCCCCCCCCCCCCCCCCCCCCTCTAGCTACAAATCGACCCTAACAAGTACTTGTCTAGTTGTATGTAACATGTAGGACATGTGTGTCGGCCACTGTTGATATCTATCAAATCCTGTTGGAGATCATGGATTACAGTCTCAAGGGATTCCTTCTACTATACCACTAGTATTACTAGTTTATGTTACTATTAGTGGGGTAAGAGTTAGAGTCACATACCAATCTCTACTATTATTAGTTGGGTAGTAGGTAGTATCTGCATACTCATGTTGACTCAGTCAGTAGAGTATCAATTTACTTTAGTTGGTTTGGTCAGTAGAGGACCAATTTACTTTTGTTGGTTCGATCAATAAGGGACCAACTTACTCTTTCATAGAGATTCTAACCTTTGGTTACTTCTACTTGGTTAGATAACTTAGAAGGTATGTTTGGGTACATAACTTGTTCAGACATAGAAAAAACTGAATTAGATGTATACCATTGTTGACTCGACTAGTCTATAGAGGATCGATATATCGTATTCCATGGGAACTTTGACCATGGATTGTCTGTACCTAGTTTGATAATTTAAAAGGTACATTTGGATAGATGCCCCCTCCCTACTAATGCAGAAAAGTGTAGA
This sequence comes from Zingiber officinale, assembly GCF_018446385.1. Taxonomy (NCBI): domain Eukaryota; kingdom Viridiplantae; phylum Streptophyta; class Magnoliopsida; order Zingiberales; family Zingiberaceae; genus Zingiber; species Zingiber officinale. The sequence continues at coordinate 30,872,207 of NC_055995.1, forward strand.
GCTACCTGCTTAACACTTATGAGATACAATCAAAATAGAGCGTATAACTTGGAGAGTACATTCAAATATATGATTTGTATTGACGCATGCTATGTACAAAATACTTTTGGGTAGAAGCTGTTAGTACAACATGCTATGTACAAAATAAAATTACAATAAATAAAAATTATAACAAGATTTCATTTGAACTCTATTATGATAAAAAAAAACCCCAAGATCAAATACTTTAAAGTATTTGGATGCCTAGTTTATATATTTAATACCAAAAAATACCTAGGAGAATTTACTTTAAAAATAGAAAATAGAATTTTTGTAGGTTACTCTTTAAACAGTAAAGGTTACAGAGTATATAACAAAAACACACTAAGAATCAAAGAACCCAGGAATGTAAAATTTGAAGAATCTAACCATAATTTAGAACAAACTCAAGAACACAAAGAAGAACATCAACCATAAGAAAATGAACAAACTAGAACCATAAGGGTTAATCCAAACCATCCACTTGAACAAATAGTTGGTGACTCAGACCTAAGAGTCCAAACTAGATCGGCTTTTAGAAACTAAGTCAAATAGCTTTAATTTCTAACATCGAACCTAAAATAATAGAAGAATCATTAAGTGGCCCAGATTGAATCTTAGCCATGCAAGAGGAACAGGCCCAATTTGAAAAAAAATGAAGTGTAGTATCTAGTTCCATTACTAGGACATAAAAAATTAATAGAAACGAAATAGGTCTTTAGAAACAAACTAAATGAAAAGGGGAAAGTTGTTATAAATAAGGTCAGATTAGTAGCAAAAGGATTTAGCCAAATTGAGGGACTTGATTGTGATGAAATCTATGCCCATGTAGCCAGACTCGAATCAATTAGAATGTTGTTGAGCTATACGGCCCATAAGGGTTTCAAATTATATCAAATGGACGTAAGGTCGGTCTTTCTCAATGGATTAATTAAAGAAGAGGTATAGGTAGGTCAACCCCCAAAGTTTGAGAACTTAGAACACCCTAACTATGTGTTTAAACAAAAGAAAGCCCTTTATGGTTTAAAACAGACTCCTAGAGCTTGGTATGAAAGGTTGACCACATACTTAATATAAAAAAGCTTCAAACAAGGTCAAGTAGACTCAACCCTCTTGTGAAAATAATTGATCAAGATTTCTTTATAGCTCAAGTCTATGTAGATGATATAATATATGGGTTAACTAATTTAAAGCTTCTATAAGAATTTATAACATTGATGGAACATGAATTTGAAATGAGTCTAGAAGGACAACTAACATTCTTCCTAGGTCTACAAATCAAACAAACAAATAAAAAAAATTATGTTTATCAATAAAAATATGCACTTGAATTACTCAAAAAATTTGGAATGGAAAACTCCAAACATATCAAAACTCCAATGGCCACCAATGTAACCCTAGACAATGATCCAAATAGAAAACCTATAGACCTTGAATATTACAGAAGTGCCATAGGAAGTTGTTGGATCGAAACGCACTAGAGGGGGGGGGGGGTGAATAGCGCTCGTGGCTTTCACTTTTTGTATTCGAAACGATCAAGTAAATGCAACGGAAATAAAACACACAAAGAGAAGACGCCAAAATTTACTTAGTTCGGAGTCTAGGGCGAGTCCTACTCCAAGGCCCATGCTCATTAAGCGTTTACTTTGGGCAACAACAATACTTTTGGAAAATAGTACAATCAGGTATTACAATTTAAATGCACTAAAAAATTATACCGACAACAGGAATTTGAAATTCGCAGCTCCGGGTCATCGGGGTCTTGTTATGGCTCAGCCAGAACGTCTCGTTAGCAGCAAATAGTTGTATGATCGCTTAGAACATGATTTCCTTAGCTGCTGGTCGAGACCTCCTTATAAAGGCCATTGAGGACGCCTTCAAGACCCTTGAGGGTGTATCCATCACTGGCGAATTAGCAGCGAGGAAAAGCTTTGACTCCTTCGCAACCTATCCTCTTGAAGGCGCCTCTGATGCCCTTGAGGGTGCGTTCAATGCCGTCCAAGGTGACTCAGCACTCCATGAGGGTGCCTCCAGCTTCGCTGCGTGCACTCTTCAGCCTTTGCACCCGAGGCGCCTCCAAACTCCATGGAGGGCGCCTCGAGTACTGTTCATCCGAGGCAAAACTTACTTTTTCGTCCCTGCAAGATACGTTAGTCCATAAAACAACAACATATCCTGCAAAACAAAGTTAGCACATAATAAAAACAAAAATATAAATGTTTGATAGTCGCCAGACTGGCCGGTTTTGACTCCAAATTTCCAACCGGAAACCCTAAGTCAAACCGACGCCTACTGTTCCCTCAGCGGGGAACGCGTCCTCCCTACTCCACTTAGGAGAGTATACCTGTTGCCAGTCCGGTCCTCCAGACCGACTGGAATTTTGTTCAGCGCCCGAGTCTTCAAGTCTTTCCGCTGGACGTCTGCTCCACTACCCGCCTAAACTTTCACCTGGTTCACGACACCAGGAATTTTCACCTAGAGTATCCGACTCTAAGACTTTTGCTAGAAGACCTCAACCCGCCAAGGCTTTCCGCCTAGGGTTACCACCCCTTAGGACCTAGGGTTACCTCCCCCTAGGGTTTTCCCTTTGCCTAATCGCAGTTAGGACTTTTCCTCACCTAAGGTTACCACCCCCTAGGGTTTTCCACCTTCCTAACCGTAGCTAGGACATTTGCCTAAGTAAACTTAGGACTTTCTTACAATCTCAATAAACATATCAAATAACAAAACAACTTAACTTTGAACCCTTTGACATAATCAAAACACAGGTTCGATCGTCGGATGCTTCCCGCACCAACAATCTCCCCCTTTTTGATTATAGCAACACCGTTCAAAGTTAAGTGAAAAAATATGACAGTAAATACAGAAAGTTAAACATGAGCATAAATGAAATGATTTGAAAAACCTTATGCTCCCCCTTTCATTATGTTTAAGTTTTGTTTAAGTTCTTAATTCTTAACTTTGACTTTTCTCTCCCCCTTTGATTTAAATAAAAAAGAATAAGTAGAGAGAAGTCTGAAAAAAAATATTCTATTTAACTTTAAGCTCCCCTTGAAGGGTAGCACTTAGCAAAATTTAGCTTTTGAAAACATAGCTAAATTAGGAATTCTTTGAAAATATTTAGCTTTTTTTTAAAAAAAAACTTGGGTAAACGTAAGTATTGAAACTATCAGAGCCTTTCCAAAGAAAACTTAGCTAAATTTTTAGTTTTGAAAATAATTATTTTGTCAAGTACATAGCTTTCAAAAGAAGTTGATTAAAAACTTAGCTTTAAAAGACTTTGATAAATCCTTAAAATAAAAATTATAAAAACTTAGCAGAAACAATTTGATAAAAAGATGTTGATAAAAGCTCAATTAAGTATTTGGATTAAAATGGATTTTCATAAAAAAAACTTAGTTAAGTACTTATCTTAAAGGGATTTTTCATCAAAGCATAGTTAAGTACTTAGCTTGAAAAATACTTAGCCTTTAAAAATATTTTCTTCTAAACATATTTTGCTAAGAAAATGATTTCTTTGAAAAATATTTTAAAAAAAACTTTATTAAGTACTTAGCTTTTAAAAAAGATTTTTAAGAAAAACTTAGTTAAGTACATTGAAACTTTAAAAAATCTTTTTCAAAAATTTATTTTTCTAGATACAAAAATATCTGAACTTGATGAAATATTTGATGTTTATTTAAAAAAAATGAATTCCTTAAAAAATTTTACCTTACAAACTTGACTCCCTTCATGTTAGTTAAAGACCTAGAGCCAATCATTTGATGATTGTTGTATGGACTCGTTGTATCATATTCTTATATATATAAAGGCATTTGTTTATGGTTATTACGCTTACTTGTATTGGTGCCAAATAACTAAGTATAATAGCGTCCTTGAGTAGAAGGTTCTTACCTATATCAATCGATTGGTTGAATCGATAGTGAGATAATATAGGGAACACTACTCCTAATCATTCCTAGTCAAGTATTAACATTCAGGGACAATGTTAATGTGACGAGACTAGCATGTAGGTCAACTCGATGACTTGATCTCACAAGTCATGGATATGGAGATATCAAGTTGACACATGGGTATGCATTGGATAATGTATACTGAATGAACCGCCATGAGAAAATATCATGGATCATTATATGAGTGTCAAATATTTTCTCATGTGGCTATTAGTATGACTATTAGTCCTTGGACCTGAAGTCACCATGGTTCCCTACATAATGAGTTACATACTTTGGCTTAATCAAACGTCACCCGTAACTGGGTGGACTATAAAGGCGATTACTGGTATATAACAAATTATGCAGAGGGATGTGAGTGATGTAGATGGGATCTATCCCTCCTATATGACGGGAGAGACATCGATATTCTTGATAGAGTGAGACCACTAAGTGCATGGCCATGCCCAAATGAGTCAATATGAGATGTTGAGCTCATTTGATTGAGTGAGTCTACTTGGGATTCAAGATTTAGATTGATTAGAGGATGACATGGTCTATGCCTCATATTGATCAATCTAGATGTCAAGGATAGAAGGACACTTTTCATATATTGTGAGCATAATTAGTAGTCACAAGGTGATGTTAGATCTCAACATTCTTGTAACTTGGGTAGTAATGATGTGTTGCTAGATACCGCTCATTACTTATGCTTCTAAAAGGGTTTAGGAGCATTGCCAACGTTACAAGAACCTATAGGGTCACACACAAAGGGGTAATTAGATGGAGATTAGGTTCATTTGATGAACCAAGAGGATTAGGTTCATGTGATGAACCAAATTGGATTAAGAGTAATCCAAAGTAAACTAATTGAGTTAGATTCAATTTGGTTCATGTGTTAAATGAGTCTAATTTGGACTTAGACTCATTGAGCCAATTTAATTCAATGAATAGAGATTCATTAAATTAAAATTGACTTGAACCAATGGTTAGATTTGATCAACCATGGGAGAGAAGTGTTCAAGTTTGACTTGACTTGAGAGGAAGATGAAAGGTCAAGTTTGACTAGACCATTGTCACCTCATTTGTGAGTTGGCATTAAATGGGCCAATGATGATGTTCCACATCATCAAGGTTAGCACATGTGTGTGCCACCTCATGAGGGAGATCAAGAGTTGTGACTCTTGATATCCCATGGAGGTATATAACCTCTTCTTTTGAAGTGGTCGGCCACTTAATGTAATTTGTGAGAGTTTCATTTTTGTTGAGTAACTTCCATCTTCTTCCTTGCTTCTTCTCTCCCTCTCCTCCACCATTGCCGAGACCTTCAAAGGTACTAGCACACCTTTTGTTTGGTTTCTCCATCTTTTGTTCGTGTGGATACGTATAGAGGGTTGTACACTTGACAACCTTGAGATCCGGCGAACCTTGGACGAGCGGGATACGCGAAGGGCTTTGCTACAAAGGTATAAGTCTCTTCCTTGTAGATCTAGGCTAGAAAACACGTACACGAAGTTTTTACGAGATTTTATAACTTCGCACGGATCCACAACTCAAAAAGCGGTTTTTGCGACCCGAAAAACCCAACAGTGGTATCAGAGCCACGTGCGAAGCGCGTACGTGTTTATTTTGTGTTTTTATGAAAAAATTTCAGTTCTGTAACTTTCTGTGAATTTCCTAATTTTTTGTGTTTTATGGGTAATTTTCTCGTAGAAGCGAAGCAACAAATGTTTCGACACTTGTAGACTTCGACTACCGAGAAAACCTTTCCGAAACAGAAAGGTTTCACCCAATTCATTTTGGGACAGCAGACTAAAGTGTTGTAGGATCGCTTAGGAATACTCTCGATGGTTATATCGCGGGTAGGGGTGCTGCCCCTAATCCCGCAAGGGGCTTCGTTCCGCGATTGCGCCCGAAAATTGCTAAACGGGACCGCCGAGAATTTTTTACTCATAAAATTGTAACAATTATGGGAAAATTTACAGAAATTTATATAAATTACATAATTTAGAATTATGTATCATTTTATGATGGTCATGGCCCAAAGACCCCAGTTTGATTGGAAAACTTGTGTTGTAATTTATATTATGGCCTGCGTGCCATTTTCTGTGATGTGCGTGTTGTATATGATACGCGACCTGCGCGTCGTGCCTTTCCTATTTTATTTCTTGTTGTAAAATAGTTTAGACTCGAATGTAACTCGAGTTTCAACTTTGTAATGTACAAAATGAAGCGGTGGAAGGTCCACTCGAGACGGAGTTAAGAGGAGGGTGCGAGCAACACAAGGTGGTCACCGGAAGGAGCTTGAGAAGTTGTTGACCTTAGGTTGACCATCCGATCTTCTCATTGGCTTGAGAAGATCGTAGTAGGGCCATGACTAATCACAAAAAGTTTAATTAATTGCTTGTGTGTGTATATATGATGCATGCTAGATTAGTAATTAATTAGTGCCTTAACGATTAGATTAGATCTAAGTCGCGCACATGATGGACCTCCACGATTAGATTAGATCTAAATCGAGTATATGATACACATCGACGATTAGATTAGATCTCAATCGCGTCAACTCGAAATGTCTACCACGTCGTGATACCCATCACTACCTCGATCACATGTTGTTGTTGAATCTGCCAAAGCAGAGCAACGCATATTATCTTGGTAGGGTGCGGAGGGACAATCTTGGTCCCGCCTATCAACACATGGGTGAGTACAACTCAATTATATTGAGTAACTAGTTAACTCAATTGGATCGAGTTTAACTATAGGCATTTTCCAATGGTTGGTAGATAGGTCAAAATCACATTTATATTAATTCTTGGGCGATTTAGCCAAAGCTAACTCAAGTTTTAATATATATGCGGATCTTGATCCTATAAACAAGAGTTGCATAGAGATGTAATTGGTAATTAGTTACCTACCGATCATACTAAGTCTTGGGCGATTTAGCCAAAGCTAACTCAAGGCGTAGTATGATGTGGATCTTGTCCCACTTGAATTATAGAATTCAGTGGGAGCATCATTTAATTAAAGGCCTAATTAGATGATTAATTGGAATATGATATTTATTTTCTGCATTTTTCTGTTGTAGATTACCATGTCGTCAAACACGAACTCCTTCTCCCTGCGTTCTATCCTCGATAAGGACAAGCTCAATGGAGCTAACTTCCTGGACTGGTACAGGAGCCTGAGAATAGTTCTTACACAGGAACGAAAACTGTACGTCCTGGAGCAGCCTATTCCCGAGGCACCTCCTGCCACTGCCACGCGAGCTAATCGATATGCTTACAAGAAGCATCAAGATGATGCATTAGATGTGTCATGTCTTATGCTCGTGACCATGAACTCTGAGCTTCAGAAGCAACACGAGTTGATGGGCGCTTATGATATGGTTGAACATCTTCGTCAACTATATCAAGGATGAGCGAGGCACGAGAGATTCGAGATCTCTAAGGCACTGTTTCAGTGCAAGATGCAAGATGGGACTCCCGTAGGCCCATATGTACTCAAAATGATTGGGTACATAGAAAATCTACAGAGGTTGGGAATCCCCCTTGGCCAAGAGCTGGCCACTGATTTAGTCTTGTAATCCTTGCCAAAGAGCTACAGTCAATTCTTCATGAACTACAACATGAATGAAATTGACAAGCCACTGCCTGAGCTTCTGAGTATGTTGAGAACTATTGAGATCAACCTTAAGAAGGTTAAGCCCGACTCCATTTTGATGGTGCAAAAGGGCAAAGGCAAGGGCAAGCCTAAAGGTAAGGGAAAGTTCCAAGCCAAGGGCAAAGAAAAGGCACTGAAACCCAAAGGAGGGGTTGCCAAGGATGCTACCTGCTTCCACTGCGGTCAGACCAGGCACTGGAAGAGAACTGCAAAATCTACCTGGAAGATCTTAAGAAGAAGAGAAGTGAGACTTCCACTTCAGGTATATATGTTATAGAAGTCAATCTATCTATTTCTTCATCATGGGTATTAGATACCGGATGTGCTTCTCACATTTGTACTAATGTGCAGGCGCTGAGAAATAGCAGGGCATTGATGAAGGGCGATGTGGACCTACGCGTAGGCAATGGAGCACGGGTTGCTGCTGTTGCTGTAGGAACTTATTCTCTATCTCTGCCCTCTGGGCTTCTACTAGAATTGTATGATTGTTGTTATGTGTCTGCTTTGACTAAGAACATTATATCAGTTTCTTGTTTAGACAAGAAAGACTTTTCATTTATAATAAAGAACAAATGTTGTTCAGTTTATTTAAATGATATGTTCTATTGTAGTGCACCTCTGATGAATGGACTCTATATTCTAGACCTTGAAAACCCTATCTATAACATAAGTACCAAGAGGTTCAAGTCAAATGACATGAACCAAACCTATATCTGGCACTGTCGCTTAGGTCATATAAATGACAAACGCTTATCCCAGCTCCATAAGGATGATTTGTTGGACTCATTTGATTTTGAATCATATGAGACATGCGAGTCATACCTTCTAGGCAAGATGACCAAGACTCCCTTTAGTGGACACAGTGAGAGAGCGACTGACTTGGTAGGTCTTATACATAGTGATGTATGTGGCCCTTTCAATGTCACTGTTAGAGGTGGTTATAGGTACTTCATTACATTTACTGATGACTTCAGTAGATATGGTTATGTGTACCTGATGACACATAAGTCAGAATCCTTTGAAAAGTTCAAAGAATTCAAGAATGAAGTACAAAACCAGCTTGGCAAGAGTATTAAGATACTTCTATCAGATCGAGGTGGAGAATACCTTAGCCATGAGTTTCATGACTATCTAGATGAGTGTGGGATCCTATCCTAACTCACTCCTCTTGGAACACCACAGTGGAATGGTGTATCCGAAGGAGGAATCGTACCTTATTAGATATGGTACGGTCTATGATGAGTCACATAAGATCTTCCTATGTATCTTTGGAGCTATGCTCTAGACACAGCAGCCTTCATTCTCAACTGAGTTCCATCTAAAGATGTAATAAAGACACCATATAGGATATGGACTGGGAGAGATGCCCAGGTGTCTTTTATGAGGATTTGGGATTGTGAGGCTTACGTTCGACGTCAAGTCTCAGACAAATTGGGACCCAAATCCGATAAGTGCTATTTTATTGGATATCCCAAGGAAACGAAGGGATATTACTTCTACATTCCCAATCAACACAAGATAGTTGTGGCTAAGACTAGGGTATTTCTAGAAAGGAATTTTGTTTTTAGAAAGACTAGTGGGAGTACGTTCAATCTTGAAGAAGTTCAAGATGTGAACCATAGCACTGAAGCCTCGATGGAAGTTGAACTGGAACCACAAAGTGTTGTGGATAATGGTGTTCCACAAGGAGTTGAGGAACAACAACCAGTTCAAGTAGACCTACCTCTTCGCAGGTTTGATAGGGTGCGTCGTCAGCCTGAGAGATATTCATTTCTCTTATCTGACCATGATGACGTTGTGCTCATTGAGGATGAGCCTACCTCCTATCAGGAAGCTGTGATGAAACCAGATTCCGAGAAATGGCTAGAGGCCATGAGATCCGAGATGGAATCCATGTACACTAACCAAGTATGGACTTTGGTTGATCCACCTGAAGGGGTCAAACCCATTGGGTGTAAGTGGGTCTTTAAGAGAAAGACTGACATGGATGGACTTATTTATAAGGGTCGCTTGGTAGCTAAAGGTTTCAAGCAAATTCATGGTATTGACTATGATGAAACCTTTTCTCCAGTATCGATGTTTAAATCCATTCGGATCATTCTTGCTATTGCAGCGTACCACGATTATGAGATCTGGAAGATGGATGTCAAAATCGTATTTCTGAATGGAAACATGCTCGAGGATGTGTACATGACACAACCTGAGGGTTTTGTAGATCCACAGCATACTGGCAGAGTATGCAAGCTGCATAGGTCCATTTATGGACTAAAGCAAGCTTCTCGGAGCTGGAATCTTCGATTCGATGATACAATCAAATAGTTTGGTTTCATCAAGAATGAAGATGAACCTTGTGTCTACAAGAAGGTTGTTGGGAGCACAGTTGTCTTCCTTATATTGTATGTGGATGACATACTACTCATTGGGAAAGACATCCCTTTATTGCAGTCTGTCAAGACTTGGCTAGGAACTTGTTTCTCAATGAAGGACTTAGGTGAAGAATCCCACATTCTAGGCATACAGATCTATAGAGATAGATCTAAGAGATTGCTTGGCCTAAGTCAGAGTACATACATTGACAAGGTACTACTTCGGTTTGCCATGCAGAACTCCAAGAAAGGATTTCTGCCGATGCCACATGGTGTGAGTCTTTCGAAGACTCAAGGTCCCTCTTCTACAGAGGAAAGAGACCGCATGGATCAGATCCCTTATGCTTCAGCCATAGGATCTATCATGTACGCCATACTATGTACTCGTCCTGATGTCTCGTATGCTTTGAGCATGACGAGCAAATACTAGTTAGATCCAGGTAAAAGTCACTGGATAGCAATTAAGAATATTCTTAAGTACTTGAGAAGGACTAAATAATATTTTTCTTGATATATGGAGGCGATGACGAGCTAGCTGTAAAGGGTTACAGTGATGCTAGCTTTCAAACTGATCAGGATGATTATCGATCGCAGTAAGGGTTCGTGTTTTGCATAAATGGTGGTGCTGTGAAATGGAAGAGTTCGAAGCAGGACACAGTTGCTGATTCTAAAAGAGAAGTCGAGTATATTGCTGCATCAGAAGCAGCAAAGGAGGCAGTTTGGATCCGCAAGTTCATTACTGAACTTGGGGTGGTTCCTAGCATAGCTGATCCCAAAGAGCCCTATTGTGACAACAATGGAGCAATAGCACTATAACGCCTGAAAATTCTCAAATAAAATTTTAGAAATATTCTAATATTTTTCTGGAATTTTAGAATATTTTTTTAGAATTTTTGAAGTAGCAGAAGTAGCAAAATTAAATAAAAATGTAAAACAGCCTAAGCGGGAATTGAACCCGCGACCTATCGGACCCTATGACTTATAGGGTGACTTTAGTAACCAGGGGGCCCAAGCAGGGGTGTGCTAAAAGAAGAGAAGAGAAATTATATTTATGATCGAGTTGGGTTATATTAATCACTTAATATAAATAGGGAATTTAAGTGGGAGATTATTATTTTGATCGACAATTTCTCTTATCCCTCACCCTCACCCGCCGCCCCTCCCTCTTCCTCACCCTCTCGGCACAACAAGCCCCCAAGAGAACTAGGGTTCCATCCCTAGGGTCGTAGGAGAACCTTCCGGTGACAACTCCGATACGAGGACGCTCCTCTCCGCGAGAAGAACGCGTAGACGTAAGAAGATCGCCGAAGAGATCTTCTTCTCCAGAAACCTAGCGATCGGAATTGTAAGAAACTTAGCGCAGGAAGTAAGTAACCCCTCACCTGCAGTATAAGTAGTTAATCGTGCATTTTTATGCTTTTAGTTCAGCCATATGTATGATTATTATTTCGAGGAAAGTTAGAGCTGTAACGCCCGCCCTCCCTGCTACTCAAAGGGACGGGGCTACTGACTTACTTAACTATTCCAGAATACATTCATATTCAAAATTTCTTTCTTATAACATAAAGCAGCGGAAATGTCATAGAGTTATACTAGAATGTAACATAAATACAATGGTTCATGTCAAACATAACAAATTTTTATAGCAGGTCTTATTTGTCTTAGCCGAGCCACTGCCGCACACACTTCCTTGCCTCTCCTGCAGCTCCCTTAGGTCATCCATCCCTTGCCTTTATCTGTGGTACAAGGAAGTAAGCTATGAGCACACGAGCTCAGTAAGATTCTTTCCTACTCACAAAATCCGTATCTCAAGCATAAGCATACAAGCATATCATCAATGAAAACATAATCATCAATATGTGAGCATGGTTTCTTATTATAACATATCCTTATGAATCATGTTTCTAACATATCATAAACAAAGGAATCATATGAGGTGAATCATGAGAAGCATAACATATCATCATATTACATGGAACATAGAAAGAAACATATCATATATAAATGGGTGCATGATGCAAAATGTCCTTTTAAAACATATGCCATGTCTAGTGCAAGATGTCTTTATACATATCTTTTAATACTTGAACATAATATCATCATCATGAGGGCCCGGCTTGTACCACATACATACATAAATGCGTGCAATCCCTAGGACAGGGTAGCTAGCCCCGAACCTACTAGGGATCTAGACCCGTTCATAGTCCGTCGGTCTAGGGGCGTACTAAGGAGCCCATCCCTTTTTACTAGACCCGTTCATAGTCCGTCGGTCTAGGGGCGCTAATGTAGCCCACCCTTGGTACAAGTCATACAAAGTAAAGTACATGTCATGCATATCATATAATTGTCATATCATATCATCATAAATGTCATGCTCTTGTCTTAACATGAAGAGTGCACTTAATCCCAACTTAAGGGAAGCAACTCTTTGTCATTTTCTTATCATATCATAAGGCATACATTCTTGGCACATGGCATCATATAAAACCATTATCATGCTTGGTTCATAAGCTTACATAGATGAGCATGCAACATATTGATAACATACATGCTTGAGTACATAGTCATCATAAGAATCATATCATGCATAATTCATAACATACATAATCAACATGTTACTAACCTTATCATAAAACATGCGTACTTTGTAACACCCCTAGAAAGCCTAGATAAAGTAAGGATAATGAGAGTACAATGTAGTGAAAAGAAGGTGTAGATATTCTAAATTTAATATTAAAGATGGGAAGGATTTAGAGGATTATGAAAGAAAATAAAGTTGAGAATATAAATCATCTATGCATGATTTATAATGTATGGAATTAATGTAGACAAAAGGAAGAAATATGAATACATGTATGAAATATTTATGCATAATGCATAATAGGGTAATATATGAATTATTATGTACAAAAGAAAATAAAACGTTAGAAGAGAGATTGAACCTTGGATCTCTTGTAAGGAACATGTATAGGATACCAAAGAGGATAGGAGAATTATTGATAAGGAGAGAAAGGATTAAGTAGTTAAGAATAAGAAAGGATTCTTTTTACTTAAAAGAAAAAGGAAGTAAAAAGAAATAAAAATATACATAACCAAGTTTTGAACCTTGGTTCTCTTGTGGATGCATGCATGTATTAACCAAGTGGGATAGGAGAGAATATTGTAAGAGGAGAGATAGGAATTTTAATTAAAGGAGAAAAAAAAAAGGAGAGATTAAGGGAAAGAAAAGAGAGAACTCAAGAGGAATATCTCTAGAATATTCTTGTCATTTAAGGGGAGAAATGAATAGAGAGGATGAATCAAGTCAAGTTCCCTCCCCTCCTTTTAGTATAAATAGGCATGGAGGGGGGCTTCAACTTCATCCTCAACCCACTCATCCTCCTCTCCTCCCTTTGTGCCGAGACCTCCCTCTCTTTTCTTCTTGTTGCCGAGCAACACAAGAGGAAGGAAGCTCCTCTTCCTCCTCACTCCCTCCCTCTTCTTTCTTTCTTGTTGTTGCCGAGCAACACAAAGAGGAAGAAGCCTCTTCTTCCTCCTCTCCACCAAAAGACCTAGCCACTCCTCTCCTCCATTGGTGCCGAGCATAGCAAGCAAGGAAGAAAGGTCCAAGCAAGCTCTCAACTCTAGGAAACTTAAGCGAAGAAGGTAAGCTTCCCCTCACCTGTGGTACAAGGCTTTTTATATATTTTTCAGATTTTATGAGGATTTTAAAACCTAGAAACAAGTTTGAGAAAATTCGGTTAAGAAGAGCTTTCGAAATCTAGTGAGGTTTAACTAAGTCTACACTACATGATAGATTTTCTATGCCATGGAAAAGGGATCTTCTTCATGTTTTTACACCTATATGATGCTTGATCAAAGGAGTACTTAACCCTAGAATTTCGGCCAAAAATATTTTTAAGAGGCTAGGGAAATTATTGTTTTACCCAACTAGTACGAAGTTCTCCCTATGAAATGTTAAGGATCATGTATTAGTTTTCTTGCTTAGAAGATAATTGAAAATAAAAGAAAACCCACTCCTATATTTCGGCCAAGGAAGGGTTTAGGGTTAGGAAGACCCTTAAATTTAAATAAACATGCTCATGTGATAGAATACAAAGATCTTAAAAGATTCGTACGTTGAATATTGTTAGAACTTCATGACTTCTTTCTTAGGGTTTTCATGATGAAATGGATAGCTTAGAAAAGCTTAAACAAAATGTTAATATGTTCAAGACCTTTGTGGTGTCATGATATGAAAGTTGATTAATGCTCTCATGTTTAATTGGAATGTAGAAAATGAGTACATGATATAAGACAAGTAAGATCACAAGAGTCCTAACTTATTTATGATCCAATTTTATGTATGATATTCTTAGTAACTTTTTCCATGATATTTACTTAAGCTTTCCATGCTTTAAGTCACTTAAGAGACCTAGCTTAAGGACTAGTAGGTTTCGGCCATGAAGGAAATAAAAGAAAAAGGGAAAGAAACCTAGGATATGCTATGAAATTATGTTATATGCCATGATATGTGATAGCATAGGAAATGTTATACATAATGAGAAAGAATGAAATTTATGTTATGCCATGATATGTGATAGCATAGGAAATGCTATACATAATGAGAAAAGAATGAAATTTATGTTATGTAAATGACATGATATGTGATAGCATAAGGAAATGCTATACATAATGAAGAAATAAAACTATGTTGTGTAATATGTCATGATATGTGATAGCATAAGGAAATGCTATACATAATGAAGAAATAAAACTATGTTATGTAATATACCATGATATGTGATAGCATAAGGAAATGCTATACATAATGAAGGAATGAAATTATATGTGATAGCATAAGGAAATGCTATACATAATGAAAAGAAACGAAAAAGGAAATGCATGAAAGATTGTTAAGGACATGATATGATAGTTATGCATGATATGTTATTTTTTATGGTTTGTACCAAGGGTGGGCTCCGTAAACGCCCCGGGGTCGATGGAATAAGACTCGGGCCTCGTCAGTAATGGGCTTCTGAATGCCCTAGGTCGATGGAGTAAGACTCGGGCCTAGTATGTATGTATGGTAGGGTTCAAGACTTGCTACCTTGGACCTACTTAAGAAGCGCGCGCATGATGTATGTGGTACAAACCGGGATCCCCTCAATGATGATATTAATTTCAAGTATTTATAAGTATAAGTTTTCAAATTCATGATGCATTGCCTACATATGTGCTTTGAATTATCTGATGATATAATGTCATGATATGAATATGATACTCTTGTATGTTATATGCTTATGATACTACGCATGATATTAATATACGATGATTCGGTTTTAGTGAGTAGGAAAGGAACTTACTGAGCCATGAGTGCTCACAGCTTACTTTCCTTGTACCGCAGATAAAGAAGCTGGATGAGCTAGAGGAGCAACAGGAGGAGCAAATAGTGATGTGTGTGGTGGTGGCTCGGCAAGAACGATCCGGACGGATTAATATGATTAGTTATAAGTTCAATATATGCACATTTGAACAAATCAGAATATGTGATATTATGCTTAATAAATTAAATTCTTAAAGTTTTTATTCTTCCGCTGTTATAGTAAAACATGTACGTAAGTAGTATAAGAACGTAGCGCCGCCTTTGGTTGGGTAAGAAGGGCGGGCGTTACATACTTAAACATAAAACATATCATAAGGGTCATCATCATGCATAATTCATGAGTATTCCTTAATTAAGTACACGAATTATCGTAGGCAACCATAATCATACATGGAAAACATATACTAGCATCTCTTAGTTCATATTCTAGTATGTGAAACACCTAGTAATGTCATGATTGGGTCTCTAACCCTAGTTATATATGGTGGCCGAGAGTCACCATGCTAAGTTTAAGTTACAACTACATATAAGCATGTGAACTTTAAATCAATTTCATGTCATAAGCTAATAAGAATGTCATGAGCATAGGTAGTAGGTTCTAAGCTTCTTAACCCCTTTTAACTTAGTTGTGGCCGAACCCCTAAGAGTATTAAGTTCTACATAAGCATAAAATAGCAACTACCTTCATATCATATCACAAGGAAAATTCATGGCTTGCTAAGTTTAAGTTTAAACTTTCTTGAATCCTAGGTTATATTCATGGCCGAGAGTTCATAACAAAAGACTACTCCTAAGCAACATACAACATGAATACTTAGCAAATTTCATAACATATCATAAGAAGTCTATGAACATACTAAATTAGGTTTTGAGTTTCATGAACCCTAACACCTTATCATAGCCGAAACATCATATAACAAGGAGTAAACTTCTAAGCAACATATGAACACAAATACTTAGCCAAATTGATAACATATCATAAGGAAGTCCATGAGCATGCTAGATTGGGTTTGGAGCTTTATGAAACCCTAAAATCTTATCATGGTCGAAACTTCATAAGCCAAGAATACAAACTTCTAAACAACATGTAACATGAACACTTAGCTAATTCCATCATATATCATAAAGAAGTCTATGAGCATACTAAATTAGGTTTGGAGCTTCATGAACCCTAAGGACTCATCATGGCCGAAACTCCATCAAGTAGGAAATGAACTTCTAAGCAACATATAAGTATAAGTTTCTATCCCATTTTATAACATATCATAAAGAAACCTATGAGCATACTAACTTAGGTTTTGAGCTTCATGAACCCTAAAAAGTTATCATGGCCGAAACATTATGCAATAAGAAGTAGACTTCTAAGCAACCTTTTAACATGAATACCTAGCCAATTTGTTAACATATCACAAGGAAGCCTATGAACATACTAAATTAAGTTTGGAGCTTTATGAAACCCTAAATATCTATCATGGCCGAAACTTCATAAACTAATAAGTAAACTTATGAGCAACATGTAAACATAAATCTCTTAGTTAATTTCATAACATATCACATCGAGGTCTATGAACATACTAATTTAGGTTTTGAGTTTCATGAACCCTAATATTTCCATCATGGCCGAAACTTTCTCAAACAAGAACATAACTTCTAAACAACATATGAACATGAATCTCTAGCCAATTTCATAACACTTCATAAATAAATCCATGAGCATGTTAGATTAAGTTTTAAGCCTCATGAACTCTAAATCTTCATCATGGCCGAAACTTATAAAAGGAAAAGAAGGTCAATAAACATCTTAATGAGAAGATCAAGCTTAACATCACACACATAATTTCTTTTCTAACTAAAGTCCTACTAAGATTCATGAGTATGGTTTCTTCTCTTCTTTTTATTTTTATTTCCAAGAGTTCTAATCTTTCGAAAAACCGTAAGCAACTTGTACCACAGGTGAGGGAATACTTACATCCTTATTTGCTTAAGGGAAAAGGGATCTTGCTTGTGGAGCCTTCCTAGAGAGGAGTCTTCTTTATTTTTGGATTTCGGCAAGGAGAGGTGGGGGAGGGTTCTTGGTCACGGTGAGGAGAAGGAGGGATGAGGAAGAGGAGAAAATGAGTTTTCCTCTTAAATTTTCCTTTTATTCATCATGAGGGAAGGAAGGGAAAATGTATTTTTCCTTCTCCTTTCTTTTATTTCTCCTTAATGAAAAGAGGAAGCAAGAATCCTCTTTTCTTTTGAGAGGGAGAAGGCAACTCCAACTTCTCTTTCTCAATGAAAAAGCTCTTCTCTTACTCTTAACTATATTGTTACTTCTCTCTTTAATAATAACTTCTCTTGGTCTATTGTTTAACACGTGCATATATCTAGTAAGAGATCCAAGGTTCAAGCCTTGGTCATCTCTCTTTTTGATTCTATTTTATTTTTATTATTTTTGAAATTTCCACATAAGGCCTATTTTTTTATTCATGATAAAAATATATAAAATCTTGCTAAGTACTCTATGGGTGTTACAGTCCCCCATACCTCATAAAAGTTCGTCCTCGAACTTAAAATAGTTCCGGGTACTTTTGATGGCCTACAACTTCCGGCTGAGTGCATCCGCCACTTTGTTCACTTTGCCCGGATGATAAAAGATCTCGCAGTCATATGATCCGATCGATTGCGTAAGGCCCGCGGTAGCAATGGAACCGGGGAAAGTATACAGAAAAGACAATTTTTTCTATTATATTTAGTATTAGTTAGCGATCCCGGTTCGGTGAGTCCTTTCTTCCGTGATGAACTGTTGGCATCAGTCATACATTTTGTCTCTGTGGACCGAGGAGAAAGGGGGTTCAGCGGGAAGTCTATTTTATTTTTATTATTTTTGAAATTTCCACATAAGGCCTATTTTTTTATTCATGATAAAAATATCTAAAATCTTGCTAAGTACTCTATGGGTGTTACAGTCCCCCATACCTCATAAAAGTTCGTCCTCGAACTTAAAATAGTTCCGGGTACTTTTGATGGCCTACAACTTCCGGCTGAGTGCATCCGCCACTTTGTTCACTTTGCCCGGATGATAAAAGATCTCGCAGTCATAGTCCTTGACTAGTTCAAGCCATCTTCTTTGTCTCATGTTCAGGTCCTTCTATGTGAAGAAATATTTCAGACTTTGGTGATCTGTATAGATCTTACACTGCGCTCCATATAGATAGTGTCTCCATATCTTAAGAGAAAAGACCACGGTTGCTAGTTCCAAATCGTGTGTAGGATAATTTTTCTCGTGTTCTTTGAGTTGCCTGGAGGCATAGGCAATGACCTTGCCATTTTGCATGAGTACAGCTCCGAGTCCTGATTTAGAAGCGTCACTGTACATATCAAATCCTTCGTTGTTTTCCGGAAGAGTAAGAATTGGAGCACTGGTCAGTCTCTTTTTCAGTTCTGTGAAGCTCTTCTCGCAGTCATCTGTCCATTCGTACTTTCTATTTTTCCGAGTGAGGGCTGTCATTGGTGCTGCGATTCTAGAGAAACCCTCTACGAACTTCCGGTAATAACCTGCTAGTCCGAGGAAACTCCTGATTTCGCTGGCATTCCTGGGCCTATTCCAGTTACTGACAGCTTCGATCTTGGTTGGGTCTACCATTACTCCATCCCTAGAGATAACATGACCCAGAAATGATACTTGGTCGAGCCAAAATTCGCATTTGGAGAATTTCGCATACAATTGCTTTTCCCGAAGAATTTGTAATACTATTTCCAGGTGTTTGGCATGCTCTTCCTGGGTTCTCGAATAAATGAGAATATCATCAATAAAAACAATCACAAATTTTTCGAGATATATTGAGAATACCCGATTCATCAGGTCCATGAATAGAGCAGGAGCATTTGTCACTCCGAAGGGCATTACTACGAACTCATAATGTCTGTATCTTGTTCGGAAAGTCATTTTCGGTATATCATCTTGTTTCACCTTCACTTGATGATAGCCAGATCTCAAGTCAATCTTGGAGAAAACAGTGGCCCCCTTCAACTGGTCGAACAAATCGTCAATCCGTGGTAAGGGATATCTGTTCTTGATTGTAACTTTATTCAGTGCTCGATAATCTATACACATTCGCATAGACCCATCCTTATTTTTAACAAACAGTACCGGAGCCCCCCATGGTGAGTGACTAGGGCGGATAAGTCCCTTGTCGAGCAACTCCCGTAGCTGTTTTTGATGTTCCTCCAATTCGGCCTTGTACCAGGAACTAATTCAATCTCGAACTCAATTTCCCGGTCAAGTGCTAACCCTGGTAGTTCATCTGGAAATATCTCTGGGTAATTGCATACGACTTTGACATCTTCTGGCTTCAGTTCCCTTTCGTGATTTATATCAATTACATGCGCTAGAAACCCAGTGCATCCACTGTCTAACATCTTCTGTGCCTTTAAAGCTGATAAAAACTTTTTAACTTCTTTCTTGTTTTCTCCAATGAATTCGAAGGTTGGTTCCGCTTCAGGCCGGAAAATTACTCTTCTTTTTCCGCACTCTATCGAAGCTCCGTATTTACTCAGGAAATCCATGCCCAGTATAATATCATAATCCTGCATGTCCAGCACTATCAGATTGCAGTAGAGTTCTCTGTCTGCAATTCTGACGGGTGCGGCTCGCAGTATATGTGTGGATGGCATCACATCTCCCGATGGTAACGTCGTTAAAAATTTGCAGTCTAAGGTTTGTGGTGGCATGTCTATCTTTCCCGTGAAAGGTGTAGAAATAAATGAGTGTGTTGCCCTAGTGTCAAACAACACAGTAGCATACTGATTAAAGACAATTATCTGACCTGTGACGACCGTGGAAGCATTGGCCGCATCCTCCTTGGTGATGGAGAAAATCCTGGCATCCGTCGCTACTGGCGGAGCTTCCAATCTCCCTTGGCTTATCTACGGGCCTTCTATTGCAGCTTGCATTATGTGTAGCTATGGAAGTACACCTTTGTTCTGAGCCTGCTGAGGGATAGGCGTCTGGATCTGAGTAGGACAATTCCGAGCCATATGTCCTTCCATCCCACAGTTGTAGCATCTGTTTGTACCTATACGGCATACCCCCGGGTGCTTCTTTCCGTAAGTAGTACATTGAGGGAACATGAGTTGCTTGCTGGCTGAACCACTCTTGGAATCACCCCATTGCTTCCTCTTGCCACTATGATTTCCTTTCCAGCTGGTTCGGTTACTTTGTGATTTCTGTCCCCCTGACTGAGTTTGATTCTTGCCCTCATTCATTGCCTTCTGATAGTGTTCCGTGATCAGAGCGCTGCTGATTAATTCTTCGGCGGTCTGCGGTCTATTAACTCCACCGGCCACGTTCAGGGCTATCTCAGGTCTGAGCATCTTCAGCATAAGTCTGACCCTTTCTCTCTCTGTGATGACTAACTCTGGGCACAGAAGTGCTAGGCGGTTGAATTTCTTAACAGCTTTATTGACGGATAGATCACCTTGCCGGAACTCGGTGAATTCATCATAGTGTTTATTTGTGACTCGCATATGGAAAAATTCTTCGAAAAATTCTGTCTCGAAGTCTGTCCACGTCATCTGATTTACTTGTCTTTTTGCCTTTACTCTGTCCCACCACATTCTGGCATCTCCAGTAAGGCAGAATGATGCACATTTAACTTTCTCGTGTTCAGGCCAATTCAGTAACTCCACTATGCTCTCCACCATCTTGAACCAGGCCTGTGCATCCCACGGTTCACAGTTTCCGGAGAAAGTTTCTAGCTTCAGTCTCTACCACTGTATCAGATATGCCTCCTGAAGAACTACTGGAGCTGGGCCTACCGGTGGGGCAGGTGCCGGTGGTACTGGAACAGCTATAGGTATTACTGGTACTACATTCTGGTGTCCTGGCGGGGTAACAGGATTCCCTTGTTGATTCAGCAGAGCAGTGATCATTTGCTGCTGTTCCATAACCTGACGCTAGAGCTCGGTAACTACATGCATCAGATCAGGTGGAGGGGTTGTTTCCTCTGCTCTGGTATTACGTCTTCTAGCCATCCTTATCATCATTAATGATAACAGAGCTAGCGTAAGTTATTATCATTCCTAACTAGACTAACGAAAGGTTAATGTCATTTCTAACTATTTGTAATTTGTTGTGTTATCATCCCTAACCTACCATCATGCAACCTAAATTAAAACTGTGACTTAAAAGAATAAAGTAAGCAGGTATACTACTAAAGCATTATATATAAAATGAATAAACTGAGCATAAGCAAAATAAATAAACTGAGCATAAACATCATAAATAACATAAATAAATAAACTGAGCATAAGCATCATAAATGAAATATACTAAGCATAAAAAATATAATTTCTTACTTGGAGCGGCAGGAAGAGACTTGATGTGCGTGTAGTGCGAAGGCTAATTTGGCTCTGATACCAAACTGTAACGCCCGCCCTCCCTGCTACTCAAAGGGACGGGGCTACTGACTTACTTAACTATTCCAGGATACATTCATATTCAAAACTTCTTTCTTATAACATAAAGCAGCGGAAATGTCATAGAGTTATACTGGAATGTAACATAAATACAATGGTTCATGTCAAACATAACAAATTTTTATAGCAGGTCTTATTTGTCTTAGCCGAGCCACTGCCGCACACACTTCCTTGCCTCTCCTGCAGCTCCCTTAGGTCATCCATCCCTTGCCTTTATCTGTGGTACAAGGAAGTAAGCTATGAGCACACGAGCTCAGTAAGATTCTTTCCTACTCACAAAATCCGTATCTCAAGCATAAGCATACAAGCATATCATCAATGAAAACATAATCATCAATATGTGAGCATGGTTTCTTATTATAACATATCCTTATGAATCATGTTTCTAACATATCATAAACAAAGGAATCATATGAGGTGAATCATGAGAAGCATAACATATCATCAGATTACATGGAACATAGAAAGAAACATATCATATATAAATGGGTGCATGATGCAAAATGTCCTTTTAAAACATATGTCATGTCGAGTGCAAGATGTCTTTATACATATCTTGTAATACTTGAACATAATATCATCATCATGAGGGCCCGGCTTGTACCACATACATACATAAATGCGCGCAATCCCTAGGACAGGGTAGCTAGCCCCGAACCTACTAGGGATCTAGACCCGTTCATAATCCGTCGGTCTAGGGGCGTACTAAGGAGCTCATCCCTTTTTACTAGACCCGTTCATAGTCCGTCGGTCTAGGGGCGCTTATGGAGCCCACCCTTGGTACAAGCCATACAAAGTAAAGTACATGTCATGCATATCATATAATTGTCAAATCATATCATCATAAATGTCATGCTCTTGTCTTAACATGAAGAGTGCTCTTAATCCCAACTTAAGGGAAGCAACTCTTTGCCATTTTCTTATCATATCATAAGGCATACATTCTTGGCACATGGCATCATATAAAACCATTATCATGCTTGGTTCATAAGCTTACATAGATGAGCATGCAACATATTGATAACATACATGCTTGAGTACATAGTCATCATAAGAATCATATCATGCATAATTCATAACATACATAATGAACATGTTATTGGCCTTATCATAAAACATGCGTACTTAAACATAAAACATATCCTAAGGGTCATCATCATGCATAATTCATGAGTATTCCTTAATTAAGTACATGAATTATCGTAGGCAACCATAATCATATATGGAAAACATATACTAGCATCTCTTAGTTCATATTCTAGTATGTGAGACACCTAGTAATGTCATGATTGGGTCTCTAACCCTAGTTATATATGGTGGCCGAGAGTCACCATGCTAAGTTTAAGTTACAACTACATATAAGCATGTGAACTTTAAATCAATTTCATGTCATAAGCTAATAAGAATGTCATGAGCATAGGTAGTAGGTTCTAAGCTTCTTAACCCCTTTTAACTTAGTTGTGGCCGAACCCCTAAGAGTATTAAGTTCTACATAAGCATAAAATAGCAACTACCTTCATATCATATCACAAGGAAAATTCATGGCTTGCTAAGTTTAAGTTTAAACTTTCTTGAATCCTAGGTTATATTCATGGCCGAGAGTTCATAACAAAAGACTACTCCTAAGCAACATACAACATGAATACTTAGCAAATTTCATAACATATCATAAGAAGTCTATGAACATACTAAATTAGGTTTTGAGTTTCATGAACCCTAACACCTTATCATAGCCGAAACATCATATAACAAGGAGTAAACTTCTAAGAAACATATGAACACAAATACTTAGCCAAATTGATAACATATCATAAGGAAGTCCATGAGCATGCTAGATTGGGTTTGGAGCTTTATGAAACCCTAAAATCTTATCATGGCCGAAACTTCATAAGCCAAGAATACAAACTTCTAAACAACATGTAACATGATCACCTAGCTAATTCCATCGTATATCATAAAGAAGTCATTTATGGAGTGTTCAATGAAATGACTAGTACAGTTAAATGCTACTGTAGGCATTTTAATAGCTCAGTTAAATGTCATAGAAGCATTTTAAATATCATGTTTAGTCTTGCTTCAGTTTATATGGGACTACGGTCCAATGGGTGGGCTCCCATAGTCCCCTCTAGGTTCAGATAACCTAGCTCTAGGTTAAGATAACCTAGTAAGAGCAGGATATGATAAATCAGTTTATGAACAGTATTTTACTTTTATCAGTGGCACTATACTGGACTTTCAGTTGTCCTTGGGTTGGGCTCCCATAGTCGTCCCTAGGTTTAGATAACCTAGTAAACCCTACTGGATTTGGGACTAGCTACCTCGGGTCTAGTTAGGGATGCGCGCATAGCAAGTACAGTTATCGGGCCCATCAGCAGCATAATTATTATTTTTATCTATTATGAAAATAGTTTCCAAAACTTTACAAATCAGATATATGAATACAGTTCAGCTTCAACATTAACCTAGCTAACATGAGTTTTAGCTTAGCTTATGTATTGATTTAGTCTCCCTGATGATACAGTAATTAGTTTTATGTTCAATATTTGATTGTCATGACTTACATGTCCATATGCCATGTTCTTAGCAATTCCAGTATGATCATCAGCATGTATTTCAAATAGCATCTTTTAAAAACATGATTTCATCGAATGCATGTTTTGTGAGGTAGATGGTTCTTACTAAGCTCCCAAGCTTATAGTTTCCCTTTTTCCTTATACTGCAGATAACGGTAAAGGGAAGATGGACTAGCGGAGGCTGGAGTTCAATGCGACCAGATGTGTGTGAGAAGGAACCTGGAATAAAGATTTTGGGAATTAGCAAATCTAAAACTTAGTATTTCCTTATGTTGTTACTTTTCTGCACTTTTAGGATGTTAAGTATCATGATTTGTGAAGTTATACCCTATTCCATGCTTAGACTCCTCGTTGTCTTGATATTAGATAGTAAACTATAAGTAATGTCATGCATAGTAGTATTTTTATGCTGGTAGTTGATCCATGTGAGTTGGGAATGAGTTTCGGGTGGATTTCTGGAAAATCAGAAACCTAATCGATCAGCTGATCGATTGAGGAGTCTTCAATCGATCAGCCGATCGATTGGAAGAAAGCCCCGCGTACAAAGAGTTGTTGAATCGATCAGCGGATCAATTGAGGAGTCCTCGATCGATCAGCCGATTGATTGAGACGTGACTTCCGCGTACAGAAAGTTGATAAATCGATCAGCTGATCGATTGGCCATGGATCGATCAGCCGATCGATTGGGGAGCTTAGTCCTGCGAACAGAGAGCTACTAGATCGATCAGCTGATCGATTGAGGTTTCTCAATCGATCAGCCGATTGATCGAGAGAACTCCTCGCGTACAAAACGTTGCTAAATCGATCATTGGATCGATTAGCCAGACTGGATGGATCAGCCGATCGATCCAGAAGGTTCTTCCGTGCACAGAAGCACGTTGAATCGATCAGTGGATCGATTAAAGACTTTTCAATCGATTGAGTCCCAACTCAATCGATTGGGGAAGTCTGAATTCAGCTCCTAGCCTATATGAGAAGTTTAGATTCTAGATTTTACAGTAAATAGAAGAGATTTTAATTAGTACAGTTTTTCGCACTTTATAGTTCAGTTTAGAACAATGTAACCCCCGGCCTTACAGCTTAGTCAGTAGAAGGTGGGGCGTTACAGAGTGGTATCAGAGCCAAGTTCCATACTTCCTCCACACACACATCAGCATTGAACCTGCAGCTTCCAAGTAAGAATACCTCTCACTTTATTTTGTTTCTTGCTTTCATATTTATAGATAACTAAAGCATGTTTATATATGATAGCATCTAACATGATAGTAGTAGTTATGTAAATATGATTGTATTAGTTATGTATGTCCTCTATTTCTCTAGAAAATGGTACGAGGACGCCCAGCTAAAAGGGCAACAGCTACTGAGCCCCAACATGAGGCAGGCAGTTCAGTGCCTCCCGCAGACCTTACAGCAGTAGTGGCTCTGTTACAGAAGCAACTAGCTGAACAGCAACAAGAGATAGCCACCCTAAGGGCCAATCAGCAGAACACTCCCACTGCCACTCCGAAACCTTACATAGCAACCCCAGTACTTATAGAGGTTCCACCAGTCCAAGCTATAGCACCAGTAGCCCCAGCAGCAGGGGCAAAGAGAGAAGTCTATCTGATCCAGTGGCGGAAAATCAAGCCCGAGAATTTTTCAGGCACCAGTGAACCATGGGATGCCCAAGCCTGGTTCAAAACACTAGAGAGTACGATGGAGCTTCTGGACTGGCCAGAGTATGAAAAGGTGAAATGCGCTTCCTTCTCCCTGGCAGGAGATGCACGTATGTGGTGGGAGAGGATTAAAGCGAAGTGCCCAGTGAACCAGATGACATGGGCCGACTTCGAGAGAAAATTCTTCGAGGAGTTCTTTCACATGCGGGTCACAAACCGCCACTATGATGAGTTCACTGAATTTCGTCAGGGCAACCTTTCAGTAGAGGAGACTGTGAATAAATTCAGCAGACTGGCTCATCTATGCCCCGAACTAGTCAACACTAAAAGAAAACGAGTCCGGATGATGCTCAAAATGTTAAGGCCCGAAATAGCACTGAACGTGGCCAGTGGCGTTCATAGGCCGCAAACCACTGAAGAACTGGTAAGTAGTGCTCTAATCACCGAGCATTACCAGAACAGCATCAAGTAGCAGAAGCAAGCCTTCTCAGAGTCTAAAGGCCAAGGAGGCTCAGGTACTCAGAAACACCAGAGCCATACCTCTAACTGGAAAGGGAACTCCAGTAACAAACGGAAACCAGGGAGTTACCCAAAAGGAGGACCAGCTAGTAAACATCCTGGCTATCCCAAGTGTTCTACTTGTGGAAAATTTCACCCCAGAGTTTGTCGCAAGGGCACACGAGGATGCTTTGAATGTGGCCAGGAAGGGCATATGGCTAAGCAATGCCTGAACAAGACCAGTTTTCCCCCACCATAGTCGATTCAGTACGGAGACAAACCAGCCCAGTTACACCAGATGCAGGCTGCTTTAGATGGTCCACACATCAGCCAGGGCAGACTAGAAGCCCCCTCAGCCACGACGAACGCGAGGATCTACTCACTCACCAGAGAGGACGTAGCGAATGCCTCAACAGTTGTTACAGGTCATATCAGTATTTTACAGCAAAGTGCAACTATCTTATTCGATACTGGGGCAACCTATTCTTATATATCCATTGCATTCGTCAAAAAGTTAGCAATAATTCCAGATGCACTTAGTGGTCAGTTTTTGACAACATTACCTTCAGGAGAAATCATGGCATCCACGCACTGGCTCCGAGCAGTGCCAGTCATTATAGCAGACAGAGAGCTTTTTGGTGATCTGATAGTGCTAGATATGGCTGACTACGATGTCATCTTGGGAATGGACTTTCTGACCAAGTACGGTGCCTCCATAGAGTGCCGTAAATGGAAAGTGGTATTCCAACCTAAAGTAGGAGTACATTTTGGGTACATCAGAGAACCAAAGAGAAAGGCTAAAAAGTTTCTCTCAGCTCTGAAATCACAGAAACTATTGGATTCAGGATGTACGGGGTTCCTAGCACATGTAGTCAATATCAGTCAAGACAAGGACCAAAAGCTAGAAGAGGTCCAAGTTGTATGTGACTACCCAGCAGTCTTCCCTGAGGAGTTACCGGGTCTAGCACTAGACAGGGAGATTGAATTTGAGATAGAACTCGTCCCCGGTACAAATCCCATCTCCAAAGTGCCCTACCGCATGGCTCCAGTAGAACTGAAGGAACTTTAGGAGCAACTACAGGAGCTGCTCGACAAGGGCTTCATACGCCCTAGTCACTCACCATGGGGAGCACCTGTATTGTTCGTGAAGAAGAAGGACGGGAGCATGCGTCTGTGTATAGACTACCGGGCACTAAACCAGGTCACAATTAAGAACAGGTATCCTCTTCCCAGGATAGACGGCCTATTTGATCAGCTAAAGGGAGCAAAAGTGTTCTCTAAAATAGACCTCAGATCGGGACATCACCAGGTGAGAGTTAAAGAAGGTGATATACCCAAGACGGCTTTCAGGACCAGATACGAACATTATGAGTTCGTAGTCATGCCCTTTGGCGTGACGAATGCTCTGGCTACTTTCATGGACCTCATGAACAGGGTGTTCAGAGAATACTTAGATAAGTTTGTTATCGTGTTCATCGATGACATTCTTATCTATTCTGGAACTCAGGAAGAACACACAGAGCACCTGAAGATAGTACTGCAGACCCTTCAGCAGAACCAACTGTATGCCAAGTTCACGAAATGTGAATTCTGGCTCGATCAGATGTCCTTTCTGGGTCACATCATCTCCAAGGATGGTGTCATGGTAGACCCCAGTAAGATAGAGGCTGTGAGTAACTAGAAAAGACCTAAGAACGCTAGTGAAATCAGAAGCTTTCTAGGACTAGCAGGCTATTACAAAAAATTTGTAGAGGATTTCTCCAGGATAGCCTCCCCACTGACAGCTCTCACCAGGAAGAATAGAAAATTTCAGTGGGCAGAGGACTGTGAGAACAGTTTCATCGAGCTAAAAAGGAGATTGACCAGTGCTCCCATTCTGGCTCTGCAAGAAAACACAGACAGCTTTGATATTTACAGTGATGCCTCTAAATTGGGACTAGGAGCAGTACTGATGCGAAATGGCAAGGTGATCGCCTATGCCTCCAGGCAACTCAAGTACTATGAGAGGAACTACCCTACTCACGACCTTGAGCTTGCAGCAGTCGTCTTCGCCCTCAAAATTTGGAGACACTACTTATATGGAGCTCAGTGCAGAGTGTATACAGATCATCAGAGTCTGAAGTACTTCTTCACTCAGAAGGATCTGAATATGTGACAGCGCAGATGGCTCGAGCTGGTCAAAGACTATGACATAGACATCCTCTACCACCCAGGAAAGGCTAATAAGGTGGCAGACGCACTTGGCAGGAAGTCCAGTGCCACCTTACTATCCCTACCAGCCCTGTCACCACCCCTACAAAAGGAGACTATAGATTTCTGTCTCGAACTTATAGTTGGGCAACTCTCTATTATGACATTATCATCTACCCTACTTTGTAACATCCAGACAGCTAAGGATCAGGACCCTGAAATTCAGAAAATCAAGCAAGAGTTAGCAGAATCAGAAAGTGGAGAGTTCAGAGTATCTGATAGTGAGGTATTGTATTTTGGTGACAGACTGTGCGTTCCGGATCAGGAGGAACTACGGAGGAAGATCCTAGACGAGGCTCACAGGACTCCTTATGCGATACATCCTGGCTCCACCAAGATGTACCAAGAACTAAGGAGACGTTTTTGGTGGCTTGGGATGAAAAGAGACATCGCTAGATATGTCAGTACATGTCTAACCTGTCAGAGGGTCAAGGCAGAACACCAGAGACCAGGAGGAGTTCTGCAGCCTATTCAGATTCCAGAATGGAAGTGGGAGGATATTTCCATGGATTTCATAGTGGGGCTACCCAGAACCACGAATGGTTTTGATGCCATCTGGGTAATAGTCGACAGATTGACTAAATCAGTCCACTTCTTAGCTATCAGGATATCCTACTCCATGGAATAGCTGGCTCAGTTGTATCTCAAGGAGATTGTCAGACTACATGGAGTTCCACGGACCATTATTTCAGACAGAGATAGTAGATTCACGTCACACTTCTGGGAGTGTGTACAGTCAGCATTGGGCACCAAGTTAAAGTTTAGTACATCTTTCCATCCTCAGACAGATGGTCAGACGGAGCGAGTAAATCAGGTACTCGAAGATATGCTCCGAGCGTATGCCCTAGACTTCAAGGGAAGTTGGTGTAAATATCTGAGTTTAGCAGAATTTTCATATAACAACAGCTATCATGCCACTATCCGCATGGCACCCTACAAGGCTCTCTATGGGCGGAGGTGTAGATCTCCAATCTGCTGGTATGAAAGTGGTGAACAGAAAGGACTAGAACTTCAGACAGATCTAGTAGCAAATACTACAGCAGCTATACAGCAGATCCGCTAGAGGATAGAGACAGCTCAGAGCCGCCAGAAAAGCTATGCTGATACACAGCGTCGACCCTTAGAGTTTTCAGTTGGGGATACAGTATTCCTCCGAGTGGCTCCCATGAAGGGAGTAATGCGTTTTGGGAAGAAGGGAAAATTAAGTCTCAGACATGTGGGACCATACCTTATCACCATAAGAGTTGGCAAGGTAGCATATGAGCTAGAGCTACCCCAGGAGATGTCAGCTATCCTTAACGTATTTCATGTCTCTATGCTGAAAAAGCATATCCCAGATGCCACCCAAGTGATTGAGCCTCAGTCGGTACAAGTTCACGAAGACCTCAGCTATGACAGTCGGCCTATTCAGATAGTAGACCGAGCAGTTAAGAAATTGCAGAACAAGGAGGTACCATTAGTAAAAGTCATTTGGCAAAATCACACAACAGAAGAGGCAACTTGGGAGACAGAATCTAGTATGAGACAGAAGTACCCAGAGTTATTTTAAGTTCGATGATGAACTTTTTATAAGGTTTGGGGAATTGTAACATCTGAAAATTCTCAAATAAAATTTTAGAAATATTCTATTATTTTTCTAGAATTTTAGAATATTTTTGTAGAATTTTTGGAGTAACAGAAGTAGAAAAATTAAATAAAAACGTAAAACAGCCTAAGTGGGAATTGAACCCGCGACCTATCGGACCCTATGACTTATAGGGTGACTTTAGTAACCAGGGGGCCCCAGCAGGGGTGTGCTGAAAGAAGAGGAGAGAAATTATATTTATGATCGAGTTGGGTTATATTAATCACTTAATATAAATAGGGAATTTAAGCGGGAGATTATTATTTTGATCGACAATTTCTCTTATCACCCTCACCCGCCGCCCCTCCCTCTTCCTCACCCTCTCGGCACACCAAGCCCCCAAGAGAACTAGGGTTCCATCCCTGGGGTCGTAGGAGCACCTTCCGGCGACAACTCAGATACGAGGACGCTCCTCTCCGCGAGAAGAACGCGTAGATGTAAGAAGATCGCCAAAGAGATCTTCTTCTCCTGAAACCTAGCGATCGGAATTGTAAGAAACTTAGCGCAGGAAGTAAGTAACCCCTCACCTGCAGTATAAGTAGTTAATCTTGCATTTTCATGCTTTTAGTTGAGCCATATGCATGATTATTATTTCGAGGAAAGTTAAAGCACACCAAGTGCTCGATGAAATGACTAGTACAGTTAAATGCCACAGTAGGTATTTTAATAACTCAGTTAAATGCAATAGAAGCATTTTAAATAGCATGTTTAGTCTTGCTTCAGTTTATAGGGGACTACGGTCCAATGGGTGGGCTCCCATAGTCACCTCTAGGGTCAGATAGCCTAGCTTTAAGTTTAGATAACCTAGTAAGAGCAAGATAAGATAAATCAGTTTATGAACAGTATTTTACTTTTATCAGTGGCACTGTACTGGACTTTCAGTTGTCCTTGGGTTGGGCTCCCATAGTTGTCCCTAGGTTTAGATAACCTAGTAAACCCTACTGGATTCGGGACTAGCTACCTCGGGTCTAGTTAGGGATGCGCGCATAGCAAGTACAGTTGTCGGACCCATCAGCAGCATGATTATTATTTTTATCTATTATGAAAATAGTTTTCAAAACTTTACAAATCAGATATATGATTACAGTTCAGCTTCAGCATTAACCCAACATGAGTTTTAGCTTAGCTTATGTATTGGTTTAATCTCCCTGATGATATAGTAATTAGTTTTATGTTCAGTATTTGATTGTCATGACTTACATGTCCATATGCCATGTTCTTAGCAATTCCAGTATGATCATCAGCATGTATTTCAAATAACATCTTTTAAAAACATGATTTTA
Organism: Zingiber officinale; assembly: GCF_018446385.1. NCBI lineage: Eukaryota > Viridiplantae > Streptophyta > Magnoliopsida > Zingiberales > Zingiberaceae > Zingiber > Zingiber officinale. Next base: position 30,903,893 of record NC_055995.1, read on the forward strand.
TCGAATGCATATTTTGTGAGGTAGATGGTTCTTACTAAGCTCCCAAGCTTATAGTTTCCCTTTTTCCTTATACTGCAGATAAAGGTAAAGGGAAGATGGACTAGCGGAGGCTGGAGTTCAATGCGACCAGATGTGTGTGAGAAGGAACCTGGAATAAAGATTTTGGGAATTAGCAAATCTAAAACTTAGTATTTCCTTATGTTGTTACTTTTCTGCACTTTTAGGATGTTAAGTATCATGATTTGTGAAGTTATACCCTATGCCATGCTTAGACTCCTCGTTGTCTTGATGTTAGATAGTAAACTATAAGTAATGTCATGCCTAGTAGTATTTTTATACTGGTAGTTGATCCATGTGAGTTGGGAATGAGTTTCGGGTGGATTTCTGGAAAATCAGAAACCCAATCGATCAGCCGATCGATTGAGGAGTCTTCAATCGATCAGCCAATCGATTGGAATAAATCCCCGCGTACAGAGAGTTGTTTAATCGATCAGCAGATCGATTCAGGAGTCCTCGATCGATCAGCCGATCGATTGAGACGCGACTTCCGCATACAGAAAGTTGATAAATCGATCAGCTGATCGATTGGCCATGGATCGATCAGCCGATCGATTGGGGAGCTTAGTCCTGCGAACAGAGAGCTACTGGATAGATTAGCTTATCGATTGAGGTTTCTTAATCGATCAGCCGATCGATCGCGAGAACTCCTCGTGTATAGAACGTTGCTGAATCGATCATTGGATCGATTGGCTAGACTGGATCGATCAGCTGATCGATTCAGAAGGTTCTTCCGTGCACAGAAGCACGTTGAATCGATCAGTGGATCGATTGAAGACTTTTCAATCGATTGAGTCCCAACTCAATCGATTGGGGAAGTCTGAATTCAGCTCCTAGCCTATATGAGAAGTTTAGATTCCAGATTTTACAGTAAATAACAGAGATTTTAATTAGTACAGTTTTCCACACTTTATAGTTCAGTTTAGCACAATGTAACCCCCGTCCTTACAGCTTAGTCAGTAGAAGGCGGGGCGTTATAAGCACAGGCTAAGGAACCTCACTCACACCAGCGGACCAAACACATACTACGGCACTTCCATCTCATTCGAGAGATCATCGATAGAGGATATGTGAAGATTTGCAGAGTACCCACTGAGGCTAACATCGCAGATCCCTTGACCAAGGCTTTGGCACAGAGAAAGCATAATGGTCACTCTAGGTCTTTGGGCCTTAAAGCCTATACTGATTGACACTAGTGCTTGTGGGAGATTGTTAGTTAGAACCCTAGAGCCAATCATTTGATGATTGTTGTATGGACTCGTTGTATCATATTCTTATATATAAAGGCATTTGTTTATGGTTATTATGCTTACTTGTATTGGTGCCAAATAACTAAGTATAATAGCGTCCTTGAGTAGAAGGTTCTTACCTATATCAATTGAATGGTTGAATCGATAGTGAGATGATATGGGGAATACTACTCCTAATCATTCCTAGTCAAGTATTAACATTCAGGGACAATGTTAATGCGACGAGACTAGCATGTAGGTCAACTCGATGACTTGATCTTACAAGTCATGGATATGGAGATATCAAGTTGACACATGGGTATGCATTGGAGAATGTATACTGAATGACCCGCCATGAGAAAGTATCATGGATCGTTATATGAGTGTCATATACTTTCTTATGTGGCTATTAGTATTACTATTAGTCCTTGGACCTGAAGTCACCATGGTTCCCTACATAATGAGTTACATACTTTGGCTTCGTCAAACGTCACCCGTAACTGGGTGGACTATAAAGGCGATTACTGGGTATGTAACAAATTATGCGGAGGGGTGTGAGTGATGTAGATGGGATCTATCCCTCCTATATGACGGGAGAGACATCGATATTCTTGATAGAGTGAGACCACTAAGTGCATGGTCATGCCCAAATGAGTCAATATGAGATGTTGAGCTTATTTGATTGAGTGAGTCTACTTTGGATTCAAGATTTAGATTGATTAGAGGATGACATGGTCTATGCCTCATATTGATCAATCTAGATGTCAAGGATAGAAGGACACTTGTCATATATTGTGAGGGGTCACAATTAGTAGTCACAAGGTGATGTTGGATCTCAACATTCTTGTAACTTGGGTAGTAATGATGTCTTGCTAGATACCGCTCATTACTTATGCTTCTAAAAGGGTTTAGGAGCATTGCCAACGTTACAAGAACCTATAGGGTCACACACAAAGGGAAATTAGATTGAGATTAGGTTCATTTGATGAACCAAGAGGATTAGGTTCATATGATGAACCAAATTGGATTAAGAGTAATCCAAAGTAAACTAATTGAGTTGGACTCAATTTGGTTCATGTGTTAAATGAGTCTAATTTGGACTTAGACTCATTGAGCTAATTTAATTCAATGAATAGAGATTCATTAAATTAAAATTGACTTGAACTAATGGTTAGATTTGATCAACCATGGGAGAGAAGTGGTCAAGTTTGACTTGACTTGAGAGGAAGATGAAAGGTCAAGTTTGACTTGACCATTGCCACCTCATTTGTGAGTTGGCATTAAGTGGGCCAATGATGATGTTCCACATCATCAAGGTTAGCACATGTGTGTGCCACATCATGAGGGAGATCAAGAGTTGTGACTCTTGATATCCCATGGAGGTATATAACCTCTTCTTTTGAAGTGGTCGGCCACTTAATGTAATTTGTGAGAGTTTCATTTTTGTTGAGTAACTTCCATCTTCTTCCTTGCTTCTTCTCTCCCTCTCCTCAACCATTGCCGAGACCTTCAAAGGTCCTAGCACACCTTTTGTTTGGTTTCTCCATCTTTTGTTCATGTGGATACACATAGAGGGTTGTACACTTGACAACCTTGAGATCCGGCGAACCTTGGACGAGCGGGATACGCGAAGGGCTTCGCTACAAAGGTATAAGTCTCTTCCTTGTAGATCTAGTGTAGATCTAGGCTAGAAAACATGTACACGAAGTTTTTATGAAATTTTATAACTTCGCACGGATCCGGTGGCATGGGATTCGGGGTTTCCACAACGCAAAAAGCGATTTTTGCAGCCTAAAAATCCCAACACTTCACTACCCCATGATTAATGCCTTAGAAATTTTGAGGATCCTAGAGTCCAAGCATGTATTTAAAAAAGAATAGAAGTTTTTTTTTTTTTAATTTTCAATCTTACCCATTCTAAGTTATCAAGCATGTTCAGCTTATAAGTAAGTGTGAGACGGAGTTAACTTTATTTTAATTTTATCAATATTTAAGAAAAATATTGAGATTTAAAATATAAGTTTAAATTTTCAATGAGTTTGAATTTTTTTTAAAAAAATGAGTAAATATTTAAATTTTTGAAGATTTTGAAAATATATTTTTAAAAAATTGAAATGATAATCTTTAAGCATGAGTTAAAAATTAGTTATCATGAAAATTAATTGAAATTTCACTACAAGAAATTTGGGATTTAACAACATCCATTTAACAACGATTTTATTGAAAACTGTTGTTGTTGACCTTTTTTTTTATAAAAGACAACAGTTTTTTAAAAACGGTTATCTTATGTATGTCAAAGACAACGGTGTTTTATAACTGTTGTCTTTGAGTTTATTTTTTGGACATATGACAACGATTTTAATTAACCGTTGTCTATTAATGTTTCTTATATGCTAATAAACAATGGTTTTATTAAATTACTATCTATTGAATATTATTGAATCCCCAAAAATAATAATAATAAACAATAATTTTGGGTTATACTAAACTTTTGTCTTTAATTATTTTTTTTACACACACAAAACCTAGGTAGCCTCCACGAACAAACTCCATGATGCCAAATCCCTCCTCCGCGCCTCCTCCTCCAAAACTCTCTGCGCCTCTTCCGTCTCTTCTCCGCGACATTGGTCGCGCCTCCTCCACCTCTTCCTCGTGCTCGTGCTCTCTTGGTTGAAGAGTTGTCAGGTGTTTCTCTTTCTCGATCTTCATTACTTGCTCTGATTCTCCCTTTTTGCTCACTTTGTCTTTTTGTTTCCATGGAGAGAAATTAAAGGGTGCTTTCTGAGGTCTGACTTCATGGATAATTGTCTCCTAAGTCATGCATGGTGGCTCTTATGCTGGTGTGGATTCATTCAATCGATATGGTGTGTGGCTTTTAATGAGATGAATATATTTCTTTTGGGGGAAAGGATTTTTGTTTAACGAAAATCACTGTTTGGCTAATTTGATTCTCTTTCTTCTAGCTATCATCTTCTTCCTTTCCTCTTTTATCTCTTCTTCATACAGATTCAAAGGTGGATCTTTGAGTTCTTCAAACATCAAGATGTGAGATTCATGTTCCATCTCTGGCTAGAAAAACCTCAGCTTCTCTCTGGTATGATCTTGTCTTTCTTAAGGTTCTATTTTCTTATCAATTTGGTGCTTGATGTTAAGCTTATTTGAGGGTTCATTAGCGTTGAGCAAGGATTTCTCATGAATAGCTTTGATTTCTCAAATCACAAGTGCTTTAGTTACATGCAAATAATTAAAGGGAGTTAAAAAGGTTTTTATCTCTTTTTTTTGTTATTATTATGTTTACTCTCATTACAGGAAATATTGATTTTCATAAATGTACGAAGATGGAAATTATTTAAGATACCAAAACCCTTATTAATATGTTTTAAAGGCATACATAGAAGTAGAAGGATCTACATCTCCTTATGAAGATACAAGGGTACAGATAACTTGTATTGAATAAGTAAATCAAGTTAAATATTATGTTTTATAAATTTGATGTTTGTAAAAGCATGTTTTCACTGTATTAAAACTTGTATGCAAACTATCCAAGTATTATCAACTTGTGGATGGTGTCAAAAAGTTTATGATAAATAGATTTATGAAATTTTATAAAATTACTACTGAATTCCTCATCCTCATCCTCATCCTCGTTCATATATGACTTTTTTTGCAATTTTAAATTTTCTGAGAAAAAATTTATTGCTTATGTTTGATGAATGAATAATCTAAAGAGAACTTCAATTAGAAATATGTTGTGGAAATGTGAGTTCATATATTATTTTTACTATGCATTTAATTTAATCATAAAACACTCATATATCAACTATGTGAATGTATATATAAAGGGCATTAAGATTATTTAATTCGAACAAAGGAAGGAAAGGAAGAAAGCATGTACACATGGGAAGTAATCAAGGTATGTGTACTTCTATTTCAATCAAATATTTTAATGTGTGTATTGGTCATTAACAATTTGACAAATAAATAAAGCAAATCAATTAGATACTGGTTAAGTAGGGTGATCTGATCCAACCAAAGATTATGTTTAGTCGATTTCAATGATCAATCAAGAAAATGGCTTGGTGACTTTTTTATCTATTGGAGACTTAACATGCAAGTTGAAGACAATTCATAGCATGTCGTAAATGCTACAACAAGTAAGCGTGAAAGCATCTGATTATATCATTGTCTTGGATTTAGCTATTCATCTTAGTTTACCAAGCTTGTTCATTATTCTTGTTTAGCTATTCTCCATCATGCATTTTCCCTTTTTAGGCCAACAAATACATTAGCTCACCTAAGACTATGCTAATTGTTCTCAACATGGCTAACTTGATTCAGTTAATACTTAGATGCACCTCATCATTGGTCCAAATGAAGCTTTGATCGATATGTTTAAACTAATGGTATGTAGATAATGCTTTGAATATTTCTACCCCTTGTCACCATATTGATACTCAAAAATTATGTATCTTGTTCATATCAAGTTTAGAATATGCAATTATACTGAACAATCGGGTTCAACTCCATATTTTGAAATTGCATGTAATGACATAATAAGTTATTTTCCTAATCCTTTAGCCTCGGCACAATGTTCAATAAAGTGGGAACATTGCATATGTTGTTGAGCACTATTGTATTTATATGTATAGTGTTGTTGAGCACCATTGGAAAATAGAATGGTATCCATTCTATTTTGGTTTGCACAGAATGGTCTCCATTCCTGGTAATCTACTTTTGTGAGAATAAAAGTTATTTCTTTTTCAATTGCAGCGCAAATTTGGCAGATCATGTTCTTCCTTGTAATCTACTTTTAATGCTAGTTTCTTTCTATAAAATATCCTCTGATTATTTTAATGACTTTTGACTATTTCCATTTTGGTATTGTAGGTAGAAATGTGGTTCTCTGAGTCTCATTCATTATGTTGGTAGAAGCATGTTTATTTGAATGACTTGCTCCCTCTTTCCATGTTCTTCTGTCTTCTCAGAAAGAGGACGAATTGGAGTGGACGCGCCTTAGTTTTTCATGGAGGATGCATTGTACAAATAAGCAGCAGTTGAGTCTTGGTGTCTATATACAAGATAACAGAGTTTGGCGAAGCATGTTGCATTGTTTTCAAAAAACACGTCATATTATGAACATGAAAGACATCGGTTTGGTGAAGCATGTTACAAATACTTCATGTTTTATGTTTTCATTGGAGAAACTATTGCTAAGTCTACTTGTAACTAAATCCTTATATGACTCGTTTTTTGTTACAATATCTTGTAGTCTAAGATGGGTAATTAATGTTATTGTCATTTTTTATTAATGCGAAGTATGTTTATAATGTTATTGTTGTTATTTAATTGGATTGATCCCTATATTCTTTAATTATTTAAATAATTTATCTTTTAAATATAAGATAATGATTTTTTTAAGACTATTGTCAAACTATTGAAAATACAATAGTTTTTTTGTTGTCATCAAAATAAAAGACAACAGTTTTTATTTCTTATCAAACAGTTGTCTATTCTACCCAATGACAATGGTAAATCTGTTGCTAAACTGTTGTTGATTGCGCTAAACGACAACGGTGAAAAACTGTTGTCTTTGAGCACCCCTTTTAACAACACAACTTTTAACAACAGTTCTTTAGGGCTTACAACAACGGTAAAAAATTATTGTTAAATCCAAAATTTCTTGTAGTGTTTTTGAAAGTCTAAGAATTAATAATTAAAAAAATCAATTATAATAATTAAGATTTTTGACCTTTTATTATGATTGAGATTTAAATTAATTAAAGATAATTAACTTTTTGGAATTAATTATAATAATTATAATGATTTGATAGTAATGATCATTTTGAAAAATAATTTGAAAATATTTATAGAATTAAGTAAGATTTTTAAAATTAATTATGATTTTAAAATTAATTATAAAAATTAAGTAAGATTTCGAAATTGATTATGATTTTAAAATTAATTAAAAAATTAAGTAAGATTTAGAAATTGATTATGATAATTATGAAATTAATTATGATTTTTAAAATAATTATGATATTAATTATGATAATTAAAATAATTATGATTTTAATTATGATTATTAAAGTTAAGATTAAAATTAATTAAGTTAAATTTATTAAATTGTTTAAATTGAATTAAGGTTTATTAATTAGATTAAATGCATTCGACTAAGTTCATCCTAGATCCATCTCACACGATTCTAAATTATCAATCAGAGAATCTTATGTATTTTTGTGAGATGAATATCTTTAATTTAAATTATGTCTAAGGATTAATTTATATTTGAGTTAGACTTAGGTTTTCCAATTAATCAATTAAATATACATTTCCAAGATTGACTCCCAGGCTGTGGCGAGACACTAGGTCTTCTTGGGTATGGGATCATCCACCACTTCTAGACAGAGCCTTTCAAAGAAATTATATATTTAATTTCCCTTTTGAAAATCCTAGGACTAATCAATCAAGTGTAAATTACGCTTGAGTCTTTAATCTAGCCTAATCTAAGCATGCATATTATAAAAAGAAAATAACAATCATCAAACAATTCTATTTATTTATAAAGATAGTTTTTCTATTGGCTCCCTTGGATCATAGCCTCGATATGGTCTATCAAGGTAATGTATCTGATCCTTGGGGACCCAATAACGACCTAGTCCAACTTGATTGACCAAGTCAGACTTCGGCACCCATGCTTGGACTACCTTTTTATTTGGTATGTTAACAAGTGATAGGTATGAACGGTATTTTCTTTTAGTCTTAAATCCTAGTCCGGATATGTTGTATACAGCTTTTTGTTTTCCAAGAATCAAATCAAGATTCTTGGGACTCAATGTGAACAATTCCAATGTGTTTTTAAGTTCTTCAACTTGAGTTTCCAGATTGAAATTTTCTTCCTCAAGTTGTTGGACTTGAGTTGAACTTCCAATTTGAATAGACTCAGTCAAAGGACTCGAATTAGTCACTTCCTTAAGGGTTGTTACCTCCTTTTGGAGTGACTTGACCCTAACTTTGGATTTAGCTAATTTCTTTAACAAATAAGAAACTAAATTTTCTAAATTAATACCAGAAATAAGAGGGCTTACAGTGGGGTTAGGTCCTTCGAAAATGGATATGAATTCGTGGCTTTGCATTGACTCGATTTCTGACTGGCTCTCGATTTCGAACTCGAACTCGGACTCGGTTTCGACAATATTTGCTTGTACTGGTAGAGCGAGAAAGCTTGCTTATTCTTCTTCGTCGGATTCAGATTCGTCTGATGACTCGAACTATGTTGCCTTCAACACCTTCCTTCATTGTTGCCTTTGGTTTGGACAATCTGGCTTGTAGTGCCCCTTTTGGTTACAACCGTAGCAAGTAACTTCAGTCTTGACCTTTGTGTTCATTTGAGTCCCCTTTTTCTTTTTCTTGCACATCTTCCAGACCAGTTTCACGAGCTCAGTGGTGATTTCGTTGTCATCATCGTCTGAGTCTGATTCTTCTTCTGACTTTGGTTCGGTTCTGCATCTTGCTTTTGGTTCGCACACTCTGCTTGTACCTACAATCAAAGCTTTACCCTTCTCGGTCGATCGAGCTTTAACTTGTTCATGTAATTCAAATTCAGCAAACAACTCGTCTAGTTTAATTGAAGAGAGATCTTTGGATACCTTGTAAGTATCTACCATGGATGCCCACAAAGTAGTCCTCGGAAAAGCATTAAGTGAATACTTTATTATGTCTCTATTTTCCACTTTTTTTCGATTGCGTAGAGACCGTTGAGGAGATCTTGAATGCGTGCATGCAACTGGCTCGCCGTTTCACCTTCCTGTAATTTTATATTATATAATTTGTTCAGAATGAGATCCCTCTTACTTACCTTGGTGTCGGATGTTCCTTCATGTAATTCAATCAGGTTCTCCCATAGTTCTTTGGCGCTCGAGAACGGGCCGACGCGGTTCAACTCCTCTTTCGTCAGTCCACATTAGAGGGTGCAGGTTGCCTTGGTGTTGACTTCTACTTTCTTTATCAGAGTTGCATCCTAGTTCTCGTATGGTATTGGCTTGCCGGCACTGTCAGTTGGGAGTTCCAGGCCGGTTTTGACGATCATCCAGACTTCAAAGTGTGTTTGAATGTACGACTCCATTCGGCCCTTCCAGTAGCCGAAGTCCTCTCTGTTAGGATCCTTCGTACTCGGCTAGAGAGGGGGGGTGTGAATAGCCGCCCCAAATCGCTCGTTTCTTCCTACAATTAGTTAGCGCAGCGGAAAATACAAATAGAAACGAAAACAGGAGAAGAAAGACAAACCATATAACGAGGTTCGGAGATGAACTCCTACTCCTCGGCGTGTCCGTAAGGTGGACGAAGCCTACCAATCCGTCGGTGGATGAGTCCCCGGAAACCCGGCTAATAGATACTCCTTGTGGGTGGAGAAACCTCACCACAATCTTTGCAACAGCAATAGGAGTACAAATAGGAACAAGAAAACAAGAACAGAAATGTAAACAACACTTGCTTGCCTTCTTGAAGTCAGCAGGAACCCTGGTGAAGCAGCAGCTTCTCGGATCCAAGCCTAGCTAGAAAACCAGCAACAGGAAGAAGCTCACGCTGGCTTTAGCACCCAACGAGCTCAACAAAGCTCAGCAAGAAGAAGAAGCGAAGCTTCAGCGTAAGAGTACTTCGAAAGAAGAAGAAGAAAGCCCAGAGATCTCATTTATACCGTGAAGAAGAAACAACGAAGAAACTAGCCGTTACGTCGCAACGGCTAGAACTCGATCGGCGCACCGTCGAGGAAGAGGTGGATCGCCTCGATCGGTCCGTGGACCGATCGAGAGGAGGTGAATCGTTCACGCACCGATCCTTCCTTTCCCCGCGATGCTCGTCTCGATCGGTCCACGGGCCGATCAGATGGCCCGATCGGTGCAGCGGACCGATCACCGCTTCGCCATCGACGGCCACCGATCGACAAGAATAACAGATAGCTTGTTGTATCCGATCGGTCACCGGACCGATCGAGCAACAAATATCGATCGATCGGTGACCGATCGAGCTTGGTTTTTGCCCAAACCAAGTCCCAAGACTTCAAACCAATATCCGGTCAACCTTGACCTATTGGTACTTCATCCCTAGCATCTGGTCACTCCCTTGACTGGCTAGCACTCCGCCAAGTGTCGGTCAATCCTTTGACCCACTTAGACTTTCCACACCGGATGTCCAATCCTGATCCATCTGGATTTTCCTCTTCGTGCCAAGTATCCGATCACCCTTGACCTACTTGGACTTTCCAACACCAAGTCCGATCATCCCCGATCCATCTGGATTTTCCAACACCAAGTCCGATCATCCCCGATCCATCTGGATTTTCCTTGCACGTTTCACTCAGGACTTTCCAACCGCCTAACATCCAGTTAGGACTTTCCCACTGCTGGCTTCACTCACGGGACTTTCCACACTGCCTAACATCCAGTTAGGACTTTCCCATGCCTGGCTCCACTCACGGGACTTTCCACACTGCCTAACATCCCAGTTAGGACTTTCCCGCCAAGCTCCTCTCCGACTTTTCATGCAAGTCTCCATACTTGGACTTTTCCGATGCCAAGTCTCCATACTTGGACTTTTCCGATGCAGGCTCCCTGCTTGGACTTTTCCAGTGCCAAGTCTCTATACTTGGACTTTTCCGAATCAGGTCAACCAGGTCAACCTTGACCTACGGTTGCACCTATAATCCCCAAACATCTATTCTTGTCTCACATCAAGAATAGAACTCTCTCACGAGTGTCAAACATCAACATGCAACTCAACTAGGTCAACCTTGACCTAAAGTTGCATCAACAATCTTCCCAAGTCAAACATCAAAATACAACTCGAGTCAAGTCAACTCGAGTCGGGTCAACCAGGTCAACCTTGACCTAAGGTTGCACCAACAATCTCCCCCTTTTTGATGTTTGACAAAACTATAATCAAGTTAGGTTAACCCGATAACCTAACTTAGGTTTTCCAACCATCTTCCAATGTCCAATGTTCTTTCCTTGAACATTCTCCGGACATTCTCCCCTTAGGTTAACCCGATAACCTAACTTGGGTTCTCCAATAATTCTCCCCCTTTTTGACACACATCAAAAAGTATTCCAATGTTCTTCCTCGAACATTCCTTGACATTCTTCCCCTAGCTTAGGTTAACCCGATAACCTAGCTTGGGTTCTTCAATAATTCTCCAATGAACATTCTCCCCTTTTTGACACACATCAAAAAGAAAAGAAGGATATCAAGGTCAAGAGTTTCTTCCTAATGAAAGTCCCATACCTTTCATTTGAAACTCTTAATTTCCCCCTTGATACTAAACTCAACAATCAACTTAGTGATAATCCCATATCACTAATCCTTAAAAGTCTTTTGGAGTAAAAACTCCCCTAAAAGTCAACTCCCCTTGACAATTAGGTAAAACTTCCCTAATGGTCAACTCCCTGACCATTGCACCAACAATGTCTTGGCGAGTTTCAAACCTTTAGAAATCCACAAACCCAACTTCCAGCTTGAAATTTCAGACCAACGGTGAAAATCGAACGGCATGCTCGATCGGTCCCGGATCGATCGAATCCTGGATCGGTCCCCACCGATCCACCCTTCATCGATCGCATCGATCGTTCGATCAGTCACCGCATCGATCGAACTTCCTCGGATCGGTCCGTGACCGATCCATACTCGAATCGATTTGATTTCCTTCCCGGAAATTCAGAAACTCCTAATAAATTCTAGAAAATTCCAAAAATCGTAAAATTTTGAGGATACACTCCTCATACCATATACTATCACGGAAAAATAATTTTCTATGAAAATAACTTCCATTTTTCAATCTTGATACAAAGTTCAAAAACTTTGAAATAGTTCAAGTTTTAACTCAATTTTGTATCACAATGTTCAATGATGAATGCTATCACTAGGAAAGCTTCATCAAGGTTTTTCAAATCAATTTTAAAATGCTTTTAAAATCATTTGAATTTAGGACCATAATCTTAGGGCTAGATGCACATGACTTGTACACAAGCTTTCCCTATGATCCTCCATTTCTTGAGTTAGGCTCATCTAGGTACAAGAACTATGCACCTTGATCCTAATTCATGATCCTAATATCTCACACACATCTAAGGTGTATCAAACACATCCATGGCAATTTTGATGTGAGATATGGGTTTAGGTATCTTAGACTAAGGTCTCATGCATTTTCTAAACACAAATTTGATCTCAATATCAAAATGTGTTTTTCATCCTTAAATCAATTCAATTGATTATTAATGCAAGAGAAGATGACATGGCATAAATGATATCATAAATGGAAAACATGTGCCAATGTCATGATGTCATGGCATAAAGTATGAAACTTAACTAGAGCATGACATATAATAACCTAAGCATTATCATGACATTTCAAATGATCATAAATTAAATATGGTGCCATGACATGGCATATGGCAAACAACCATGGTAAGTTAACACAAATAAGATACCTAGATTACCTATCTAAGTATCCTTAAACACTTAGTTAACTTAAATTCTAATCCTAGATTGCCCAAAGTGCTCCAAGAAAATGTCAAAACCCAAATTGGCATTTCTTGATCTCTTGTTTGATTTATACCATTTTAAAAATTTTACAAGAGTAGCACTTCTAAATTAAGGCCCGGATTGCCTTGATTACCTAAGAGAATATCAAAATCCCAATTTGATATTTCTCTAGGTTTTTCCAAATTGTGTCAATTTAAAGTAAGATTAATATATTCTCACTTTGGCACACTTTACTCTTCCAAGGAGTGAATGATAAAGATTATTCCATTTCATTTTCAAAGGTTCCCAAAAACCTTGAAAATGCTCCTTGAGTGTCAATTTCCTCAAAGTTGGGTTAACTACCCTTCTTATTAGAGTTGACACTCTCTAACCCATCTATGGGGTAGAGAAAATGCTCCTAGGAACCCAATACCTATTTGAGCTCATTGGGTTCACTAAAAATTCACTAGGGATGACTTCCCTAGCAACCCTCCTAATGACCCTCTTAGGCTTTAAAGCCTTGGTCATTTGGGTCTCATCAAGGTCAACTATAGGGGTGACTCCCCTTGTGACCTTGGTAATGGTCTTCCTAGCCTTAGGTTTTGTTCCATAATCGAATGGAACATTATGATAGGTGGGCTTGACCATTTGGGACTTAGGTTTGTGACCCAAACCTTTCTTGTCCTTGGACTTGGGTTTTTGACCCCTAGACCCTAGAGTCAAATCCTTAAGATCCTTTTCTAGAGAGTCAAGTCTTGACCTCAAGACTTGATTTTCTTTCTCTAATGCCTCAAGTTTTGATTTATCATTTTTCTTTGAGGTATTCCTAGGCATGTGTCTAGATGATTTGGGATTTCTATCTAGATTTTCCTTAGCCTTAGATGAGTTAATTCTAGGGTTAGTATTTCTAGAATTGTTCTTATCTAAGCTAACATGCTTGGCTCCTAAGCACATGTATCGATTTCTAGTGTTAACATGCTTATCATTATTGACAATGGCAATAAGACTACTAGCATGCATCCTACTAGAATTGCAAGAATGAGCTTTAAATGTTACCTTAGGGTTTGCCTTAGCTCCCCCTTTACATGTGTTTGGCCTCTTGTCCTTGTGAGGTTGCCTCCCCCTTGGACATTGACTCCTATAGTGTCCCCGTTGCTTGCATTGGAAGCACACCACGTGCTTCTTTCTCTTGCATGTCGGGACTCCGACTTCCTTGACCTTTGGTGCCGGTGGAGTCTTTCTAACCCTCTTTGGACACTTACTCTTGTAGTGCCCAAACTTCCTACACTCAAAACACATTATGTGTAATTTGCTTGAAATCACAGTGTTTGAGTTACCTAGGGTTGTGGATGTAGATGAGCTTTCTTCTTCATCCCTTCCGGAGGTAGATGCCTCTTCTTGCTCCGATCTTGAACAAGAGCTCTCCTCCTCTTCTTCCTTGGATGTTGAGTAACCCTCAACTCCCAATTCGCTTCCTCCATGATGTGAGCTACTTGGCTCACTAGGCTCCTCTTCATGGAATTTTGCCAAATTGTTCCACAATTCCTTGGCGTTGTTGTACCTATCTATCTTGCACAAAACGTTAGTAGGCAATGAAAATTCAATTATTCTCGTTACCTCTTCGTTGATTTCGGATTTGTGAATTTGTTCTCTTGTCCACTCCTTCTTCTCAAGTGGTTTTCCTTCTTCATCCACCGGAGGAGTAAAACCTTCTTGTACACAAAACCAATTCATTATGTTAGTCATAAGAAAATACTTCATCCTTACCTTCCAATACGCGAAGTCGCCGCATTCGTAGAAAGGTGGAATGGTGACATCTTCTCCATAGAGATCCATTCTCTAGCTTTGCTCCCACGGGTGTTGATCCGTCGAAGAGCGGCCTCGCTCTGATACCACTTGTTAGGATCCTTCGTACTCGGCTAGAGAGGGGGGGTGTGAATAGCCGCCCCAAAAATTAGTTAGCGCAGCGGAAAATACAAATAGAAACGAAAACAGGAGAAGAAAGACAAACCATATAACGAGGTTCGGAGATGAACTCCTACTCCTCGGCGTGTCCGTAAGGTGGACGAAGCCTACCAATCCGTCGGTGGATGAGTCCCCGGAAACCCGGCTAATAGATACTCCTTGTGGGTGGAGAAACCTCACCACAATCTTTGCAACAGCAATAGGAGTACAAATAGGAACAAGAAAACAAGAACAGAAATGTAAACAACACTTGCTTGCCTTCTTGAAGTCAGCAGGAACCCTGGTGAAGCAGCAGCTTCTCGGATCCAAGCCTAGCTAGAAAACCAGCAACAGGAAGAAGCTCACGCGAAGCTTTAGAACGAGCTCAACAAAGCTCAGAAAGAAGAAGCAGAAGCTTGCTGTGAAGAAGAAGAAGAAGAAAGCCGATCGAGCTGCTTTATACAGCGAAGAAGAAACAACGAAGAAACTAGCCGTTACGTCGCAACGGCTAGAACTCGATCGGTGCACCGATCGTGGAAGAGGTGGATCGTCTCGATCGTGCGTGGACCGATCGAGAGAAGGTGAATCGGTTCACGCGATCCCTTCCTTCCCTTCGCGATGCTGCGTCTCGATCGGTCCACAGGCCGATCGGGACATACCTTTGATCGATGCGTGGACGATCGGCGCCTCGTTACACTTCGACGTCCGGTCACCGATCGATGCCAAGAATCATCAATAAGCAGTTGATATCGATCGGTCACCGACCGATCGAGCAACAGACACCGATCGGTCCGTGACCGATCCGAGCTTGGTTTTGCCCAAACCAAGTCCCAAGACTTCCAAACCAATATCCGGTCAACCTTGACCTATTGGTACTTCATCCCTAGCATCTGGTCACTCCCTTGACCTGCTAGCACTCCCCGCTAAGTGTCCGGTCAATCCTTTGACCCACTTAGACTTTTCCACACCGATGTCCGATCATCACCGATCCATCTGGATTTTCCTCTTCGTGCCAAGTATCCGATCACTCCCTTGACCTACTTGGACTTTCCAACACCGGGTCCGATCATCCCCGATCCATCCGGATTTTCCAACACCAAGTCCGATCATCCCCGATCCATCTGGATTTTCCCTTGCTCGGTTTCACTCACCAGGACTTTCCAACCGCCTAACATCCCGCTTAGGACTTTCCCACCGCTGGCTTCACTCACGAGGACTTTCCACACGCCTAACATCCAGTTAGGACTTTCCCACTGCCTGGCTCCACTCACCAGGACTTTCCACACTGCCTAACATCCCAGTTAGGACTTTCCCACGTGCCAAGCTCCCTGCTTGGACTTTTCCAGTGCCAAGTCTCCATACTTGGACTTTTCCAGTGCCAGGCTCCCTGCTTGGACTTTTCCGTTGCCAAGTCTCTATACTTGGACTTTTTCCCGAATCAGGTCAACCAGGTCAACCTTGACCTACGGTTGCACCTACAATCCCCCAAACATCTATTCTTGTCTCACATCAAGAATAGAACTCTCTCACGAGTGTCAAACATCAACATGCAACTCAACTAGGTCAACCTTGACCTAAAGTTGCATCAACAATCTTCCCAAGTCAAACATCAAAATACAACTCGAGTCAAGTCAACTCGAGTCGGGTCAACCAGGTCAACCTTGACCTAAGGTTGCACCAACACTCTCCGGTGAAGAGCGGAGGTCGAGCTGTACTGTAGCCTTCTTGAAGAGTCATAGAAACATGCACAATGAAAATAACAAAAACTTATCCTAGGACTTGATCCTGGATTAGTAGTGCGGGTTAAAAGAAAAGCTAACACGCGATCTTGAGTGGTGTTGCACCAATTTCGAGAAAAAATTTGATTACGAAAAAATGGATCGGAAGGCAGCAAGAATACTGATTCAGATCAACTCCAAAAAACTAAAAATCACCACGAAAAATATGCTTGACTGGTGGTTACACCAAATCGAAACGACCCCCACCGCTACCAATTGTTGGATCAAAACACACTAGAGGGGGGGGGTGAATAGCGCTCCTGGCTTTCACTTTTCGTATTCGAAATGATCGAGTAAATGCAGCAGAAATAAAACACACACGGAGAAGACGGCAAGATTTACTTGGTTCGGAGCTTAGGGCGACTCCTACTCCAAGGCCCACGCTCGTTGAGCGTTTACTTCGGGCAACAACTATAATTTCTGAAAATAGTACAATCAGGTATTGCAATTTAAATGCACTAAAAATTATACCGACAACAGAAATTTGAAATTTACAGCTCCAGGTCGTCAGGGTCTTGTTATGGCTCAGTCAGAATGTCTCCTTAGCAACAAACAATTGTACAATCGCTTAGAACTTGATTTCCTCAACTGCTGGTCGAGACCTCTGTTGATGTCCCGCAAGTGTACGGAAATGTCGTAAGTAATAATAAAAGATATTGTATCCACAGGGACTGGAATAACCACTAAAGATGTTTCAACATGAGTTAGCTAAAAAACTAATCAATGGATTGACAAAAGCAAAGCACAACTATGCAAAGTAAAACATAGAAACTAAAGAATAAGAAATAAGAATAAAGGCTATGATAAAGGTATGTTCTAGGAGTTTTGGTTTCTTTGTAAGGTTATTCAATGTAAATGATCTACCAAATCTTATTCCTCAATTGCCCATCATTTGTAGAAGGTTTCCGGTTCCCTCTTGCAATAGACAACCGGCCTAGGACTGCAATTTATATCTAAATGTGATCAATTATGTATGAATCCTATGATGCCCTTACACGGGCTTGCCTGTCACGTGCGTCCCTCGAATAATCAACATAGGAACTCATTGCTTCTCAACCTCATCAAGATACAAAAGATTAATGCACACAATCTATCCTACCTCCTTGAATAACCCTATTTCACCCTCAAGATCATTCCCTCAAACGTCCTTACATGAGCTTGTTCCTGTCACGAACGTCCCTCAGAAAATCGAATGAGAAACAATCTCTACAAGATCCACAAGATATTCAAACATTCAATCAAGTATGAGAATTAGGTCCAAATCATAATAAACCACACAAGATCAAAGAGATACAAATAGGACAAAATCAGAGAAATAGGGAATTGGCAAATCCACAAGAGTTTTACATCAAATCTTCATTACAAATATTCCCTCTATCCTAGAACATAGAGATCTAATCAATAGAACAAGGAAAGAAATCCGAAAACAAGAAGATTACAAGCATCTTGATCCCCAAATCCAAGAAAGACTGGGAAGAAAGGCTTATCTACAACGAAGAACGGTCTTCGGATCCAATCTTTGCTTCCGGAGTCGAAACGATGAAGATCCACCCTTAGATCGCCGGAAAATCCCTCCAATAAGGTGGAGGAATGCCCCAAAAATTCTTTCCCCTCAAAAGAGAGAAGATCCCCTTTCAAATCTTGAAAAATACCTTATATAGAAAGGGGGTTTGGGCGCCACACGGCCCTGAGACACGGCTGTATGAAGCTCACATGGCCTGTGCTACTCCCTTCTCTGCCTGTCTCACACGGTCGTGTGTGAGACACGGTCGTGGCTTGCTCTGCCACTGTACCCTTTGCACGGTCATGTAGATCTACACGGCTTGCACTGTCTCCGGCTTTGGAGCTCTTGCACGGTCATGTGGTGCACACGGCCAGGGAATTCTTGGCCTCTGGAAATGTTGCACAGCCATGTAGATATACACGGTTGTGCACTGCTTCAGCTGTAACGTCCCCACCCTCCCCTTAACTAGTCTGTGGGGAGTGGGACGTTACTTAACTATTAACTATACACTTTACTTAACTAATGTCGTCCACATATTGATAGTAACACTTAGAACTCTTTGAAAACTCGAAGCATGCAATTTAGTAATAGCTGAAAACATAAATAGCTCATCTCAACATTCTACTCTAGCATTTGTTCACAACTAAAACATATCAATCTTCACATGCATGCGACAGTGATATAATTCAAATAATGGGACTAACGTGCATAGCAATTTAAACGAAAGAATTCTAAATATATAAAAACATTCTATGAATAAACCATCAACATAAAAGAATAATTCAAACAATGCAAAAAGGACTCAATCCACCTACATTTCACAAAATGTCTAAATACAAAATCTTAATAAATTCTTTAAGAAAATCCCAAGGCTTCCATAGTCCAGACATCACACATCCATCCACACCTCCTTGTCGCCCTCCGTCACTATAGCTTTCCTTTTCCTTTATCTGCAGTAAGAGGAAATGCAACTATAAGCAGATGATTAGTAAGCGCTGTCTACTCACAAAACTCAATGTGCATGTATATATATATCTATGCCAAAAACTAAAACTAAATGCTTTAAAAGAAAAACTGCTCATGCCCTTCTAATAGAAAAGGAATCAAAACATACTGAAATGCTAAACATGTAAGGCTGCTCATCTAATAGCAAATAACAGTAAAAAAAACTAAACAACATACTAGAAAAGAAGAACTGAACTTGCTGATTTTTAAACCCACGAGAAACTTATTTCATTTATTCCCAAAACTTATACTCTTATACTTCAAAATAATAATCTCTTGGGTCCGGGCTTAGAACCATTGCACGCTCCCTAATAGAAACAGAGGTAGCGAGCCGCCATTCCTACGAGGGTAAAGACCTTGGTCTTACCAGGGCCGAGACCTCGAAATCGGTCACCTGGATTTGTTTAACGACAACCTCGGAAGTCGGGTACTAGCCTCTTCAAATAAAATACATGTTACTTGTTAATACTTCTAATAAAATACTACCTCGGAAATTAAACAGTATGCTCAAAGGACTGTTCGTGCCCCTTTCTATAGCACAAACTAAAAACTGCACAGCAAGCTTAAGAAGGCTATTCATGCCCCTTTCTTGGCACAAATCTAAACTGCACAGTAGCTCCAAAAGGGTTTGTTCATGCTCAATAATTCAACACAAAACTAAAACTATAGAATGTTAAGTCTCATACTGTGAAGACCTAAAACTAAGGCTATCTGTTCATGATACATGCACCCAAAACCAAGGTAAAACCCCACTGCATGCTTATAAAATAAATAGCAGTACTAAAAACTGGAATGCTTAATGAAAAATCTGCACTGAAATACTAAACTACACAACTAAGAGATCTAAAACTACATGTTAAGGAACTAATAACAAAAAGGGTCTACTGCATGTTAAACAATTGATAATGAAAGCGTCTAAATAAGCCACGGAAAACCAACAAAACACTCCCAGAACAAAGCTATTCCTGCTCGTTGCATAGTACAAACCAAATCTACACAGCAAGCTCCAAAGAGACTATTCGTGGCCCTTTCACAGCACAAACCTAAACCACACAGCAAGCTTCACAAAAAAACTGTTCGTGCCCATAAACATAGCACCAACTAGAGCTGCACAACGAGCTCCAGAGGGCTATTCATGTCCTCTTCATAGCACAACTTAGGCCAAAACTTGTTGGAATTAAAGCCTAAACCAAAGTCTGAAAATGTTAATTATGAGACTAAAGAAATCTAAACCACATGCTTAACCCATACAATTTATTTCCCTTCTTTGAGATTCACGACAGCAAACATCACAGCAACTCTCCTTACAGCATGTTTCAACAAAAATCCAGAAGAAACAAGGAATTCGAGAACTACTCCTACTGCAGGTGAGAAGCACTTACCTTTGTTCTTGAACCTACAGTCGAAATCGGCCTCTAGGGTTTCAGATAGCTCGAGTTTCCGGCCTCTTCTTCGTGCCTACAAGCTCCCCTCGACGAGAGAGTCTCGAATTGGTGAAGAACTCACGAAAATTCCCCTTGGTCGGCCGCCAGACGCGAAGCCCTAGCTCCTTTCTTCATTTCCGCCCGAGCACCGCAGTCGCACGTGAGAGAGAGGAGAGGAAGGGTTAGGTCACGAGAAATTAAAAGCCCAAGTTCCTCTCTTATCTCCCTTTATAACTAGGATATTCTATTATCTATTACTACTTAAATTACTTTCGCCCTTTCTTTGATCAACACGGCCCTGCTGGGTTCCTGGTCATCCGAAACAACTTAAGACTTTGCTTAACTAGAGGTCTCCGGTTCGAACCTCGACCCAACCTCTTTTTGCCTCAACTTTATTTCTTTTGGTAAAAATGCCAAACGAACTCCGAAAATTACAAAAAAATACTCTAAAAATTCCTAAAAATCTCTAGAATATTTCTAAAGCCTTTCTAAATATTTTTAAGTACTATTAGGACTCGCAATGAGGAAATTTGGGTTGTTACAATTCCCCATACCTTATAAAAAGTTTGTCCTCGAACTTAGAATAATTCTGGATATCTCTGTCTCTTACTGTCCTCACGCTCCCACATAGTTTCCTCGTGCTTCTGATTTTGACAAATGACCTTCAATAGTGGTACTTCTTTGTTCCTTAGTCTCTTAACTTCTCTGTTCACTATCCGTATAGGTCTTCTCTCATAGCTAAGATCCTCCTGAATCTGCACTGACTGAGGTTGAATCACTTGGCTCGAGTCGTGGAGGCACTTCTTTAGCATGGAGACATGAAATACATTATGTATTGCTGACATGTCTTGTGGTAAGTCTAATTTATAAGCTACTTTCCCAATCCTCCCTGTGATCGGATAGGGTCCTACGTAGCGGGGACTTAACTTGCCCTTTTTGCCAAATCTCGTCACTCCCTTCATAGGAGCAACTTTGAGAAAGACTGAATCCCCTACTTGGAATTCAAGTGGCCTACGGCGTGTGTCAGCATAACTTTTCTGTCTGCTCTGGGCAGTCTCAATTCTCTGTCTGATCTTCTGGATAGCCTGTGTGGTCTCATCTATCATCTCTGTCTGAATGCCCAGCTCCACTTCCATTTCTTTCCTTTCACCTGCTTCTTGCCAGCACATGGGTGATCTACACTTTCGACCATACAGTGCCTCGTAAGGTGCCATCTTGATAGTGGCCTGGTAGCTACTGTTGTAGGCAAATTCAGCTAAATACTGATACTTACACCAATTGCCCTTAAAATCTAATGCACAAGCCCTGAGCATGTCTTCTAAAATATGATTTACTTGCTCTGTCTATCCATCAGTCTGGGGATGGAAGGTTGTACTGAACTTGAGTTTGGTGCCTAATACATTCTGAACACACTCCCAAAAATGAGAGGTGAAACGTCCATCCCTATCAGAAATAATAAACTTCGGAACTCCATGAAGTCTGATCACTTCCTTAACATATAGCTGTGCCAACTGCTCTATAGAGTGGGACACCTTGATGGCTAAAAAATGGACAGACTTTGTCAACCTGTCCACTATCACCCATATCGCATCGTACCCATTAGTGGTCCTTGGAAGACCTGTTATAAAGTCCATGGATATTTCTTCCCACTTCCACTCTGGTATTGGGAGAGGCTGTAGAACTCCTCCTGGTCTCTGGTGCTCTGCTTTGACCCTCTGACATGTCAGACAGGTACTGACATATTTTGCTACATCTCTCTTGAGTCCAGACCACCAGAATCTCTGCTTCAAATCTTGATACATCTTGGTGGAACCAGGATGCATGGAGTATGGTGTACTATGAGCTTCTTCCAGAATCTTCTTTCTCAATTCCTTGTCATTGGGGATGCAAAGGCGGCTCCCCTGATAAAGTATTCCACTGTCTGATACCCGAAACTCTGAATTTTCTTCTTTTTGTATCCCTTGCTTGATCTTCTGGATATCTAGATCTTCCCTTTGCTTTCTCTGTATATCCTCAAGCAGGGTTGACTCTAAGGTCAATGCAGAGAGTTTCCCATAAATAATTTCAACTCCAAAGTCTGACAATTCCTTATGCAGTGGCAGTGCTAATGATGACAAGGGCATCAGGGTTGCACTGGATTTTCGGTTTAGTGCATCATCCACTTTGTTAGCTTTACCTGGGTGGTAGAAGATTTCACAGTCATAATCTTTAACCAACTCTAGCCACCTGCGCTTTCTCATGTTTAAGTCTTTCTGGGTAAAGAAATACTTCAAGCTCTGATGGTCGGTGAAGATTCTGCACTGAACTCCATACAAATAATGTCGCCAGAGTTTTAGTGCAAAGACCACAGCTGCCAGCTCAAGATCATGAGTGGGGTAGTTCTTCTCATAGTCCTTGAGTTGTCTAGAAGCATAAGCTATAACCTTCCCCTCTTGCATGAGAACAGCTCCAAGGCTCATCTTGGAATCATCACTGTATATATCAAAACTCTTGTCACTCTCTGGAACAGTCAGAATGGGAGCACTGGTCAGTCTTTTCTTCAATGCTGGAAACTTTGCTCACATTTGTCTGACCATTCAAACTTCTTGTTCTTCCTAGTTAGGGCTGTTAGTGGAGAGGCTATCTTGGAAAAGTCTTCCATGAATTTCCTATAATACCCAGCTAAACCAAGGAAACTTCTGATCTCCCTGGCGTTCTTAGGTCTACACCAGTTGTCGACCACTTCTATTTTGGCAGGATCCACCTAGATACCTTCTATAGAGATGATGTGACCTAGAAACACCACTTGCTCTAACCAGAACTCACACTTTGAGAATTTGGCATAAAGTTGCTTTTGCTGAAGGGTTTGTAGTACTATTCTCAAGTGCGTGTCATGCTCCTCTGGGGTTTTTGAATAGATCAGAATGTCGTCGATGAACACGATGACAAACTTGTTAAGGTATTCTCTGAACACTCTATTCATTAAGTCCATGAAGACCGCAGGTGCATTAGTCACTCCAAAAGGCATGACTACAAACTCATAGTGTCCATATTTGGTCCTGAAAGCTATTCTAGGTATATCACTTTCTTTCACTTTCAACTGATGGTATCCAGAGCACAGGTCTATCTTAGAGAACACTGTTGCCACCTTTAACTGATCAAATAGATCATCTATTCTGGGAAGAAGGTACTTGTTCTTAATTGTCACTTTGTTTAACGCTCTATAATATATGCACACCCGCATAGATCCATCTTTCTTCTTAAAAAACAACACTGGAGCTCCCCATGGTGAATGACTAGGGCGGATGAATCCTTTGTCAAGCAGCTCATGGAGTTGTTCTTGTAGCTCTTTCAGCTCTGCTGGGGACTTCCGGTATGGAACTTTTGAAATTGGACCGGTACCAGGAACCAACTCAATTTCAAACTCCACTTCTCTGTTGGGAGGTAGTCCAGGTAGCTCTTCTGGAAATACCTCTGGATACTCACAGACTACCCGAACATCTTATTGCTATTGGAGTGTATACTAAAAGCCTAACTTTTGTATAAACATTTATAAGAATCACATTTGGTCAAGTGTCTACATTTATATATACCAAATGTAGATGTTCAATTAATTTATATTGTAGATAATATAGTGTGTGGTGTCACACACAGAAGATCATGTTATCGGTTCTTTATAAATTAAAAATAGTAGCACACGACCAAGATGGAAAGGAACAAACCATTGGAAGGTCGTAGTGTAATTAGGTATTAGTTTATCTTAACTATGTAATTACACTAGTACACTTAGAGTGTATTGAGCAGGACCATTTAGAGGTCGTTTCTTTTATACTGACTTTATAAAGGAATAAAGACCTCAGTTATTATGGAAGTGTGTGCTCTTAATCCTAATATAATAACAAGCACATATATTTGATATTTATTTCTTTAATTTATCAATGGGTGAGATTTAGTTCGATAAATCAATAAGCCCGATAAGTTGGGAAATGATATCACTTATAGTGTGTATTGTTGAATATAGAAGGAAACTGTGTCCTAGTGATCTAGGTTGATAATGTCCCCAAGAGGAGCTCATAAGGATTGTCATGTTAAACCCTGCAGGTGGACTTAGTCCAACATGATGATAAGGTTGAGTGGTACTACTCTTGGACTAAGATATTAAATAAATGAGTTGTCAGTAACTCACTTAATTAGTGGACATTCGACATCTTAAACACAGGGAGATTAACACACTCATAATAAGAAGGAGCCCAAAATGTAATTTGGGATTGGTGCGGTAGTTCAATAATAGTTCTTTAGTGGAATGAATTATTATTGATGGAATTAAGTTGTGTGTTTGGGGCGAACACGGGAAGCTTAATTTCATCGGGAGACTAAAACCAATTCCTCCTCTCGGTCCCTATCGTAGCCTCTTGTATATAGATATTTATACCCACCACATACCCACCTTCTTACCCAACCTATAGGGGTCGGCCAAGCTAAGCTTGAAGCTCAAGCTTAGGGCCGACCAAGCCTAAAGGTTGAGCCTTAAGGTGGTCGGCCAATAGCTTGGAGCCCAAGCTTAGGTGGCCGGCCACATCATATTAAAAAGGGTTTTTTATTAAAAAATATTTCTTATGTGGATATCATGGTTTTAAAAGAGAGTTTGAAATTTAAATCTTTCCTTTTATAGCTTTCTACAAAAGATTAAGAAAAGATTTGAAATCTTTCTTTATTTGTAGATTGAAAGGAGATTTTAATTTTGAAAAAACTTTCCTTTTTTAACCATGTTCATAATTTAAAAGAGAGTTTAAAATTAAATATCTCTTTTATAAGTTTCTACAAAAGATTAAGAAAAGATTTGATATCTTTCCTTATTTGTAGATTGAAAGGAGATTTTAATTTTTAGAGATAACTTCCCTTTTGAAAATTATCCACATGTTTAAAAGAAAGATTTTAATTTATAAAATTTCCTTTTTATAATCCACCATGAAGGGAAAAATTATTGGAGAAATTTTTATAAATTTCCGGAAGCAAATAAGGAAGTTTTAATTTGTATTTAAAATTTTATTTGCTTGGAGATTTTAATGTGGCCGGCCATTGTAATTGGAAAAAAAAATTAATTTTAATTAATTAAAATTTTCTTTTTCATGGCAAAAGAATTAAGGAAGTTTTTATTTAAATTTCCTTATTTGCCAAGACCAAGGATTATAAAAGAGGGGGTAGAGGTGCCTTCATGGTTAACGACTCTATTATTCTTTTCCTCCCTCTCTTCCTTGGTGTGGTGGCCGACCTCTTCCTCTTCTCTCTTCTCCTTCTTGTGGACGAACCATCTTGTTCTCTTGGAGTCCTTGTGGTGGCCGAATCTAGCTTGGAGAAAAGGAGAGAAAGGAGGCTTCGTTCTTGCATCCCTTGGAGCTTGGTGGTGGTGGCCGAACCTCATCCTCTCTTGGAGTCTTGTGGTGGCCGAACCTTGCAAAGAAGAAGAAGGTGCTTGGTGGTTCTCATCTCGGAAGATTATTGCCCACACAACGTCCGAGGTTAGAAGAGGAATACGGTAGAAGATCAAGAGGTTATTTTTGCTTACAAAGAAAGGTATAACTAGTAATTGTTTTCCGCATCATGCTAGTTTTCTTTGTATAGTTATTTATGGAAATACCAAACACAAGAGGCATATGATTCTAGAGTTTTCGAAATAGTTTTTTCGAGTTTGTGTTTTCTTCTTTTTCGAATTTGTGATTCGATTGTTCATTTTGGTTAACCTAGAGTTATTTAAGGAAATAAATATTAGCTTTCCTTAAAAGGCTTTGCCTAGGCGGTGGTGGTTGCTCCCATATCCAAGAAGGCCATGTGCCTCGCCATGCAGTCCTGGAAGCCAATTTTGGAAATTAATATTTATGGAATTAATAACTTAGGTAGATTTGAATCAATAGTGTTAAGTTCTTCTTGCGATTCAAATCTAAACCATTAAGAACAGATAAGTTAAATTTGGAATCAATGATGTTAAGTTCCGTCTGCGATTCCTAATTTAACTTCTAAAGAACACAATAGGTTATTTAAGGAAAGGTTTGACACTTGTACAAAAAAATTTTGTACAGTGGAACCGGTACGATTTTCTTAGGACTAACCAACAACTGCTTGGGTCCTTCTTGTTCTTATGCATTCACAATGTACGCCAGAAAACTAGCACACCCTTTAGCTAACATTTGGTGGGCTGTTAAGGAAGAGAGAAGTTTTTGAGTCTTCCTCTTCAGCACTCCCGTAAACTCAAAGGATGATTCACCTTCTGGGCTGAAAATCACTTTCCTTCTGCGGTAGTCCACCGAAGCACTATACTTACTGAGGAAATCCATACCCAGAATAATGTCAAAATCTTGCATCGCTAAGACTACTAAATAACATATAGCTCTCGGTCTGAAATTTTGACTGGTACAGCCCGAAGCCACTGGTTGGACTCCATGACTTCCCGAGAAGGTAGGGTTGTTAAGAACTCGGATTTCATGCTCTCTGTAGGCATCTGGAATTCCTTGGCAAAGGGTACTGATATAAAAGAATGGGTCACCCCAGTATCAAATAGTACAGTAGCTAAATGTTGAAAAATAACTACTTGACCTGTTACGACCGTGGAGGCACTAGTAGCTTCCTCTTTAGTAAGGGAGAATACTCTGGCACTGGCTGAAACTGGTGGGGCTTCCAACCTTCCTTGACTGAGCTAAGGTCCGTTCAGAGTTGCAGGCATGTTGTGTAACTGAGGCTTGTTCCCGTATTGCGCTGTCTGTTGCTGAGGTGCTTTGAGCTTGTTAGGACATGCCTTAGCCAGATGCCCTTCTTGACCACACGAATAACATCCAGTCATACCCAAAAGACAAGCTCCTGGATGTACTCTCCCACATTTAGGACAGGGAGGGAACTTGACCTACTTTTTTATTGGACCTCCCTTTTGGTTACCTCCTGTATTCCATCGTTTCCTTTTGTTATCTTTGCCCTTCCAATTCTGCTTGGTTGCCTGGGGTTTCTGACTCCCTGCTGTCTTGTCTTCTATCTTGACTGGCTTGAGTTGCATTTGTTGTGCCTTGATGATGTTCAGATAGTGCTCAGCGACTAATGCCCTGCTGACCATCTCTTCACCAGTCTGTGGTCGGTGAGTTCCACTACTCACGTTAAGTGCTATTTCTGGCCTCAACATTAGGAGCATCATTCTGACTCGTTCTTTCTTTGTACTTACTAGCTCTGGGCAGAGACGAGCTAGCCTGTTGAATCTCTTGACTGCTTCTTCTACTGGCAGGTCACCTTGTCTGAATTCTATAAACTCCGCATAATGTTTATTGGTGATCCATTGGCAGAAGAATTCTTCGTAAAACTCTGTCTCGAAGTTGGCCCAGCACATCTGGTTGGCTGTTCTCTTGCTCTTAACTCTCTCCCACCACATACGAGCATCTCCAGATAGGCAGAAGGAGGCACACTTGACCTTCTCGACTTCTGGCCAGTCAAGAAGCTCCATTGTGCTCTCTAGTGTCTTGAACCAAGCCTGAGCATCCCAGGGCTCAGTCGTGCCTGAGAAGCTTTCCGACTTCAGCTTCAGCCACTGTATCACTTCCAGGGCAGCTGGTGGAACCTAAGTCACCACCGGGGTCTCCACATTGATAGTTGGTGGAGTGGGAGGTACAGGCTACCGATTAGCCATCAGATTGACAATCACTTGTTACTGCTCTGCTACTTGTCTCTAGAGTTGAGCAACAACTTCAGAGAGATTAGGCTCAGTTGTTCTGGGCTCTTCGTTCTTCTAAGCTCGGTCATCAGTACGAGTAGTACGGGGATGCCCTCTTCTTGCCATCTAGTCATGCAGAGAGAGAAAACCTGAAATCTTCTCTATACTCTCTAGACATATATGTATATAAACATAAAAAAACAAAATAAGAACTTTTATCTTACTTAAGCACATATAAGCAAATACTTCTAAGGATTTCTCTATACTGCAAATAATAAAGGAAAAGCATAAAAGAAAGTATGAATACATTCTTACTTGAAGACGGCAAGGCTGATGCTGATGTGTGTGTGATGATGGAGAATGGAGACTACTCTGATACCAACTTGTAACAACCCCACCCTCCCCTTAACTAGTCTGTGGGGAGTGGGACGTTACTTAACTATTAACTATACACTTTACTTAACTAATGTCGTCCTCATGTTGATAGTAACACTTAGAACTCTTTGAAAACTCGAAGCATGCAATTTAGTAACAGCTGAAAACATAAATAGCTCATCTCAACATTCTACTCTAGCATTTGTTCACAACTAAAACATATCAATCTGCACATGCATGTGACAGTGATATAATTCAAATAATGGGACTAATGTGCATAGCAATTTAAACGGAAGAATTCTAAATATATAAAAACATTCTATGAATAAACCATCAACATAAAAGAATAATTCCAACAATGCAAAAAGGACTCAATCCACCTACATTTCACAAAATGTCTAAATACAAAATCTTAATAAATTCTTTAAGAAAATCCTAAGGCTTCCATAGTCCAGACATCACACATCCATCCACACCTCCTCATCGCCCTCCTTCACTATAGCTTTCCTTTTCCTTTATCTGCAGTAAGAGGAAATGCAACTATAAGCAGATGCTTAGTAAGCGTTGCCTACTCACAAAGCTCAATGTTCATGTATATATATATCTATGCCAAAAACTAAAACTGAATGCTTTAAAAGAAAAACTGCTCATGCCCTTCTAATAGCAAAGGAATCAAAACATACTGAAATGATAAACATGTAAGGCTGCTCATCTAATAGCAAATAACAATAAGAAAAACTAAACAACATACTAGAAAAGAAGAAATAAACTTGCTGATTTTTAAACCCACGAGAAACTTATTTCATTTATTCCCAAAACTTATACTCTTATACTTCAAAATAATAATCTCTTGGGACCGGGCTTAGTACCATTGCGCGCTCCCTAATAGAAACAGAGGTAGCGAGCCACCATTCCTACGAGGGTAAAGACCAGGGTCTTACCAGGGCTGAGACCTCGAAACCGGTCACCTGGATTTGTTTAACGATAACCTCGGAAGTCGGGTACTAGCCTCTTCAAATAAAATACTTGTTACTTGTTAATACTTCTAATAAAATACTGCCTCGGAAATTAAATAGTATGCTCAAAGGACTGTTCGTGCCCCTTTCTATAGCACAAACTAAAAACTGCACATCAAGCTTAAGAAGGCTATTCGTGCCCCTTTCTTGGCACAAATCTAAACTGCACAGTAGCTCCAAAAGGGGTTGTTCATGCTCAATAATTCAACACAAAACTAAAACTATAGAATGTTAAGTCTCATACTGTGAAGACCTAAAACTAAGGCTATCTGTTCATGATACATGCACCCAAAACCAAGGTAAAAACCCACTGCATGCTTATAAAATAAATAGCAGTACTAAAAACTGGAATGTTTAATGGAAAATCTGCACTGAAATACTAAACTACACAACTAAGAGATCTAAAACTACATGTTAAGGAACTAATAACAAAAAGGGTCTACTGCATGTTAAACAATTGATAATGAAAGCGTCTAAATAAGCCACGGAAAACCAACAAAACACTCCCAGAACAAAGCTATTCCTGCTCGTTGCATAGTACAAACCAAATCTACACAGCAAGCTCCAAAGAGACTATTCGTGGCCCTTTCACAGCACAAACCGAAACCACACAGCAAGCTTCACAAAAAAACTGTTCGTGCCTATAAACATAGCACCAACTAGAGCTGCACAATGAGCTCCAGAGGGCTGTTCATGTCCTCTTCATAGCACAACTTAGGCCAAAACTTGTTGGAATTAAAGCCTAAACCAAAGTCTGAAAATGTTAATTATGAGACTAAAGAAATCTAAACCACATGCTTAACCCATACAATTTATTTCCCTTCTTTGAGATTCACGACAGCAAACATCACAGCAACTCTCCTTACAGCATGTTTCAACAAAAATCCAGAAGAAACAAGGAATTCGAGAACTACTCCTACTGCAGGTGAGAAGCACTTACCTTTGTTCTTGAACCTACAACCGAAATCGGCCTCTAGGGTTTCAGATAGCTCGAGTTTCCGGCCTCTTCTTCGTGCCTACAGGCTCCCCTCGACTTGAGAGTCTCGAATTGGTGAAGAACTCATGGAAATTCCCTTTGGCCGGCCGCCGGAGACGAAGCCCTAGCTCCTTTCTTCATTTCCGCCCGAGCACTGCCGTAGCACGTGAGAGAGAGGAGAGGAAGGGTTAGGTCACGAGAAATTAAAAGGCCAAGTTCCTCTCTTATCTCCCTTTATAACTAGGATATTCTGTTATCTATTACTACTTAAATTACTTTCGCCCTTTCTTTGATCAGCACGGCCCTACTGGGTTCCTGGTCATCCAAAACAACTTAAGACTTTGCTTAACTAGAGGTCTCTGGTTCGAACCTCGGCCCAACCTCTTTTTGCCTTAACTTTGTTTCTTTTGGTAAAAATACCAAACGAACTCCGAAAATTACATTAAAATACTCTAAGAATTCCTAAAAATCTCTAGAATGTTTCTAAAGCCTTTCTAAATATTTTTAAGTACTATTAGGACTCGCAATGAGGAAATTTGGGTTGTTACATCAGCTCTAGTGGGGTTACAAGGTCGTGTGGTGTATACGGCCTGGCTCTGTTTGCTTCAAAACTTGGCACGACCATGTGAAGCTCACACGGCCATGGCCACTCCCTTTCCTATTGTAGCCACACGGGTGGTGATCCTCACATGTCCTGGGCAACCCCCCATGGCAGGGTCGTGTGGCTCACAAGGATGGTGCCTTCCTCCTTTGGTTTTCTTGCAGATCTAGCCACGATCATAAATCCTTCACCAAATACGACTCCTGTGTGCAGAAAATGCACAAAAGTATATCTCCGAACAAAAAGAGTAAATATGCTAAAAGCAAAGCTGGAAGTATGAAAATGCATAGATAAAGCATGTGCAAAGTATGTGAATGTGCGTCAAAACATGTTAAACAAGAGTATACAATCTACGCACATCACACCCCCATACTTAAACCTTTGCTTGTCCTCAAGCAAAATGCTGCAATCTAAATTCATATGTTCTACAACACACTCATATCCCTAATGCATTTTCCTAACTCTATCAAAAAGTTTCATTAACAAGCATGATCATGGAAACAAGTCAAGAATGGCTGAAGCATACGTATCTTGTGCACAGTGCAATAAGTAACTCAAAACCCTTCAAGTTTCAATATTCGTCCTAATCAAGTCGTCATCAAATTTGAGTTCTTAATGTTTCTGGTGATAGGCACGTAACCGGTGATAGGCACTTACATGTCACACACTTGGTTCATATTTCTCAATCAACCCAAGGTCTAAAAGGCGTGCTCAATCTCAAGAGAAGCTAAGCAGTCATTTCCCCAGTAACATAACTCGATCTCAAAGGGGTGACTTGCTAGATTCCACTCATGACAACTGTTTTTAATATACCTTATTCACTCTCTTTTTTCCTTTTTTCACATTTTTTTTCATAAGTATTTGCATTGTGCAAATCTTATTCACAAATGTACTTTTGGCACAAATGTTGGGATATTTTGATTTTTCCAAATGAGCTTACATGATTTGAGCCTCATCCAGTAACCAAAATGAAGTTTGAGAAATCACCATGGAAACCAAGTACTAAACAAACAAGATGAATCATGACTATTTCAATGATATCAACAATCCAAGCTCAAGTATAGTGAAGTGAAGGTAAGATCCTTATGGTCAAGCCAAAACTAAAATCTATCTCCATATTATACTTAGCTTATATCATGCTACCCAAGATAGAGAAAAGAAATACATTAAGCATACTACTAGTATCATTTGCAACATCATGAACCTAGATAATGAACGTGCTAACATTTTCACTTGAAGATAAGAAAGCATATAAGTGAAGTTTGATGTTCTTAAGATGTATGCCACAAAGTTCTTCAAAAGACAGTCAAGTGACTATCAAAAACAAACAATCAAAGCAAGACAAGAACAAATGTAAAACAAAATAAACTGTAGAACAAAACAGAAAAAATGTAAAAAATTTCAGGTTTGCAAACCCCCCCCCCCCCAGACTTAAACTTTTCATTGTCCCGATGAAATCAATATGGTGGAGAAGGTGGTAGATGAGGGAAAGGAGGTCTACGTCGTTCTCCGCTAGGAAAACTAGGAAAACCAGGCATTTCACCTAGGAATCTATGATATTCATAAAGAGCATCTATTTGTTGGCTAGTAATACTCATGCCCTGCATAAAATCCCTCATTCTAGCTTGATCAATATCATAGTCCTGAACAAATTCAGCCATTTGATCTTGAAAGTTCCTCATAAACTGAAAGTAATTTTGAACTTCTCTAAACTGGTCATCTGATAGAGAGAAGCGACCTTCCATTCTTCGTTGGGCATTTTGCTTCTCATGAAGTGAGTCCAGATATGCACGTAAGTCAGAAAAATCAAATCTAGAAGAAATCGTACCATAGGCAAAAGAATGCCTAGCAGGATCCAGATGTTCGGAGGGCTACGGGTGTCCAGATGACGAGGGCTCAAGGTGTGGCTCTGTATCTCCAGATATAGAAGGGACGTTCTCGGGGTCTAGATCAGTAATTACCAAATTAGCAGGGTTGCGAATAGAAGTTCGTTCGGGACTAGGAAGAGGTAGAGGAAAACCATTCATCCTCGGAAATGCAAAACCATTCTCATCCCGACAGATTATTTTCATAGCAAGACATGCATCAATGTCTATCATGTCATTGCCATGAATGACTTCCAACCCATCTAAATTAAGCTCCAAATTAATAGGTATTTGAGTAATCAAACCACCAAAAACAATTGACCCCGAGGATGCCCTCCCAGCTCTCACTAAGGTTTGTAAAAAATAAAAATTGGAATCGAAATCAACCTTATGTAACATAGCCCACAAAGCATAAAGCTCTACTTTCTTGATGGCTCCATCACTTTCCCATCTACCAAAAATAGTTTTACTCATAACTCGATGTAGGTATCTAAAAATGGGGTTTTGCATGTGAGAAGCCTTAGCTCTAGAGGGATCATAAGGTTGTTCTAATCCAGTGATTGAATTCCAAAAATGATTCCAATTAAACCTAGAATCAAACCTACGAGAGTTACCGGTAGACAATCCATAACAATTATTGAAATCACTAAACGTCCATTGAAACTCTTTATTCATAAGTCTAAAAGAAATTTTTCCAACATAATCATCTTCATTGCAAAGTGGACGTCTAATGAACTCAAAAATTCCAGAACAATGTGAGGATATGTAGGTAGATGTGTGTACATAATGTCGCTCCAATCTAAAAACCCAATCATCCAATCTACATCTTCTCTAATCCCTAACATGTCTAAAACAATTGGGTCCATATATCTTGTACACACAATCTTTCTATTGACAAGAATTGCAAATCTAGTCTTATGATCTTCATTTCTAAATATGATATTGAATTCATTGTCATTACCTTGGCGCGTGCGGTCCTCTTTCCTTTGCCCTTCATTGGTTGTTTTCCTTCGTCCTATGTTGGCTCCTTCCCTCCACTAGATCCACCGCTTCCCTTGTGTAATCTCTTCAAAATGTTGGACATATTTTCAAGTTTAAGTCGAAAAAGGGTACTGTTTATGGTTGGAGAAGTTGGATCTTAAAGAAATAGATCTTGAAGAACAAGATCTTTAGGTAAGGAGTTGGAGATCTTAGGTATAGGAGAAAAGAAAAGTCTACATCTTGATGAAGTTTGTGGAGAAAGAAGAGTTTGAGATCTATATCTAAGAAGATTTAGGAGAAAGATTGAAGAAGAGAGGAGTTTGGGAGAGAAAAAGGAGGTGAAGGGGGGGTGTGGCAGACACGGCTTGGATCTGGCCATGTATAGGGGACACGGATTGAATAGCTCCACTCCACACAGGCCGTGTAGATCTACATGGCCTCTCCCTTCTCCCTCTCAGGTTGGCTCACACGGTCGTGCCAATTGGCACGGCCACAACTATCTCCTTGTCGGTTTAGCTCGCACGGCCGTGTGTGAGACACAGCCTCTTCCTTCTCCTCCTCGAGAGGCTTCGCATGGGCGTGTTGGATGGCATGGCCAATGCACATTCCTCCGCTAGATCTTCACACGGTCGTGTGTGGAACACGACCGAGCTTGTTTCCTCGACTGGAATCTTCACACAGTCGTGTGTGTGACACGACCGAGCATGTTTTCTCCTTTGGAGATCCTACACAGTCGTGCCTTGAAGACACAGCCCTAGCACCCCCCCCTTTTCTGTAGCATACGTCTTGCCATGTATGACACACAGCCAAATCCTATTTTGCTCCAAATGATGATTTTTCTCCTTCCTTGCTTCTCCAACACTTCCATGCCCATGAAGATGTTATGGCCAGCTCATGGAAGTGAAATTTCAACCTGAAATCAAAGTGAAAACAAAGTAAAAAATACTACTAATGATAAATAAAAACATAAAATGCACTAACTAAAAAAACCCTTGGGTTGCCTCCCAAGAAGTTCTTGTTTAAGGTCTTTAGCTCGACCAATCTAATCATTCTTCTCTTTTTCTTGCCCTTGGAGGGTAGACATATTTTTCATTTTTGTTGGGATGCCTTCTCCCAACATCTTCCACCACATTGTTCTCTTCATTTGGTGGCCTCCCATGAGGATGGAAATTCCATTCCTCAAGTTTGTAAATGCTTGCCCTGCTGCAAGCATTTAGAAGAGAAGAGACATGGTTTGAGGTATTAGATAAATCATATTCCAACCTTTATTTACCAATTACCAAGGATAGCTTATGATTTTTAACATCAATAATAGCTCCAGCTATAGCTAGGAAAGGTCTTCCCAATATGATAGGAATTTTTGGATCCTACTCCATGTCAAGTACTACAAAATCAGTGGGAATTATGCTCCCACCTACCTCTACTGGCACGTCTTCAACAATACCCATAGGATACTTGCAGGAATGATCAGTTAGTTGCAGTGCCATAGTAGTAAGTTTAAAGTTTTTGAGACCTAATTTATTACAAATAGAATAAGGAATGAGGCTAACACTTGCCCCCAAATCACAAAAAGCTTTCTCAATGAATTCAGCTCCTATGTTGCAAGAAATATAAAAGCTTCCTGGATCCTTCAACTTTAGGGAAGTGTTCTTCTCAAAAAGAGCACTACATTCCTCCGTAAGTGCTATGGTCTCTATGTCTCCTCTTCTTCTTTTGCTAGACATGATGTCCTTCAAGAATTTGGCAAACTTGGGCATTTGTAATATTGCATCAATAAGAGGTACTTCAACACATATTTCTTTAACTTTGTCCAAAAATCTGCCAAACTCTTCATCCTTCTTTAGCATCACTAATCTTTGAGGAAAAGGGATTACTTGACTCTATGGATTAAGTGGAAGAGTCTCTTCAACCTTACTGGTAGTCTCCTCATTTCCTTGAATCTGATTTGGTTCAAGTGCTGGAGGAGAGAGCTCTTCTTCAGCTTTCATCCCGTTTGAAGCAGTCACTTGAGGATATCCGAAGGTCTGTCCGCTCCTAAGTTCGATGTGATTGCAATGTTATATTGGATTTACATCAGGTTTTCAAGGAAATTGCCCTAGTGCTCTTGAAGATGATGAGGCTAGTTGGGCAATTTGGCTATCTTGGATCTTTTGATGCTTTTCAGAATTAACCATTCTCTGAGTCAACTTCAAAATGTCTTGCTTCATTTCGTTTTGATTTGAGATAATTTCCTCAAGCATCTTTTCAATTTTAGAAAACTGATAGCTTTGAGAAAATTGTTGTTGCTGAAAATTCTGCTGCCCAGATTGAAAATTAGGTCTTGCCCCCATAGGTGGTCCTTGTTCTTGATTATTTCTATAAGAAAAATTAGGATGACTTTTCCACCCAGGGTTGTATGTATTTGAGTATGGGTTGTTCTGCCTCTGGTTGAAACCCATGATTGCATCACATTGCTCTAATTGATTGATTTGTGCAGAAATAGCTCCCAAAGGACATGAGTCACTAGAATGATAAAAACTTCACATACTTCACAAGTAGTTACAATGGCATTGACCATATTTGAATTGGTCCCCATACTTTCTAATTTCTTTGTAAGAGCATCCAATTTTGCAGACATTAGGGTGACTGCATCTACATCAAATTTCCCTGATGCTTTAGTTGGGTTTACACAAGAATAGCCACCATTTCTCTCATTTGCCCATTGATGATGATTTTGACATTAGGGTGACTGCATCTACATCAAATTTCCCTGATGCTTTAGTTGGGTTTACACAAGAATAGCCACCATTTCTCTCATTTGCCCATTGATGATGATTTTGTGCTACACTTTCAATTATTTCCTCTGCTTCATCTATGCTTTTATTCATGAGGGCCCCTCCAGCAGCTGAATCTAGGGACACCTTAGTATGATAATTGATGTCATTATAGAATGTGTGCAACACCAACCACCTCTCCAAGCCATGATGTGGGCATTGTCTGAGCATATTGTTGTATCTATCCCAAACTTCAAATAAAGATTCTGAGTCAGCTTGTTTGAAACTTGTAATAAGATTCCTCATATGAGTCATTTTACTAGGTAGATAGAATTTGTCAAGAAATTGTTGCTCACATTGTTCCCATGTAGTGATGCTATTTGGAGCTAAAGAATTCAACCATTGCTTAGCTCTATCTCTTAGAGAAAACCCAAACAATAATAAGTGCACTGCTTCAAAAGGAACACCATTCATCTTCATTGTACCGCATATCTCATAAAAGACCTCCAAGTGTTGATTTGGGTCTTCATGCGGTCCTCCACCAAATTGATTTTGCTGCACCATAGAAATAATAGCCGGTTTGATCTCAAAATTATTTGTTTCAACTGAAGGTCTTGAAATACTAGATCGAAAACCCATAGCATAAGGTGTTGCATAATCCTTTAGTGGTCTGTTTGCCATGCTAGAATGTTCTTGTTCTGTTTGTCGTCTTTGTAGAATTTTTCTTCTATGAAATGTTCTGTCAATTTCGGGGTTTAGAGGAAGAAGTTCTCTTGCAAAGTTAGCTCTTCGCATACACAAGAACAAGATAGCAGGATATATATGCTCAAAAGAAAAAGGAAGAAAGTAACTAAATCAAAAGGAAAATAGAGAAAAGTTAGATTAGGATGTTAGAAATAAAAAACACAGAATTATAATTGCAACAAAAAGAATTGCCAAGAAGTAAAAAGAAATACAAGAAAAACATAATTCTACAGATTAGTTTCAACTATGAAAATGAAAAGAAAATCAAAGTTATGTTTAGTCTAACTCAATTGATAATCTCTAATGTTATAGCTTAGTCCCCGGCAACGGCGCCAAAAACTTGTTGACATTCCGCAAGTGTACGGAAATGTCGTAAGTAATAATAAAAGATATCGTATCCACAGGGACTAGAATAACCACTAAAGATGTTTCAACACGAGTTAGCTAAACAACTAATCAATGGATTGACAAAAACAAAGTACAACTATGCAAAGTAAAACATAGAAACTAAAGAACAAGAAATAAGAATAAGGGCTATGATAAAGGTATGTTCTAGGAGTTTCAGTTTATTTGTAAGGTTATTCAATGTAAATGATCTACCAAATCTTATTTCTCAATTGTCCATCATTTGTAGAAGGTTGTCGGTTCCCTCTTGCAATAGACAACCGGCCTAGGACTGCAATTTATATCTAAATGTGATCAATTAGGTATGAATCCTATGATGTCCTTACACGGGCTTGCCTGTCACGTGCGTCCCTCGGATAATCAACATAGGAACTCATTGCTTCTCAACCTCATCAAGATACAAAATATTAATGCACACAATCTATCCTACCTCCTTGAATAACCCTATTTCACCCTCAAGATCATTCCCTCAAACATCCTTACACGAGCTATTGTTCCTGTCACGAACGTCCCTCGGAAAATCAAATGAGAAACAATCTTTACAAGATCCACAAGATATTCAAACATTCAATCAAGTATGGAAATTAGGTCCAAATCATAACAACCCACACAAGATCAAAGAGATACAAATAGGACAAAATCATATAAATAGGGAATTGTCAAATCCACAAG
Source organism: Zingiber officinale (assembly GCF_018446385.1). Classification (NCBI taxonomy): domain Eukaryota; kingdom Viridiplantae; phylum Streptophyta; class Magnoliopsida; order Zingiberales; family Zingiberaceae; genus Zingiber; species Zingiber officinale. The sequence continues at coordinate 30,942,402 of NC_055995.1, forward strand.
AGTTTTAAATCAAATCTTCATTACAAATACTCCCTCCATCCTAGAACATAGAGATCTAATCCATAGAACAAGGAAAGAAATCTGAAAACAAGAAGATTACAAGCATCTTGATCCCCAAATCCAAGAAAGAATGTGAAGAAAGTCTTATCTACAATGAAGAATGGTCTTCAAATCTAATCCTTGCTTTCAGAGTCGAAACGATGAAGATCCGCCCTTAGATCATCGGAAAATCCCTCTAAGAAGGTGGAGGTACACCCCAAACTTCTTTCCCCCCAAAAGGGAGAAGATTCCCTTTCAAATCTTGAAGAAGGCCTTATATAGAGAGGGGGTTTGGGCTCCATACGGCCCTGAGACACGTCCGTGTGAAACTCACACGGCCTGTGCTACTCCCTTCTCTGCTTGTCTCACACGGCCGTGTGTGAGACATGGTCGTGGCTTGCTCTGCCACTGCTCCCCTTGTACGGCCATGTAGATCTACACGGCTTGCACTGCCTCCAGCTCTGGAGCTCTTGCACGGCCGTGTGGTACACACGGCCAGGGCATTCTTGGCCTCTAGAAATGTTGCACGCCCGTGTAGATCTACACGGTCGTGTACTGCTTCAGCTCTGGAGGGCTTGCAAGGTCTTGTGGTGTACACGGCCTAGCTTTGTTGGCTTCAAAACTTGGTACGTCCGTGTGAATCTCACATGGCCATGGCCACTCCCTTTCCTACTACAGCCACACGGGTGGTGATCCTCACATGGCCTGGGCAACCCCTCATGGCAAGGTCGTGTGGCACACAAGGATGGTGCCTTCCTCCTTTGGTTTGCTTGCAAATCTGGCCACGATCATAAATCCTTCACCAAATACGACTCCTGTGTACAGAAAATACACAAAAGCATATCTCCGAACAAAAAGAGTAAATATGCTAAAAGCAAAGCTGGAAGTACGAAAAATGCATAGATAAAGCATGAGCAAAGTATGTGAATGTATGCCAAAATATGCTAAATAAGCGTATACAATCTATGCACATCAACCTCCTTATAAAGGCCATTGAGGGCACCTTCAAGACCCTTGAGGGTGCCTCCATCACTGGTGAATTCACAGTGAGGATGAGCTTTAAGTCCTTCGTAGCCTATCCTCTTGAAGGCGCCTCCGATGCCCTTGAGCGCGCCTTCAATGTCGTCCGAGGTGCCTTAGCACTTCATGAGGGTGCCTCCAGCTTCGTTGCGTGCACTCTTAAGCCTTTGCACCCAAGGCGCCTCTAAGCTCCATGGAGGGCGCCTCGAGTACTATTCATCCGAGGCAAAACTTGCCCTTTCGTCCCTGCAATATATGTTAGTCCACAAAACAACAACATATCCTATAAAACAAAGTTAGTACATAATAAAAACATAAATATAAATGTTTGATAGTCACCGGATTGTCCGGTTCTGACTTCGAATTTCAACCGGAAACCCTAGGTCTAACCGACGCCTACTGTTCCCTCAGCGGGGAACGCGTCCTCATCTACTCCACTCAGGAGAGTATACCTATTGCCAGTTCGGTCCTCCAGACTGATTGGAGTTTTGCTCAGCACCCGAGTCTTCAGGTCTTTCCGCTGGACGTTCGCTCCACGACCCGCCCAGACTTTCACCTGGTTCGCGACACCAGGACTTTTCACCTAGAGTATTCGACTCTAGGACTTTTGCCCGAAGACCTCGACCCACCAAGGCTTTCCACCTAGGGTTACCACCCCTTAGGACCTAGGGTTACCTCCCCCTAGGGTTTTCCCATTGCCTAACCGTAGTTAGGACTTTTCCTCACCTAGGTTTACCACCCCTAAGACCTAGGGTTACCACCCCTAAGGTTTTTCCACCTACCTATCCGCAGCTAGGACTTTTACCTAAGTAAACTTAGGACTTTCCTACAATCTCAATAAACATATCAGATAACAAAACAACTTAACTTTGAACCCTTTGACATAATCAAAACACAGGTTCGATCGTCGGATGCTTTCCGCACCAACAGAAGCCTACTATATCTAACTGCTAGTCAACCTGATATTTTATTGTAATTAGTATGTGTTCTAGGTACCAAACTTGTGCCAAAGAGTCACATTAGGCTAATATTAAAAGAATATTTAGATATTTAAAAGGCACGTCCAACGTAGGAATGTGGTACCCTAGAACAATCAATTTTAAACTTATAGGGTTCTCTGACTCAGATTATGCTCGCTGTAAACTAGATAGAAAAAGTAGAAGTAGTGGTTGTCAACTACTTGGACTATCACTTGTCAGCTGGTTTAGTAGAAAGCAACATTGCGTCACATTATCTATTACTGAGGTAGAATATATAGCAATAGGAGAATATGTTGCACAACTATTATAGATGATTCATGCCCTAAAAGACTTCAATCTAAACTTTAAAAACATGAAAGTATTAATTGATAATATTAGCTCAATCAACTTAACAAAAAATCAGTGCGTCATTCAAGAACCAAACACATCAAAGTTAAGCACCACTTTATCAGAGATCATGTAACTAAAAGAGATATTGAGCTCAATTACATTGAGTTCAAGTCAAACTTAGTTAACATAGTTACCAAACCACTCCCTGAAAGTAAATTTAGCAATTTATGTTGACAATTAGGAATGTGCTTCATAGACTATGACACTTATTATAAATTTTCAAATGATTTCCAAAATTCTAGGAAAATTCTTGACTTATGTTTTATTAAAAATTCCCATTTCTCTAGAATTTCAAAATTGATTTTAGCCTTAGACTAGAATAAAACCATAGAAAGCATGTTCCTATAGATCTAAAAATTGAGCATCTCACAAATACATTAGGTCTACCTTGATTGTGCATTTAAAAACCTAAAACAGCGTGAGATACATAGGTTTATTGCCTGGACTTCAGATGCTTATATCAGTGTATCAATACAAGTCTGGGCAGAAAATACAAAGATAGTGATCAAGTTAAGTAATCATATTTAGTTAAATACTAACTGGATACATTTACTTAACTTGACTAACTTAGTGAACACTACTAACATCTAGCAATCAGGTAGTAACTAACGGTCAGATATTTAAGGACAATTTCTAGATGAAAATTTTCCTTAAATAATATTAGGTTCAGGGGGAGGATACTTAAAAATGATTTTCTAAATTATTTCTTTCATTTTCAAAATACTTTCTAAATGATTTCACAACACCCTCAAAATTGTTTTCAAAATTTAAGATACCTGTGTTGAAAAGAAAAATACTTTTTCAAACTATCTATTAAAAGGTTTTTTTACTTTGAAAAGTTTTTTTAAACTATTTTGCAAAACAAATATTTCTAAAATTTTGGTTAGGAAAATCTTCTGAAACTATTTTAAAATTTTTATTTTCAAAAAATATGTTTGAAGATTGTTTCTTTTCCATAGAAATTTTCTATTACTCACAAATACTTAGAATATTTTGAAAATATTTCAAAGATAAAACCTCTTGTTTCAAGTACTCTGCAAACAACTCCATGTCACGCCCCATAGGAGTCCCTGTCCGAAGAAATTTCGGCAGCATCTCCCCTGTACGGCGGACAATCTGAAACTTTCTACATCTCCATATACCTCAGCCACATGCGGCTGGAATAATAACAGAAAATAAAATACAACACACAGACATTCCACGCAGTTTAATACGCAATGATAAGAAGACTCAAAATCCACCCTACTTAACAACACTCATAAAACACAAATCCGACGATAAGATCAATTTACCTCTTCTGCCGTCTAGGCAGGCATGTAGTAAAAGTAAAACCAAACCAAATCCATCGACATTACAAAATCCATACCATTAAACAAAACAAATTTAGCATAGTCTATGTAAGAAAACCAAAAAACCCAATAATATCCTCGAGGTATGCAGGGACTAGCAACTGGAACTCTCTCCTGACAGCATCAACCTGAAAAATAACAACAATGGAGGCGGGGTGAGTCCAACACTCAGCAGGTACAACTGATATACAAAGTAGGGAAATAACACCTAACATCAATCATGCGTACAGTCTCCTGATATAAGAAAGATAAAAATGCATCTGAAATAAATAGGAGAGAAACTGTACTAACCAGAACCTGGGTATAAGGACAAACAGTCCGAGTGGTATAGAAAATCTTGTATGCATGTCAAACATAGGTATCCAAACAATATGCAGCATATAAATGCAGCAAACACAAACACAAGAAATAAATGCATCATGCATATGATGTCAATGATGCGTCCTGGTCACCCCTGACGCCAGTCGATCATCTCACACAATCGTGAGGCCGAGTGGGTAGGGCTGTGACAACCGTGCACTCTGTCGTCACTACTCCTGATGAGTGACCGAGTGGACGGGATGCTGTCGGAGGATACCTATCCTCCTACCCCAAATCATAAATGGGGGAGCGCAATGCTCTCAACTTCTGGTACACGATGACGGGGAGGAATCCCTGCCGGCTAACACATTGTATCACGCTACCCATAAGCGGACCAACGGAGCCAAACAAAGTCCCTGCTGCAACACACACTGCCTGAATCGACCACTAACCCATGAGTGGCGGTGTGTGCAGATCCATGTAACTGGCGATGTGCTCAACAATAATGGAGCGGACTATCGCACAGCATGCAATCATGCAAATGGTGCATGGCACTAACCACAAGATATCCTGAGCTAAACCATGTATATATATAGAAAGTGCACCATAAGTCAATGAATCAAAACAACGGTACACAGATCAGATAAGGTATATAATCTAGGCCCTGAACATGGTGAAGCATGGTATATCACTACCCCTACAAGCATGTATAAACAGGTAAAGTATAAATGTGATGCAAACCAAGCAATCAATCAAGCATGTAACAAGTTTTGGGTAGTGATTAACCGAAACAGAATGAGGAACATAATTAATGCAATTTGTTAAATTCACTACTATATATATCAAAGACATAAAGTCAAAAGTACCCGCCTCCGATAAAATGGTCCAAATCTGACTCCGAGATACTCGTCTCGCGTCAAAGTCCTGTGTCACAATACTTAGTTTAGCTAACTTTATCATGCATCATTAACTAAACTAAATCCTAAACCATAGATCAATTAGGGTTAACTTCATTAACCCTAATTACACAATTAAATAAATTCTAAACCTAAGTTAACAATTATTGCTAACCCAACTAGCAATCATCTATAACGAAAAATCAAATTTCTCCACAATACCTCAACCACCGTTGCTGTTGCTGCTGAAGCAAGGGCTACTGGATGGGGTTGCTGCTGGAAGTCTAGAACAAACCACAGCACACTATACAAGTCGGACACTTCACTGCTCAAAACAACAAAAAGGATCAAGCAGTCACCACACAAGAATCAAGTACCCGATTCACAAATTAGGGCAACTCCCTTACCTCTAAGATCACCACTCTGCTGTAAAGAAGAGAGTGGCACCGGCAGTGGTGAACTAGGGCACAGCAGCAACACAGATAAAAGAAATCCACCGACTGTGTAACGCCCGCCCTCCCTGCTAACCCTAAGGGACGGGGCTACGATACTCCATGTACAAATTTTTCTTTTTAAAACAGCGGAAGACTTAAAATAATTTTCTTAGTTTAATAAAAACTTTTATTTTGTTTTTCTTTTCATCAAATCCGAACTACACTATCACGGCATCAAAACATGATATCAAAATTAGTAGAAACATAACATCAAGTCACACATACGGTACTACAATTCATGATACCAAAGCAAAGTTCTTTAAAAGTTTTTAAAGCAGGTTTTTATTTGGTTGCCTAGCCACTGCCACACACATCTCCTGGCCTCTCCTGCTGCTCCTTTAGCTCATCCAGCTTTTTCCTTTATCTGTGGTACAAGGAAAGTAAGCTATGAGCACTCATGGCTCAGTAAGTTCCTTTCCTACTCACTAAAACCGAAAATCATCGCATGATCAAAGAATGTCTCAACATAACATGATTTCAACTAGTCATGGCATAACATATCATACTCTTTAAGCATATCATGCAACATAACAAAATCATAACTAGTCATGGCATATCATCTCTTAAAGCATAGCATGAAACATAACATAATCATATCTAATCATGGCATATCATAGTATCATCATAAGGTGGCATGGCATATCAAGCTCTTAAAGCATAGCATGAAACATAACATAATCATATCTAACCGTGGCATATCATAGTATCATCATAAGGTGGCATGGCATATCAAGCTCTTAAAGCATAGCATGAAACATAACATAATCATATCTAATCATGGCATATCATAAATCATAGCATCATCACAACATGATCATAAGGTATATGCAATATGATTTTGAAAACATGTATCCGAAAAACATGTGTATGTCTCATGATCTTTAAAATCATTTCTTCTTACATATATACTTGAACATAATATCAACATAATCAGGGCCCCGGCTTGTACCACACATAGATAAATCACGTAGATATGCGCACTTCCTAAGTATATCCAAGGTAGCAAGTCTTGAATCATACTAGGAACTAGGTCCGGATCACACAGCCATAGACCTAGGGGCGTACTAAGGAGCCCATCCCTTTGTTTTTACTAGCCTGGATCACACAGCCAAAGGCCTAGGGGCTGATTAGGAGCCCACCCTTGGTTCAAGCCTTACAAAGTAAAGTAGCATGTATAAAAATGCATCATTTAGTCACATAGCATATCATAGAAGTATGCATCACTTAGGCATACATTATGTCATAAAAGTATGCATCACTTAGGCATACATCATATCATAAATAGTATGCATCACTTAGGCATACATCATGTCATAAAAAGTATGCATCAGTTAGGCATACATTATGTCATAAAAAGTATGCATCACTTAGGCATACATCATGTCATAAAAGCATGCATATTTTCACCACATAGCATATCATGAGAGCATGCATATTTTAGGCACATAGCATATCATCAAAGCACGCATATTTCTATCCACATAGCATATCATGAAAGCATGCATATTTTAAGCACATAGCATATCATCAAAGCATGCATATTTCTATCCACATATCATATCATGAAAGCATGCATATTTTAAGCACATAGCATATCATCAAAGCATGCATATTTCTATCCACATAGCATATCATAAAAGCATGCATATTTTAAGCACATAGCATATCATCAAAGCATGCATATTTCTATCCACATAGCATATCATGGAAAGTATAAATCACAAGCTTACATGTTTAAGCATAAGGGTGTATCATGTGATTATACTATCATAAAAAAACATGGTAACATAGTTAGCTTGGGTTCTAAGCTTCCTAATCCCTTGGGTTCTTATCATGGCCGAACCCCCCCTTAGATCTCAATTTAGGTAAAAACAACCTCCAAGCATGTGGAACCTAAATTATCATCACATCAATTTCATAGGAAGCATTATAAGCATGATTAACTTGGTTTCTAAGTTCTCCAAGTCCCTAAACTTCATGTGGCCGAACCCTATCAGGTGTGAAACAAGGTCCCAAATGTCATGAAAGCATGGAAACCTTAAACCATATTTATAGCATTTTTTTCCAAGTAACATAGTAAGCATATTTGAGCTAGTTCCTAAGTTCTTCAAGCCCTTAATATATGTCATGGCCGAAATTTAACAAGTATTCATTAGGGCTAAAAGCAAGCATACAAGAATGTGAACTTGAACTAACATCATGTATAAATTCATAATAAGGCATCATACAATGGGTATGGCCGAAACTTACCCTAGCCTCATTTTAGGTCATTAAACAACATATAGCATAAGAACTTTGGCTTTCTACTTATCATATTTCATGTAGAGTGACATGAGCATATTTAATTTTTGTTCTAGGGTTTCTAGGGCATCTATCCCTTCATGGCCGAAACATACAATGGTCCATTTAGGTCATGGAAAAATTATACAAGCATGTGACACAATCAACATATTATCATATTTCCATAAGAAGCATTTTTAACACATTTGGTTTTAATTCTAAGGCCTCTAGGTCATTTAAACCCTACTTGGCCGAGACTCATCAGTGTTCAAATTTGCTTCAAATAGCCTAAAAGCATAGGAAGTCATACAAGTTTCATAGCATGTATAAAGACAAGCATAATAAACATACATGTGAATTGTGTCTTAGGCTTCCTAGGTTTCTTTCCTTTTTCTTTTATTTTTCCTCATGGTCGAAACCTACCAATCTCTAAACTAGGTTTTAAGTGGCCTAAAGCATGGAAAACCTAAGTAAGTTTCATGGCAAAAATTACTAAGAACTTCATATACAAATTTGGTTCATAAACAAGCTAGGACCCTTGTGATCTTACATGTCATATATCATGTAACTAAATTCTCTATACCCTAATTAAGCATGAGAGCATTAAACAACTTTCATATCTTAATATCACAGAGGTCTTGAGCATGTTAAAAAAAATTTTATGCTTTTCTAAGCTATCCATCTTATCATGGCCGAAAATCTTAATGAAGAGTTCATAAATTTCTAGCAATATTCGACATGCAATTCTTTAAGAGAACTCTATATTCTATCATATAAACATGGTTACCTAAATTTAAAGGTCTTCCTAACCCTAAGCTCTTTTCTTGGCCGAAACATATGAGTGGGTTTCTTTTAGTTCCAAGTAACTTTCAAGCAAGAAAAACCAATAAAAGACCCTTAGTAATTCATGGAGGGAATCTTGTACTAATTTGGTTAAACAATGATTTCCCTAACCTCTTTAAAATATTTTTGGCCGAAATTCTAGGGTTAGGTACTCCTCTGACCAAGCATCATATAGGTATAAAAACATGAAGGAAAACCTTCCTACATAGCGTAGAAAAATATCATGAAATGAGGACTTGTTTAAACCTTCCTAGATTTGAAAACTCTTCTTTGGCCGAATTTTTTCTTAAATTCTATTCTAGGTTTTATAATCCTCATAAAATCCGAAAAGCACATAAAACGCCTTGTACCACAGGTAAGGGGAAGCTTACATCCTTTTCGCTTGTGGATCTAAGGTGTGGTGATGGAAGAAGTAGCCTCTTCTTCTAGTTCCCTTCCCTTGATTCCCTTGCTAAGTCCTCCTTGTATCTTAGGCTTTCTTAGGAGAAAACCTTGGCTTGGGGCCGAAGATGGAGGAGAGGGGACTGAGGTTCTCGGTGATGGAGAGGAGAGAATGAGAGAAATGAGAGAAAAATAAAATCCTCTCTTTACTTACTCTCTTTTATGTTAAGGGGGAAGAGGTAGCAAGATTGGTTTTTGTTTTCCTTCTCCCTTAGCCCCTTTTTCATTTTTTTCTTTTTATTTTATTTATTTATTTGTTATCATCATTCATGATGAAACAAGGGGGAGTGAATCCCCTTAATGGTCCTCTTTAAGTCACGGAAAAAAGAGAGAGGAAGAGGGAGAGAAAAGAAGGAAGGCAAGTTGTCTTTCCCTTGTTCTTTTCTTGTTTTCTTTTGGCTAGTTTTTACTCTCACCCTTATCATGAGTTTCCCTCCTTTGCTATCAATATATTATTCCTATCCCAACTGGTTATTACCCATTAATTCTATCATTTACATCATGAGGGGTTCAAGGTTCAATCCTTGACCACTCCCTATTTTTATTTCTTTTTATTTCTTTTTGGTTCAACATTCTACTAATATTTTTCTGAGGCAAGTTCATCATTCTCATATTTATCTTAAAAGCTTAGTGGGTGTTACAGACTGGTCCAAGCAAGGTCAAGAACTGAGATCATTAACACAGATCAAGCCATAACCCATATTCCACACCACACAACTTACCTCCAAAACCAACTAAGGCTCGGCTGTACCTGATGGCCGGCGATAGTGAGGGGTAGAGGTGCTGCTCCGTGCAACGCCGGCTACAAGCTAGGGCACGGCGGCGATCGGCACAAGAGGAAAAATGGCAGCCAACACTAGGGCAGAGGGACGGCGTTGCTGGAGATCGGGGCAGAGACTAGAGCCGGGTCTTCGGCGGCGTCGCTGTCGGGTAGAGAAAGTGTTGTCGGAAAGGCTAAGGCGCAGGGGGTGCGGCGCTGCTTTGCTGAGGACAAGCGGCCGGCGGTGTGCGGCTCGGGAGAAAAGATGAAGAGGAAGATAGCCGGCGTCAGTGGGCAGAGATCAGACTTCCGGCGATGCTAGGGCACAAGATCGGGAGAAGAGAAGAGGAGAGAAGTCGGGCGTGGCTTAAATCGCGAAGCAGAGAAGAATCGTCGCGATTAGGGCAAGGGGAAGAGGGCGTCGAGCTCCGAAAAATTTCCGAAAAATTTTCAAAAATTCCAGAAAAATTCCCTTATTAATATTCACCTATTTTTGGTATTTTACATTCTCCCCCACTAATTAAAATTTGGTCCCCAAATTTCGTATCTATCATCAGTAAGTACTAACAACAAATAGAAAGTATGAATGCTGAACGGTATATTAAATCACATACCTCAAGTGAAAAGATGGGGGTATCGAGCTCAGATAGTATCCTTGAGCTCCCAAGTAGCCTCCTCATCCGAATGATGTTGTCATCCAACTTTAACCAGCCGGATAGTCATGTTCCGCAACTGACGCTCTTTCCGGTCAAGAATCCGTACCGGAACCTCCTCATAAGTAATGTCAGGCTGAACTGGAACTGGAATATCTGCCAGCACATGCGTCGGGTCAGGTACGTATCTCCTCAGCATCGATACGTGGAATACATCGTGAACGCCTGCCAGGGACGGTGGTAGTGCTAACCGATAAGCTATCACTCCGATCCTCTCCAAGATCTCGAAAGGGCCAATATACCGCGGAGCTAACTTACCTATGAGGCCGAATCTCTTCACCCCTTTCGTAGGTGAAACTCGTAGGAAAACATGGTCACCAACAGAGAACTCTAGTGGTCTGCGTCTCCGATCAACATAACTCTTCTGGCGGTCCTGTGCCTCTGACATCCTCCGTCTGATAGTACGGACCAACTCTGCATCCTGCTGAACTCTATGAGGTCCCAACAACTGGGCCTCTCTAACCTCATCCCAGAGGATGGGTGTCCGACAAGGTCTACCATACAACGCCTCAAACGGTGCCATCTGGATAGCCGAATGAAAGCTGTTGTTATAGGCAAACTCTACCAACGGCAGATGGTCCTCCCAACTGCCTCCGAAATCCATAACACATGACCTCAGCAGATCCTCTAAAGTCTGAATAGTCCGCTCTGACTGTCCATATGTTTGTGGATGGAAAGCTGTACTGAAACGGAGCTGTGTGCCCAAGGCCTGCTGCAGACTCTACCAGAAACGAGACGTAAACCGTGGATCTCTATCTGAAATGATACTCAAAGGAACACCATGTAGTCTGATGATCTCTCGGCAATACAGATCTGTCAATCGATCCAGGGAATCAGTCCTCCGAACCGCTAAAAAGTGCACAGACTTGGTTAATCGATCAACGATTACCCAAATCGCGTCATGGCCTCATCGTGTCCTCGGCAAACCCACCACAAATTCCATGGTAATGTGATCCCACTTCCACTCAGGAATAGGAATCCACTGAAGTAATCCTGCAGGTCTCTCTGGTACTCAGCCTTCACCTGTTGACAGACAAGACATCTAGCTACGAAATCCGTGATGTCTTTCTTCATGCCATTCCACCAGTAGGAACGCCTCAAGTCTCGATACATACGGGTTCCGCCTGGGTGGATCGTAAATCGAGAGCGGTGAGCCTCCTGAAGTAGCTCCTGTAAGACCTGATGAGACTGAGGTACGCATAATCTGCCTCGGAAGTATATAACACCCTCCTCATCTCGTGTGAACTCGGTCTGCTGCCCAGAAGCTATCTGGCTGCCAACGAACTGACAATGCTGATCACCAGCCTGAGCCTCTCAAATCTTTGTCCTGATCGACGACTGAGCAACCATAGTAACAAGAATACCCTGCTCTGTCTGTCCCTGCTCCTCAAGGTCTAACTCAGAGAAACCCTGAATCAAGTCCGTGACTGAAGTCCGGTGGCAAGCCAAAGTTGCTCTGGACTTCCTGCTGAGTGCATCGGCAACCACATTAGCTTTCCCCGGGTGGTAGCTAATGGTACAATCGTAATCCTTCAGGAACTCCATCTATCTCCTCTGTCGGAGATTAAGCTCCTTCTGGGTAAAAATGTATTTGAGACTCTTATGATCAGTGAGAATCTCAAATGTAATGCCGTAAAGATGATGACGCCAGATCTTCAAAGCATATATGATGGCGGCTAACTCCAGGTCATGAACTGGGTAGTTCTTCTCATGCTCCTTCAGCTGACGAGAAGCATAAGAGACTACTCTGTCGTGCTGCATCAGAACAGCACCCAAACCCTGTAGAGAAGCGTCGGTGTAGAGCACAAATCCGTCCTCTCCAAAAGGTAAAACCAAAACTGGAGCCGACACTAATCTTCGCTTCAGCTCCTGAAAGCTGGTCTCGCAATCCTCGGACCACATGAACTTCACGCCTTTCCTGGTAAGGCGTGTCAGCGACATAGCAATACGTGAGAAACCCTCGACAAAATGTCGATAATGACCGGCCAATCCCAGAAAACTGCGGATCTCCTATACTGACTTCGACTGCTCCCAACTGGTGACAGCCTCGATCTTCTGAGGATCTACTGAAATAACTCTGCTAGAAACCACGTATCCCAAAAAACCGACTGATAATATCCAGAATGCACACTTGCTGAACTTCGCGTACAGCTGATGTCATCGAAGTGTCTCCAAGACTATGCGAAGATGTTGTGCATGCTCCTCCTCGGAATGCGAGTAGACCAATATGTCATCAATGAAAATGATAACAAACTGATCCAAATACTCCAGAAACATGTGGTTCATCAAGTCCATAAACACCGCTGGAGCATTAGTAAGCCCAAATGGCATTACCTAAAACTCATAATGGCTGTATCTCGTACGGAAAGCTGTCTTCTGGAAATCTGAGTCTCTGACCCTCAACTGATGATATCCGGATCGCAGATCAATCTTAGAATACACTGATGTACCCCTGAGCTGATCAAACAAATCCTCGATCCGTGGTAAAGGATATTTATTTCTAACGGTCACTGCATTCAGCTGTCTGTAGTCAATACATAACCTCATGGTGCCGTCTTTTTTCTTGACAAACAGAACTGGAGAACCCCATGGTGAAACACTAGGGCGTATAAATCCCCTATCCAAAAGCTCCTGGAGTTGAACCTTCAGCTCGTTCAACTCTTTTGGTGTCATACGATGCGGAGCTTTCGATGTCGGCGCGGTTCCCAGAATCAGCTCAATAGCGAACTCCAATGGCCTTCTGGGAGGCAAACCAGGAAGCTCCTCAGGAAATACATCCGGGTACTCTCGGACTACCGAAACATCGGAGAGCTGCGAACTACTGCTGTCTTCAGTACTAATCAGAGATAATAGGAAACCGTGACAACCGTGAGACAACAGCTTCTGCGCCTGGATCGCCGAAATAATCGAGATATCGTCATCTCTAATGCCAGTGAAACTCCACGAGGGTTGGTTCGGAGGCCGGAAGATGACCACCCTCGTTTGGCAATCAACGGTAGCATGATATACTGACAGCCAATCCATGCCAAGTATGATATCAAACTCGACCATCTCCAATACTAAAAGATCTATCGTAAGTATCATGTTGCCAAAGTCTAACGGGCAACCTCCGACCTCCTGGGTGACCTCTAAAGTATCACCGGACCGTAGGGAGACGGTCAATCGCTGCAGTCTAAAAGTAGGTAATCTACCAATCTCCCGTATAAAGGTACGGGATATAAAAGAGTGCGAGCTACCAGTATCAATCAATATATCAGCGAAAAATGCATAAATGGAAATCGTACCGTGGAAAATGGATCCGTCGGCTCGCTACGGATCCTCTCTGGTAATCGCATGAACACGTCCAGTCTCTGGCGGAGGAGGAGGTGGTAACGCTACCAGCGGATATTGCGGCTGGGCAGAAGCCTGCCACTGAGGCGGTGCTGGATAATGTGCCAGAGAAGACTGAGAGGACGGTGACTGATACTGTGCCGATGACTGGGACTGAGTCTGGTACTGGCCTAGAGGCTGAGGCTGCATCTGATACTACCCCTGCGTCGGATAATAAGGTCCTGGAACAGAACTCTGGGGTGCTATGGAAGTACTGGAGTACTCCTGTCCAAGTAGGCCAAATGCCGCTGCTACAGGTGAAGCTATCCCCTGTTGATGATGTGAAGATTGGGCTTTCTGCCCTCCTCGATATGCCCCTGACTGACTAGACTGTCCCCTCTGACCTGACCCTCCGGAAGCCGTGTGCTGAGCCTTCAACTGACAATCTTGGCTCTGGTGCCCAGGCAGTTTGCAATAAAAGCAAATTGGCTGTCCCAAAGAGCAAGCTGGGGTAAGGTGATCTCTGGACCCACATCGAAAATAGTGAGTATCGCTGGAAGGTGGTTGCCGGTACTGCTGAGAAAACCGGGAACGTCCTGAAGAAGACCGCCCTGACTTCTGAGGCCTACGAGATACCCTAAAAGTACCCTGACCTGACCGACCGCGACTACTCTGCTACTGTCCGGTCGTCTGTGCCTGCTGGATCTGCCCTGATGTCTACCCCGTATGCTTCCTCTTCCTGTCCGGAAATGCTCTCTCCTGAGCTAACTCTATCATCAAAGCTCGATCCAGTGCATCAGAGTAAGATACGATCCCTAAACCGGCAAGCCGTACTTGCAGATAACCATCCAGTCCCTGTATAAACTTCATCATACAAGATCTGTCCTCCGCAACTAACTCTGGACAAAACTTAGCCAACCGGTTGAATTCAGTATTATACTCTGTCACCGTGCGATTGTTCTACCTCAAACTCATGAAATCCTGCCGGCGAGCCATCTGATATGATAGTGGAAAGAAACGGCTCTCAAAAGCCTCTCTGAACCTTGTCCAAGTGACGTTCCGCTCGCCGATAATAGAACGCTGAGTAATCCACCAGGCGTTAGCCTCATCCCGTAAATGAAAAGCAGCCAGCTCTGCTTTCTCCCACTTGGAGCAAGCCATATAGAAGAAGGTCTGCTCCATAGTCTCTATCCATGATAGAGCCATACTCGGATCAAGGTCTCCTCGGAAGAGTGTGAATCGAGTCTTCATCGACTCTGCTAATACTGGAATCCTAGCTCGTGCCGCGGCAATATCAGTGAGCTGTGTCGGGACGGCTGCAGGAACTGGCGGAACCACTGGAACTGGTGCTACAAGTGGTACCGCGGAATAAACCGGACGAGGAACTCCTGGTGCTGCTGTATAAACTAGAGCATAAGCCGTCGGTGGTACTGTAGGGTGAACATAGGTGGTCGCGACTGGAGGTACAGTAGGTAGTGATACCGGAGGTGGAGCAGCTGCTGCTACTGTAGGCACTGGGGGCACAAGTGCCACTGGTGTCAGGTACACTGTAGGTCCAGGTGGCGGTGGTGCCGAGTACACCGTAGGCTGCTCTGGAGCAGATGTCGGGTACACCAATGGTACCCCTGATGGTACCGAAACTACATTAGGGATAGGTACACTCGGCATAACCGAGGTTGGTACCTCTATAGGAGTCGTCGGGGTCTGAGAGCCCGATGCGCCCGTAGTATGCTGAGTCTGTCCCTGACTGATAGACTCATCAACAGTAGGCATATCTGGCATATCCAGAGATCCCTTGGTCCTCGTATGTGGTCGTCCAGCACCACGTCTCGCCGCAATACGCGTAGATCTCCTCATATCTGTTAAGTTATATTACAGATATTACTACCAATATAACAATAATAAAATAAACATCATACCTATTTGCTGTCTGGAGATGTTCCGTCGCTGTCCAATCCCCAACTTTTGACCTCAAAATTCCGAACGAGAAAATCGTCGGAAATCCATATAAATCCGAAACGGAAATCCGAAACATAACCATAACGAAAATCCGAAAATGCCCAGTTTGACCCGCAAACTTGGCTCTGATACCAAATAAATTGTCACGCCCCGGAGGAGTCCCTGTCCGAAGAAATTTCGGCAGCATCTCCCGTGTACGGCGGACAATCTGAAACTTTCTACATCTCCATATACCTCAGCCACATGCGGCTGGAATAATAACAGAAAATAAAATACAACACACAGACATTCCACGCAGTTTAATACGCAATGATAAGAAGACTCAAAATCCACTCTACTCAACTACACTCATAAAACACAAATCCGACGATAAGATCAATTTACCTCTTCTGTCGTCTAGGCAGGCATGTAGTAAAAGTAAAACCAAACCAAATCCATCGACATTACAAAATCCAAACCATATCCATACCATTAAACAAAACAAATTTAGCATAGTCTATGTAAGAAAACCAAAAAAACCAATAATATCCTCGAGGTCTGTAGGGACTAGCAACTGGAACTCTCTCCTGACAGCATCAACCTGAAAAATAACAACAATGGAGGCGGGGTGAGTCCAACACTCAGCAGGTACAACTGATATACAAAGTAAGGAAATAACACCTAGCACCAATTGTGCGTACAGTCTCCTGATATAAGAAAGATAAAAATGCATCTGAAATAAACAGGAGAGAAACTGTACTAACCAGAACCTGGGTATAAGGACAAACAGTCCGAGTGGTATAGAAAATCCTGTATGCATGTTAAACATAGGTATCCAAACAATATGCAGCATATAAATGCAGCAAACACAAACACAAGAAATAAATGCATCATGCATATGATGCCAATGATGTGTCCTGGTCACCCCTGACGCCAGTCGATCATCTCACACAATCGTGAGGCCGAGTGGGTAGGGCTGTGACAACCGTGCACTCTGTCGTCACTACTCCTGATGAGTGACCGAGTGGACGGGATGCTGTCGGAGTACACCTATCCTCCTACCCCAAATCATAAATGGGGGAGCGCAATGATCTCAACTCCCGGTACACGATGACGGGGAGGAATCCCTGCCGGCTAACACATTGTATCACGCTACCCATGAGCGGACCAACGGAGCCAAACAAAGTCCCTGCTGCAACACACACTGCCTGAATCGACCACTAACCCATAAGTGGTGGTGTGTGCAGATCCATGTAACTGGCGATGTGCTCAACAATATTGGAGCGGACTATCGCACAACATGTAATCATGCAAATGGTGCATGGCACTAATCACAAGATATCCTGAGCTAAACCATGTATATATATAGAAAGTGCACCACAAGTCAATGAATCAAAACAACGGTACACAGATCAGATAAGATATACAATCTAGGTCCTGAACATGGTGAAGCATGGTATATCACTACCCCTACAAGCATGTATAAACAAGTAAAGTATACATGAGATGCAAACTAAGCAATCAATCAAGCATGTAACAAGTTTTGGGTAGTGATTAATCGAAATAGAATGAGGAACATAATTAATGCAATTTGTTAAATTCACTACTATGTATATCAAAGACATAAAGTCAAAAGTACCCGCCTCCGATAAAATGGTCCAAATTTGACTCCGAGATATTCGTCTCACGTCAAAGTCCTGTGTCACAATACTTAGTTTAGCTAACTCTATCATGCATCATTAACTAAACTAAATCCTAAACCATAGATCAATTAGGGTTAACTTCATTAACCCTAATTACACAATTAAATAAATTCTAAACCTAAGTTAACAATTATTGCTAACCCAACTAGCAATCATCTACAACAAAAAATCAAATTTCTCCACAATACCTCAACCACCGTTGCTGTTGCTGCTGAAGCAAGGGCTACTGGACGGGGTTGCTGCTGGAAGTCTGGAACAAACCACAGCACACTATACAAGTTGGACACTTCACTGCTCAAAGCAAAAAAAAGGATCAAGCAGTCACCACACAAGAATCAAGTACCCGATTCACAAATTAGGGCAACTCCCTTACCTCTAAGATCACCACTCTGCTGTAAAGAAGAGAGTGGCATAGGCAGTGGTGAACTAGGGCACAGCAGCAACACAGATAAAAGAAATCCACCGACTGGTCCAAGCAAGGTCAAGAACTGAGATCATTAACACAGATCAAGCCATAACCCATATTCCACACCACACAACTTACCTCCAAAACCAACTAAGGCTCGGCTGTACCTGATGGCCGGCGATAGTGAGGGGTAGAGGTGCTGCTCCGTGCAACGCCGGCTACAAGCTAGGGCACGGCGGCGATCGGCACAAGAGGAAAAATGGCAGCCAACACTAGGGCAGAGGGACGGCGTTGCTGGAGATCGGGGCAGAGACTAGAGCCGGGTCTTCGGCGGCGTCGCTGTCGGGTAGAGAAAGTGTTGTCGGAAAGGCTAAGGCGCAGGGGGTGCGGCGCTGCTTTGCTGAGGACAAGCGGCCGGCGGTGTGCGGCTCGGGAGAAAAGATGAAGAGGAAGATAGCCGGCGTCAGTGGGCAGAGATCAGACTTCCGGCGATGCTAGGGCACAAGATCGGGAGAAGAGAAGAGGAGAGAAGTCGGGCGTGGCTTAAATCGCGAAGCAGAGAAGAATCGTCGCGATTAGGGCAAGGGGAAGAGGGCGTCGAGCGCGCGGGGAACTCGGGCGCGAGGTTTTGACGAGGAAAAGAAGAAATTAAATAAAGAAAAGGAAATGGAAAAAGAATTAAGTGTAATGCCCCGCCCCTCCTGCTAAGGCGACGGGGGTTACTTGGACACATACTTACTTACTTAACACAGCGGAAGTCTTACTTAGAGAAATTAAAAGCTTTTACTTTAAAATCACTATAGACATATAAAACCACATAGCATACTTATGTTGATTTTTGAGTCATAATACCCAAACACATAATTAAGGTCATGGAGTCAAAATGAAATAACATAAACATGGCATATTTCTTTATTAACAAAAGCAGTTCTTTCCCTTTAGCCATGCCACTACCACACACATCCTTCTAGCCCCTCCTGCTGCTCCCCTAGTACATCCATTCCTTGCCTTTATCTGTGGTACAAGAAAGTATGCTGTGAGCACTCATGGCTCAGTAAGTTCCTTTCCTAGTCACAAAAACCGTATAGCATATCAAAATCACAAGTCAAAATGCATGGAAACAATTTATCATATCAAGCAGCATATCATGGCATATCATAACATAATCATCATAAAGTATCATAGCATATTCTAACATAAACATCAAATGAATCCTGACATAGCATAACATCATCATAAATATCATGGCATAATCATAAAGTATATGCAAGGTGAATTCCTAAACATGTATCATGAAACATATGCAACATGTCTTTTGAAAACTTATAATATACATACTTAAACATATTCTCAACATGATTGGGGCCCCGGCTTGTACCACATACATAAATGCGCGCATCCTATGTAGGTCCAAGGTAGCAAGTCTTGAACCCTACAAGGCATACATACTAGGCCCGTTTCTTTGTCCATCGACCTAGGGGCACTTAGGAGCCCATCCCTAATGAGGCCCGTTTCTTAGTCCATCGACCCCGGGGCGCTTATGGAGCCCACCCTTGGTACAAGTCATACATAAAGTAAGTAGCATGTCATACATATCATAGTTCTTATCATTTCATGCATAACATATTTCTTAACATATCATAAAACATGCATATTTGGGCACACAGCACATGCATGGATCATAAGCATACATAATGAACATGTCATTTATCACATCATAAGGCATGCATATTTGGGCACACAGCACATGCATGGATCATAAACGTACATAATGGACATGTCATTTATCATATCATAAAGCATGCATAATTGGGCACATAGCACATGCATGGGTCATAAGCATACATAATGAACATATCACTCATCATAGAAAGACATAATCATACATGGAATCATTTAAATAACATCTCTTAATTCATAGCATAGCATGTGAGGCACATCTAGGTCACTAAACCTTTTATGGCCGAAAGTCAAGAGTAGGGACATGAACTCTAGACAACATACAAACATAAGAATCTCATGCTAACTTCACATCCTATCATAAGAAAGATCATAAGCATGTTAACCTAAATTTTTAAGCCCTCCTAGGTTTCTAATTCTTTTATGGCCGAAACCTTCATGAAGAGCAATCAAGTTCTAAACAACATGTAAACATGAAAACCCTAAACTCATATCACATCATATTTCATAAGGAACAACTTGAGCATGTTTAATTTGGGTTCTAAGTTCCATAAGCTTCTATCCTTATCATGGCCGAACCCTAGCAAGCCTTATTCTAGGTTACATGTAGCATGAAGGTGTTGAACCTTAAGCCAATATCCTACACATTTCATGAGGAACATCATAAGCACATTTGGTTCAAGTTCCAAACTTCCTAAACCCATTAACTCAAGGTGGCCAAAACATATTATGGAAACTAGATTTCTAGTGGCATAAGAGCATGGAAAACACAACTACATTTCATAGCATTTATCACAAGAAACATCATGAGCATATCTAAGTAGGATTCTAAATTTCCCTAGGCCTTTAGACCAATAGTGGACGAAACATGTGAGCATGAAAACTAGGTTTCTAGGGCATAAGAGCATGGAAACTACAACTACATTTCATAGCATTTATCACAAGAAACATCATGAGCATATCTAAGTTGGGTCCTACATTTTCCTAGGCCTTTAGACCAATAGTGGCCGAAACATGTGAGCATGGAAACTAGGTTTCTAATGGCATAAGAGCATGGAAATCACAACTACATTTCATAGCATTTATCAAAAGAATCTTCATGAGCATATCCAAGTGGGGTTCTAAGTTTCCCTAGGCCTTTAAACCAATGGTGGCCGAAACATGTGAGCATGAAAACTAGGTTTCTAATGGCATAAGAGCATGGAAACCACAACTACATTTCATAGCATTTATCAAAAGAAACATCATGAGCATATCCAAGTTGGGTTCTAAGTTTCCCTAGGCCTTTAAACCAATGGTGGCCGAAACATGTGAGCATGAAAACTAGGTTTCTAGTAGCATAAGAGTATAGAAACCACAACACATTTCATAGCATTTATTACAAGAAACATCATGAGTAAACTTAGTTTAAAATCTAAACATCCTAGCCCTAAAACTTAGTGTGGCCGAAAGTTACATGTAACTAAATTTCTATGTAACAAGCAACCCTAAGAACATCAAACTAGTTTCATATCATTTCATCAAGAAGGTCATGAGCATCTTAGCCTTGGTTTAAACTTTCCTAGGCCTCAAATCACAACATGGCCGAATCTTCATAAGCATGAAATAGACTTTCAACCAACATACAATCAAGGCATAACATTTTTAGCTTCATATCTTGTCTTAGGAAAAAAAAATCATAGCATGCTTAGTTTTAGGTTTAAAGCTCTCCTAGGCCTTTAGTTCTTCCATGGCCGAATATTCATGAGCATAAAAAATGGAGTTCAATCAACATACAAGTAAGAGAAAAAGTTAACAACACCATTTTAATAGGGTACATAACACAAGAACAAGGGAGCATGTTTAGTTTGAGTCTTTAGCTTACCTAGTCCTCTTGTTCATGCTTGGCCGAGAGTCTAAGGTTCATGGATCTAAGTTCTAATTAATCATTCTAGCATGGAAACATTAGATTAACCTCCTACATAAGATACATGTCACAAGAAAAATAATAAGCATATCTAGTTTAAAATTTCTCAGACTCTTCCTTTTGTCTTGGCCGAAATTTCCATAAAGCAACCCTAGTTTTTTTTTAAGCAATCTATCTTCATGGAAAACCATATGAGCTATTGTACCACAGGTGAGGGGAAGCTTACCTAGTGTTCACTTGTTAATCCTTAAGGAAATTGTACCCTTGGTGAAGAGGAAGAAGAGAGCTTCTTCTTTTAGCACTCCTTTTGATTTCTCTTGCTTGGAAGGGTACACCTTGAAGGCTCCTTCTTGTATCTTAGTTTTCTCTTAGGAAGAAGACCTAAACTCGGCTTGTGGTGATGAGGGAGAAGAGCTCTAGTTTCGGCAATGGTGAGGAAGAAGAAAGAAAATGAAATCCTTTTCTTTCTTTCCTTTTTATGCTAAGTGGGTGGAAGAAACAAATATGAATTTTGCTTCCCTTTCTCCTTAATTCATGTATATACTTTTCTAATGAGAATATGTCCTCATTCATCTCCCTTAACTCTTCTCATCCTCACTCTCTTAATCCCCATGAAAATAGAGAAAAAAATAGAAAAGATAACTTGTCTTTTGCTTACTCCTTTTCTTTACCAAGAGGTAAACAAGAGGAAGAAAACTACTTGATTTTCTCTTGTTCCCTCACTTAATTATATCTTCACTTTTAACTACTATACCCATCATTTTCCATTCATATGTTATTCATTATCCTAGTGGTTATCATACATAATTTTATTTCTATCCTTTGTGAGAGGTTCAAGGTTCAAACCTTCACCTCTTCTTTTTATTTCTCTTATTTCTTTTTCCTTTGATTCTTCTTACTCTTATGCTCTAAAGCAAATAACACCCATATACTTATCTTATAGTTTTGTGGGTGTTACATTAAGAATATAAGCATTTCCTCGCTTAAATGAGTAGCCTAAACAGGCTTTCCCGGAACCCCATTTTATCCCCGTAAACTCGTCCATACGAGCTCCAAAAAATTCCCGAAAAATTTCCAAAAATTCTGAAAAAATTCCCTTATTAATATTCGCCTATTTTCGGTATTTTACACTCCAAATTTTTGTTTTAAATACTTTAAACTTATTCAAAAAATTTTGTTAAAGGATCTTCTGAAAATATGTTGAATTCTTAGAAAATTTTTCTATAAAAATCCTTCTTAGAGATTTGTCTTTAAAATTACTTTAAAACTTTTTATTAGAATTTTTTTAAATTACTTTAACACTTTTTATTTGAAAATATTTCTTGAAATTATTTTTTAAAATTCTTACTTCATCTTTACAAAACTTCACTTAAGAATTCCTTGGAAATTTTTTAACAATGTCATATTTGGAAAATAATTTTTGCCACCTCTCCCTAAGTCTGCAATGTACCATGTGTCTATTCTCAGTTATACTTCTATATTAATGTCCGACATTATTTTTCTTACCTTAGTATTTTTTTTTATGAATGCCAAAAGGGAGGGTAAGGGTTAAGGTTAATGTAGGAAAAAAAAGAACAAACAAACCTGATTTGATCATGTAAATCAAATTTAAATCTACTTAAAATCAATGATTTGCATTTTGAATATGGGCTTTCAATATTATTTTTTTTTCTAATTTTAACCTAAATTATCATTGCATCAAAAAGAAAAAGATTGTTGGTATAATTTGTACTAATGATCTAACTCGAGTTTTGATGAATGACAAGAGGATTAAAGTTAGAATGTTATTGTGATCTAAAATATTTACCGAGTGTGTAGAGATTGACGTGTCTAGAGGACCTGGCACCAGGATGAAACCCAACTATGTATGAGGACTCAATAGTTGGTGTGAAGCCCAAATAGGTCACCTGATATCTGGTAGGATGTCAAACTGGGCCCGTGGGGCCTAACAAGTGGTCGAAGTCTAGTTGGGTCCATAGACCTGACAACAAGCATGAAGACCTGGTGGGTTGAGAGGCTAGTATATAGACTATAAATTAGTAAGTGAAGGTAACTCACTAGAGGAGAGTGACTAAGTGAGGACATGTCTTGGTTGAGGGGAGAGTAGGCGTTGGTCCAGTTCAGATCCATTTTGGATCCCTTAGCTGAGACCTTGACTAGTTTCTAATCCCGGAAGGATATGAACTAATTAATACTCATTATTATGATTGTACTAAAACTTATTTTGTAAGTTAGATATTGTCATTTTGACCTAACCTAACTTGTAGGGCAGGTGAACAGTACCCGAGACATCTTCAAGCATTGGAAGGCACTTTTGTACTGTTCATGGAAGGCGCCTTCCAATGGATAGAATCTAACTTATTCAGTGATAAGGATCAACACTTTGTGGGATCAGATTTTACACACTAGAGACACCTTCATCCCTTGGAAGGTGTCTTCCATGGTAAATAAAAGAGCATTTTGAGCAAGGCTTCTAAATCATCACTTCTACGATCCTTTACGCATCCATTTGAAGTTCCAACCATAGTTTGTAGAATCGCGATCCTAAGCAGGATCGATTTAGGGTCAGGATCGGATCGGTCAGGATTGGATCGTAGAATCGTACGATCCTACCAAAAACCCTTAAAATTGTATTATACATGATTAATAATTGAAAAAAATACCTAAAAAACTCATTTACATATAAATAAATAACTAATTTTGTATATATATATACAATTATTTACACTCAACACATCAAATTACATTACTACTTGTACAAATTTAAATTAACTTGTAATTCAACTATCATTCTCGCATAGTAATAATATTTATATTTTCATATCATAAAATGAAAGAATATAAAATATCTATTAACACAATAATAATAACACATATAATGTCAAAAATATTTCCTTGATTTATAAGATAATTCAATTTAAATGTCAACAAAGCATCTAACGTATATAACAAAAGTTGTTGAATCCTTTGATTCAAATATGAATGCCGGAAATAATCTTCTAAAGACTGGTTGATGCCACACAATACTAGACAATAGGCATCCAAAAACTTATTATTTTGAGAAAAATAAATGACAGAATATTATTGATAAAAAACTAACTCAAAAATAATTAAACATATATTTAAATAATTTAAAACTCTAATAAGATGAAAAAAAAGATAATGGTTAAGGATAAACTTTAAAATTTATTAAAGATCTCTGAATGAGCTTTAATTTGATATATTATAGGCCTCGTGGTTCAATCCGAGTCAAAAGTTATGACCTCTCAAAGCTTCCACCGATCCTGCTCTGATTCTGCTCCGATCCTGCTCTGATTCTACCGATTCTGCTCCGATCCTACCGATCCTACCGATCCTGCTGCGATCCTACTGCAAAAACGATTTTGCACGATCCTGGATCGATTTTGGATTTCCGGATCGTAGGATCGTACGATCCTACGATCCGGATCGTGATTTTGCAAACTATGGTTCCAACTACTCCGACTTCTTGTTGTTGCTTCATAGAAGTCTGTCTGCCACTGAGCAGCTTTTCTGAGTCATTCAATCATCTCTATCAAACTAACAACAACACACGAGTGTGCCTCAATTGTTGGTAAACTTTTAATAGTATTACAAGTCCTTGTACTACTGCTTTAAAACGGAAAGTGTAGGTTGTTAAACTATCATTATCCTTCTGTATTCGATTACCTCTTTCGGCGATTTCAAAAGAAACACTTAGTGGATTTCCCATCAATAGGTCAATGGACCTAGGTCTTGGAATATAAGTCACCGAAGGCTCCGAATCAAGTAAAATCAACCACGTCTTGTTATGTTCTTTTCAATTTTTCTTCCCACTGCAATTTTATTTTAAATTTTTAAAAATTACTCTATTTTAAAAATTACTTGGGATTTGCCCCCCCCCATCTCTCATGATCCAACACTATCGTTATGAGATCAATATAGTGTAGCACCACTCTCTCCATCTTCGTCTCCTTAAAAATTCTTTCCGGAGGTTGGGGATAGTTCAGATTGAGCTTCCAATTTTTGGCCCCATCAAAACCTGCACACCCATAGGAAAATGATACCTCCCACAAGCATATTATATAAGATAGAACTAGAACTATATTAAATTTGACAAAGCATTTATCAAAAATTGAATCGCATCCAACAAATTAAATTACTGATACCTCCATGAGGTTTTCTAAAAGATCACAAAAAATATTAACCTTGCATTGTTGAAAGGTACCTGAAAGTTCTAAACAAGTGGACATGACTTCTTCAGGATCAAATGATGATTCTAGCTTTGGCTCAGGTGGTAGTGTGACTAAAGGTGGTGATTCTTGAGGATCTGCAATCTTTGCACAAGTTCCTACACTTATATCCACGACTTGTTCAATTCTTACAACTCTCATAGTATACAGTTGTTGTGGGAACAAAGGAAGTGATTCCTAAGATACTGATTCCACAACATAGCTCTCTACACTTTCTTCCAAATCATTAACATCATCACATACAGTGTTGAATAATACACCAAGATCAATATCATATGTAGGAGAATCAACAACTTCACTCATAGCCTTAAAATTATCATTCTCAACATACTCATCATTGTTGGATCGTAGAGTTTCGCTAGAGGGGGGGTGAATAGCGATTTAGAAATTTTGAAAGAGTACGCAGTGGAAAAAGAATAAATGACACAAGAAAAAGGACACCAAAATTTTTACTTGGTTTGGAGCCTTTGGTGACTCCTACTCCAAGGTCCACACACAAGGGTGCTTCCGATGGGAAATCACTATCAATTTATAAATGATTACAAAGATGAAGTACAATTAGAAAATAGTAAAGTATACCAACGAAAAGGAAACACAGAACTTTTGAAGCTTTGGTTCGTCGGAGTGACAGAGCGTAGTTGAAGTGTGAGCAGCGTACAAGAGCACCAATTAATCTGTTTGAGTTGTGTTTTGAAGCTGCATCTCGAGGCTCCTTTTAAAGCCTCTGCAATACTGATCCAAATCCTCGAAGATCGGGATCTGTGTTGACCCAAAGCAGATCGGTCGACCGATCCCCGATTCGGTCGACCGATCAGATGACTTCCACCACATCTGATCCACTCGCTCCGCTTCGATCTGGTCAACTTCTATCCCCGGTTCGGTCGACCGATAACCACGTTCGGTTGATCGATCAGCTGCTCTGACCCAGTCCACCTGGCCAGATCCAGTCGATGCTCATCCTCGGTTCGGTCAACCGATAACCATGTTCGGTCGACCGATCCCCTGGTCGAACCTGGTTCATCCACTAGAGCTCTGATCTGCTGCTGCTTGGGGGTTCGGTCGACCGATCCAAACGTTCGGTCGATTAATCCCGGTCGGTTCTAACCCTGCACAAAAATGTTAATCTCCTACAAAACAAAGTTAGAACAGAATATAATTAAACATAATATTAATTAGATTTCGTCTCACCGAGACCAGAATCTAGTCAAGATCTCGACTTAGAGTTCCGAAATAGTTCTAAGTCGGGTCGGCGCCTAAGTTCCCTTCCCAAAAACACGTCCTCACAGTCACTCTCCTCCACTGACTTACCTCCACTTACCTGCCAGACGTCTGGTCAGCCCTTCGACCCGTTTGTACTTCACGCCAGCTATCCGGTTAGCCCGTCGACCTAGATGAACTTCGTGCCAAACGTCTGGTCAGCCCGTCGACCCATTTGGACTTCGTGCCAGCTATCCGGTCGGCCCGTCGACCTAGCTGGGCTTCGTACCAGACATCAGGTCAGCTCGTCGACCTGTCTGGACTTCTCCTGCACACTCGGTCAGAGTGTTAGATAACAACGAAACTAACTTAACCTATTTTGTCATTCATCAAAACTTATGTTAGACCGTTAGTGCTAACCGCACCAACAATCTCCCCCTTTTTGATGCAATGACAACCTGATTAAGTTAGTGATAGATATGCAAGTAAAAACAAGCATAAGGTATTTAACCTTAAGGTTCTTAAGGTTGTTAAGTTAGCTTTTAAGTTTTGTTGTTTTTGTTTGTTTAACTAACTTAACCATAATCACCTAACCCTCCCCCTTTGGCATTCATCAAAAAAAACATAGAATGGCAAGATAACTTTAAAGAATGCAAGGTAAAGGAAATGTAAGTCAGGTTATCTTGGGGGAGTAAAACATAGAAAAGTGAATTAACTTTTTAACTTTCAAAACTAAATAAGATTTTATCTTTTCAAGACTCAGTTTGTAAAATTTAATTTTTAAACCAACTTTTGAAGCTAAGTAAAATCTGTTTTTAAACCAATTTTCAAAAATGTGTTTTGAATTCTAAATATGATTTTCAAAAGCTGAAGAATCCAATTTTCAAAAATAACTTTTTAACATTAAGTTTGGAAGGTTTAAATCAGAAACTAAGTTTAGAAGTTATTATTTTCAAAATTGAAAGAAGTTTAAAATTTGTAGGTAAAGCTAATTTTCAAAAAATGATTTTAACTTTCAAAACTAATTTTGAAAAATTCAAATAACTTTTTAAAATACTTAGTTTTGACTTGATTTAAAA
The DNA here is from genome assembly GCF_018446385.1 of Zingiber officinale. Classification (NCBI taxonomy): domain Eukaryota; kingdom Viridiplantae; phylum Streptophyta; class Magnoliopsida; order Zingiberales; family Zingiberaceae; genus Zingiber; species Zingiber officinale. Next base: position 30,970,375 of record NC_055995.1, read on the forward strand.
AGAGGTATTTTGCAAGAAATAATTTCATATAAGTATAAAGATAGTTATCCTCCCCCTGAACTTGACATTACAAAATTTGTCTAACCAATTAGCTACTCACTGACTATTTAGAGGATAGCAGCTTTCACTCGATTAGTCAAGTTAAGTCTAAGTATCAGGTAGTGTTTTACTAAACTGAATGACTTAACTTGATTAATATCTGTTTGGTATTTAACGCCCAGACTTATATTGATGCACTGATATAAGCATCTTAAGTTCAGGCAATCTGCCTATGCATCTCACCCCTTTCTATGTTTGGCAATCACAAACAAGAGAATCTTAGGGTGTTGGTGAGATGCTCAAGTACTAGCCCTAGGGGAACATGATTTCTAAGGAATTATTCTAGTCTAAGGCTAAAACTGTTTTGAAATTCTAAAAATAGGAAATTTTGAAAGCATTTTACCTTAGAATTTGAAAATACCTATTTTTGAAAATAATTTTAAAATTCCTAATCTATTAGGCACAATTTTAAAATTCCTAATCTATTAGGCACATCCCTAATTTTCTACATAAATTGTTAAATTCACTTTCAGGGAGGGTTTAGTAAATATGTCAACTAAATTAGACTTTGACTCAATGTACTTGAGTTCAATGTCTCCTTTAGTGACATGATCTCTGATAAAGTGATGTCTAATTTCAATATGTTTGGTTCTGCAATGATGCACTGGATTTTTTGTTAAATTAATTGAACTAATATTGTCAATCAATACTTTTACATTTGTAAGGTTTAAGTTGAAATCTTTTAAAGTGTGCATCATCCATAATAGTTGTGCAACACATTCTCCTATGGCTATATATTCTGACTCAGTTGTAGATTGTAACGACCCGACCCTTTGGCCTCTTGGGTAGCCCTTGTGGCGGCCCAACTGACGGCCCTTATGTCGTCGGCCCATTTGGCGACCTCTCATGTTGTCGACCGACGACCCTTTGGCCGTGCCATTACTCACTAGGACTTTCCACCCCTGGCAGTGGATTTTTGTCTACCCCAGGATTCGAACTCTAGACTTCCAGGCTAAGTAGTAGAGTTTATGAATCCTGGTAGCCAAGTGAGTGGCGCTCACTTGGCTACCAGGATTCATAAACTCTAATACTTAAGCCTGGAGGTTTAGAGTTCGAATCTTGACGACATGAGAGGTCGCCAAATGGGCCGACGACATAAGGGCCGCCAGTTGGGCCACCACAAGGGCTGCCCAAGAGGTCAAAGGGCCGGGTCGTTACAATAAAAAGGCGCCTTTTTATTGTAATGACCCGGCCCTTTGGCCTCTTGGGTGGCCCTTGTGGCGGCCCTTATGTCGTCGGCACATTTGGCGACCTCTCATGTCGTCAATCGACGACCCTTGGCCGTGCCGTTACTCACTAGGACTTTCCACCCCTGGCCAGTGAATTTTTGCCTCCCCCAGGATTTGAACTCTAAACCTCCAGGCTTAAGTATTAGAGTTTATGAATCCTGGTAGCCAAGTGAGCGACACCTTCCTTACTACTCTCTAAGTTGACCGTTACTTAACTATTAACTCTACTTACTAGTGTTACTTATGCTAATATTAGCAATACTCAACTTTGTCACGCTCCCAGAGAAGTTCCTACCGAAAAATTTCGGCAGCATCTCCTCTGTACCGGTGACTATATGGAGCATACATACACAAAAGAAATAACATCACCACGCAGTTTAATAAAATCAAATCATGCAAGTAATGAATAGCGAAAACATAATGAAACACAACTTCTAACTCCAAAATTTTCTTATCAACCTAAATAAAGAATTAATCTAAACAAATTCTTAAACTAAGTCCCAAGGCTTCTATAGTCCACACATCACACATCCATCCGCACCTCCTTGTCGCCTTCCTTGACTATAGCTTTTCCTTTCCTTTATCTGCAGTAAGAGGAAATGCAATCTATAAGCAAAATTGCTTAGTAAGCGCTATCTAACTCACAAAATCTCGATATGCATGTACATATATCTATAACATAAACTAACTGAATGCTTACTGAAAACTACTCATTCTCATCTAATAGTAAAGGAATCATAACAAACTGAAATACTAAACATGTAAAGCTGCTCATGCTCTTCTAATAGCAAAGGAATCAAACATACTGAAATGCTAAACATGTAAAGCAAATCTAGACAATCATGCTAGCATAAAGAACTAAACTTGCTGAATTTTAAACACTTTCTGAATCTTATTTCACTTGTTTAAAACTTATTCTTTTATTCCACTTGTTTAAAACTTATACTTTAATACTTCAAAATAATAATCAACTTCTCTTAGGCCCAAGCGTAGTACCAAAGCGCGCTCCCTAATAGAGACTGTGGTAGCTAATCACCAGTCCTACGAGGGTAAAGACCTTGATCTTACCAGGGTCAAGACCTTGAAATTGGTCACCTGGATTTGTTTAACGACAACCTTGGAAGTCGGGTACTAGCCTCTTAAAAATAAAATACTTGTTATCTTTTATTGCTTCTTCTTTAAATGTCTTGATATTTTAACAAGCATCTTGTGTGCCAAAATCCCTAAAGTCTTAACTTTGGGATCTACTTAAGGCCTTGGCCTTCTTCTTTCTTTTCTTTATCTTGCTTATACTTTTTAATACCTCTATTAAAAGGATGTCTCATACAAAACTGCACTAAAATGCTTATTAACACTGCACTGAAATGCTTAACAGAATTACAAGGAAATACTTAATAAAACTGTATTGAAATACTTAACAGAATTGCATGAAAATATTTAATAAAACTGTACTGAAATGCTCAATAAAACTGCATACTATGCTAATCAAAATTCTCCATATTTAGCTAACAGAAATCTGCATACTGTGCTAACAAAACTTCACTATAAGCTTAACGAAACTGCACTTGAATGTTAACTAAAATCTGCACTTGAAATGCTTAATAAAATCTGCTCTAAGATTAGAGTTCTGCATATAATACATATCAAAAGCTGCAAGCAATACTTATAAAAATCAGCATACCATACAAGCTTAAACTAAATCTAAAACTTGTTGGAATTAAGACCTCAAATCTTGCTACATCAGAGATAAAAGAAAGAGATCAAAGAACGCATGCTACTCAATAATCTCTAGCTATTCCAATGTTGTACAGTGTAATCTGAAAGCAAAGAAAGTAAAGATACTCATGCTACTCCTCATAAGCCTCTAAATAAAAGATTTAATAGGCACAAACAACCTTACTGCATACTTTCATAGAAGTCTATTCCTACACATGACAGCAAGAAGGAAAAACTAATGCCAAGAGGTTACATGCATATAGATGAATCTGTTAACAGCATGCTTTGGAACAAAACAGTAAAACCTAAATAATCAATCTCTTCTGTTTCCTTCATGTAACCCACGACAGAGTCATCCTAAACCACAATCCATTCCCCTATTCAGAACCACGGCAGAAAACCAAAAAGGAACAGAATACTCCACATAATCCAATTATGAGATGCTTATTATCAGAATTGAGAAGCCTAAACTATATGCCAAATCCATTAAAACCCCTTCTCATCTTCCTATAAAAACTCACGGCAACAAGCCCTAAACCAAAAATCTTCACAGCATACTCAAAAAAAATAAGGAAACACCAAATCAAATTCGAAACTACTCTTACTGCAGGTGAGTAGCAACTTACCGACTGTTCCTGAACTTACAACCGAAGAAGAAGGCTTCTAGAGTTCGGATCTCTTGAAATCGTGGCCTCTTCTTCATGCTCACGGGTCCTTCTTGACGAGAGGAGCTCGGATCCGAGAAGAGCTCGCGGAAATCCCCCTTGGCCGGCCGCCGGAGACAAAGCTAGGGCTTCGTTTTTCTTCGCTCGGGCAGAATCGGCGCACGCAGAAGAGGAAGAAGGGAGAAGGAATTAGGTTTTTTTTCGGAAAACAATTCAAGTTCTCCTCTTAATACCTAATTATTTCTGTTAGCTACTATTACATAAATATAATTCATCCTTTATTTGGTCAACAGCGCCCGCTCGCACACTTGGTCAGCTGGATTCGCTTAAGAGTTGGCTCGGCCAGAGGTCTCCGGTTCGAATCTCGGCTTGGACATTATTTTTGTTGAAACTTCTTTCATTTAGTAAAAATACCAAACAACCTCCAAAAATTACATAAAAATACTCTAAAAATCTCTAGAATATTTCTATAGCATTTCTAAATATTTTTAAATACTATTAAGACTCAAAATGAGGAAATTTGGGTTGTTACATAGATAAAGCAACACAGTGTTGCTTTCTACTAAACCAGCTCACAAGTGATGGACCTAGTAGTTGACAACCACCACTTGTGCTTTTGCGGTCTACTTTTCATCCAGCATAATCTGAGTCAGAATACCCTATTAATTCAAAATTATTAGTTCTAGGATACCAGATACCTACATTTGTTGTTCCTTTAAGGTATCTAAAGATTCTTTTGACTTAAGTTAAATGAGATTCTTTAGCACAGGTTTGATATCTAGCACACATACTGACTGCAAATAAAATATCGGGTCGACTTGCAGTCAAGTACAGTAGGCTACCTATGGCACTCCTATAGTATTTTAAGTCAATTGGTTTTCCATTGACATCATCATCTAGGATTGTGTTTATTGCCATAGGCATTTTTATTTCTTTAGTATTTTCCATTCCAAATTTTTTAAGTAATTCTTTAGTGTAGTTTTGTTGATAAATATAATTACCTTCATTTGTTTGATTGATTTGTAAATCTAAAAAGTAAGTTAATTTGCCTACTAGACTCATTTCAAATTCTTGTTCCATTAAGTTTGTGAATTCTTCTAAAAATTCTGAATTAGTTGAGCCAAAAATTATATCATCTACATAAATTTGGGCTATAAATATGTCCTCTTTTATTAATTTAACGAATATGGTCGGGTCAATTTGACCCTGGTTAAACCCTTTGGATATAAGGTAAGAGGTTAACCTTTCATACCATTCCCTAGGTGCTTGTTTAAGTCCATATAAAACTTTCTTTAATTTAAATACATAGTCAGGATATTCTAGACTTTCAACCCCAGGTGGTTGTCCTACACAGACTTCTTCTTTTATTAATCCATTTAGAAATGCTGACTTGACGTCCATTTGATATAATCTAAACCCTTTATGGGCTGCATATGTCACGCCCCCAAAGGAGTCTCTGCCAGACAAAAATCCGGCAACATCTCCCCTGTACCGGTGACAATATTAAGCATCCATACAAGTAAAAAACATCAGCCACATGCGGATGGAATATTTATATACACAACCACGCAGTTATAATAACAGCCCACTCGGCTGGAATGAAACAATCATAACCACGCAGTTATATATATAAAATAGCTCACACGGCTGTACTAAAACACAGCGGAAAAATGAAGGAAAGCCCACACAACACAAATAAATACAATGCATGTCGGCACGGCTTAAACACAAATACAACACCAAAACCATAAGATAGCCACATGGCTATACACAAATACAATGCCAAAAATAATAAAAAGATATACAAAAGAAAACAAGCACGGTCTTCGGATGTGACGTAGGATCCGGCAGACAGGATACTCCGAGCGACACCAACCATCTACAAGCTACCTGAAAACATAAATGTATACATGCGGTGGTGAGTATAGGTAACTCAGCGGGTAATAGACAAGATAGTGCATGATCCATAAACAAACATGGAGATCACAAGTATACAGTCTCAGTAGGGAATAAAGAATATGATCATACTATCATAATCAATGCACCTAAACATATCTGACATAATAACCTGACATACCAACTGTATAAACCACAACTATCATAATGATAGATACATACCCAAATTTGGAATCAACACCTGGTACACTGGTCAGTAAACTCACTAGATCTGCAACAGACCTACTCGTGACACCTGTGCAATATAAATACGACTGCAAATACATGTAAAATAAATGACATGTATGCAGCATGACAACCATATGCAACAATCATATCGCAAACAAATGCAACATACCACAAACACATGCAACTAATATCTACTAGGCATGTATGCAAATATATCTCCAACGATGCACCGCGCATCAAATGCAAAAGTGTATACATGCTCCATGGTCACCCCCGCCACCTCTCCAGACACCACGACCCCTGTATGACCGAGAGGCTTGGGTCCGTGACAAACCATACAAACCTCACGCACATAACCGCTATAAAGCGACTGAGGCGACAGTATACTATGTAGTTATCTAACTACATAGCTAAGGGTCCCTAACCACTCACAACTCAAGCCCTTTGACTACTGTACCCTCAAGACCCACTACACCAGAGTGATCGAGGCTGACAGAGTAAAAAAATACTGAGCAGCTGAGTAAGCGCGACAGGACATAGCTCCACTCCCAGCTACCACTCTCCATCAGTGGTAGAGTGGACAGCTATAAAAACTGACAACCCTGTTAACTACAAAGGAGACGATAGTCGTCAGTATGCAATGAATGATGAACATGATATATATATAATCATGATACAGACACAGTCATCATCCATGCAAACTCTAACTCCACATAAGTACTCCACAACATGAATATAATCGTCATGGTAAATCCACACATCCCACCAAACACATATACACAACTACACATGTGTGATCAACCAAAAATCTCTAATAATTCCACTGGACACATATACACAGAACATAAGTACAATCAACATGTATCCTCCAATAATAAACACATCAGACACGTGTATAAACCATAAATATACAATCAACACAACTCCTCTAAAAGTACATAACCAAACACATGTGTACATACAACATGCAAATGTAGGGTCAACATGATGACTCCTAACACACATACCAAGCTACATACAATCCACATTATATGCATAAATCAGCATGATAAATCCAACCACTCGACAATCCCTACATACATACCCTACACGCATAATCACAGCAGAGTAGAAATCAAGAGTAGAGACTGTATATGATATAACTAGGACATCTCAAAGATCAAGCATAAGTATCAAGCAGGAAGACAACCAATAAATACGATATAAGGAAAAGCAACCTAAAACATCACATAATAGCCATACACTAAGATCAAGAAAAACTACGTAGAGACCAAGGAAGAAATACCCGCCTTTATACGTAGATCGTGTTAAATACTCCAACGTCTAGACGCTCGTCCCGATCAAAGTCCTATGTCATATAGATATAATGTATCAAATTATATATATATATATATACTACGATGTATAAATCGTGTACCAACAGAACTAGTTATCCTTAACGCATTAACTGAATTCAATTAGTGTCTTCTTCTATCAATTTAAATGGAAACCACTTCTCCTCTCCTAATTGTTTAAAATAGAACAACTCTAACATTCCACAAACAATTAGATTAAACTCCAACATGATTCACCTTTAAATCCTCACCCATATCCATAATTTCCAATCCAAAACCCCTAATCTAATATCATCATGAACACAATACTACACACTAATAAATCTAAGCAAGAATAAACCCTACAACCCCTTAGAAAAATCTAATCCAGTAACTTACGGATCAGAACACAAAAGTAAACACTGGGAATTGCCTACCTTGGTATTTTGGCAGCAATTTCTGAAGCTTACAGCCCAAGAAGTCCTTTGCCGTCAGCTATCAAAGAAGCACTACACCAATTCTTCCAAGATCAAATCCAAAACCTAGCTGTAGAGTAACTAGTGTGCTAAAACCCTAACAAACAGAGACATTACTCACCTTGATAGACCTCCAATCCTTCACCGAGACCCTATCAGTTGCAAGCTGCAGAAGACAGTGATCTGCCATAGGAAATCCATCAAGGTGTTGTTCCTATGCCTTCCCCTAATCCAAGACAAGAGAAGCATCACCATTGGAACCCTATAAACCGAGATCTTTGAATCCATAAGATTTTTCCGACGCTTACCTCAATCATCTCCTACAAATGGCATCGCGCTATCCATCTCTGCTGATGACGATCCGCAACCCTTTCCAGTGAATAAATCCAAGAGAAGAACTGAGAAGGGCGCGATCCACCGAGAGAGATGTGAATCAACTCCCCCTTGTCGTGCCCTAGCTCCGCCGGATCACCGTCGATCGCCCGCAAGAAAGAAAGAGGAGGAAGACCCCACGCCTCGAGAAGGAGAGGGAGGAGGGAGACTCGGCCGAGGCATGCTGGAGGAGGGATCATTGCCGGCGATGAGCTCGTGGCAACCGGCGATCGAGCGAGAAGAAGTCGCGAGAGGGGGCTCGGCAGAAGGAAGCTCGTGCGAGGAGGAGAAGAAATCAGGGAAGGAAATTAAGGGAATCGAAATTTAAACCTAGGTTAAAAGTTAATTAAACCTTATAAATCCTTAATCAACTCCCATTTAAATGGGTATCCCAAACAGGCTCCCCTTAGCCCCACCGATTCATCCCGTCAAAACAAGTCATACGGATTCCTTTTAAATCCCGAAAAATTTCTAAAAATTTTTGAAAAATCCAATAAGATTTTTCGTCTAATAATATTTATTATTAAATTTTATGGAATCTTACAGCATAGCTGAGTAACATTCTAATGGACTCTAGTCTAGCTACTGGGGCATAGGTTTTATCATAGTCAAGTCCTTCAACTTGACTAAACCCCTTAGCGACTAGCCTAGCCTTATTTCTAGTTATTTCCCCAGTTTCACTTAGTTTATTTCTAAAACCCCATTTCATTTCTATTAGTTTTTTATTTTTGGGTGGTGGTACTAAGTCCCAAACTTCATTTCGCTCAAATTGAGCTAGTTCTTCCTGCATAGCTATGATCCAGTCTGGATCAAGTAGGGATTCAGCTATGGTTTTAGGTTCGATTTTTGAAATTAAGGAAATTTAACTTAGGTTTCTAAATGATGACCTAGTCTGAACCCTTAGGTCTGGATCACCAATTATCTGGTCAATTGGATGATTTGGGTTGACTCTTATTGTTCTAAGAGGTTGACTTTCTTGAGTTCTTTCTTCATCTTCATGATTTAAATCTTGAATGGTTTCTTCTTGATTACTATTGCTTTGAATGAACTCAATTAGCTGAAGTTGGGTTTGATCTGAACTTGGTTTGTATTCCTCAAATTTTACATTGGTAGTTTCTTCAATTCTTAAGGTAACCTTATTGTATATTCTGTATCCTCTACTACTGAGTGAATATCCCACAAAAATGTCATTTTCTACTTTAGAAGTAAATTTTCCTAAATGTTCCCTAGTGTTCAAGATGAAGGTTGGACACCCAAATACTTTAAAAGACTTTATATTGGGTTGTTTATTATGATAAACTTCGAAAAAGGTTTTATTATGTATTTTATTTAGGGTTGTTCTATTTTACACGTAGCAGGTTGTACTCACAGCTTCTGCCCAAAAATACTTGGGAAGATTATATTCATTTAACATAGTTCTAGAGGCTTCAAGTAATGTTCTATTTTTTCTTTCTACAATCCCATTTTGTTGAGGAGTTTTAGGGCACGAAAATTCGTGATGATAGTCATTTTCAAGATAAAATTTATTAAAGTTATAATTTTTAAATTCTCCCCCATTATCACTTCTAATTCTTTTAATTTTAAGATCTTTTTCGTTTTCAACTTGTTTACAAAAGTTTGTAAAGATTTCAAAGGTTTCATCCTTATTTTTTAAGAATTTTATCCAAGTGAACCTAGAGTAGTCACCTATTATTACTAGACAATATAAATTACCATTTATCGATTTGACCCCATGGGAGTCAAACAGGTCTAGATGTAAAAGTTCTAGTATTGAATTAGTTTGAGATTGATTAATTGGTTTGTGGGTAGATTTTATTTGCTTACCTTGTTGACAAGCATTACATATGGTTGAGTCTAAGTTGGGTAATTTATGTAAGCCTCTAACTAATCCATTTAATTTGCTTATGTTTCTGAAATTCGTGTGTGACATTCTTCTATGTCATAACCAAGTTTCTTCTTTTTGTGTTAAATAACACTTAATTGAAGAAGTGGTTAAGTTAATTGCATAGATGTTGTCTTTCCTAAACCCTTTTAGGTTTATTTTAGGATTTTCTAGGTGCTTAATTAAACATTCTGAAGCTAAGAACTTAATTTTATATCCTGTGTCACACAATTGGCTGATACTAAGAAGATTATACTTGAAATTTTCAACTAGTAACACATTTGTAATGATAAAGTCAGTTTTTAGCTCAATATTACATATACCAATTACCTTGAGTTTGTCATTGTTTCCAAAGGCAACTGTTCCTAAGCTTTTGTAAGCAAGTTGGGTGAATTTGGTGTGATCTTCAGTCATATGTTTGAAGCAACCACTGTACAAAATCCACTTGGTTTCCAACAATAGGTAGGAACTGGAATTAAGTTTGATCTAACTTAATTTTAAGATTGTTAAGTTAAACAAAATTTGAATTTAATTTTAGGATAAAAAAATTTTAGAGTTATATTTAAAAATTTTAAAAAGAAAAAAACTAAAATTAATTTTTAAAATTAATTTTAAAATAAATTTTGAAGTTAATATTTATTATTATTATTATTATTATTATTATTATTATTATTATTATTATTAAAGAATTTTTAAGAGCTTTTAAAATTAAATTTTTTAAAAGGTTTTAAGGGAATAATTTTTAAAGTTTTTAAAAGAGTTTTAAAATAATTTTAATTTAATTTATTTTAATTTTAATTTATTTTAATTTTAATTTAAATTAATTTAATTTCAATTTTAGTTAATTTAAATTTAATTTAATTTTAATTTAATTTAAATTTAACTTAATTTAATTTAATTATAATTTCAAATTTTATTTTAATATAATATAATTTTATTTTATTTTATTTTATTTTAAATTTTAATTTAATTTAATTTTATTTTATTTTATTTTATTTTATTCAATTTAATTTAATTTTAATTTAATTTAATTTTAATTTAATTTATTTTAATTTATTTTAATTTTAATTTTAATTTTAATTTTAATTTTAATTTTAATTTTACTTAATTTTAATTTAATTTAATTTAATTTTAATTTAATTTAATTTTATTTTTATTTTAATGTTAATTTTTATTTAATTTAAATTAAATTAATTTAATTTAATTTAATTTTAATTTTAATTTTAATTTTATTTTAATTTAATTTAATTTAATTTAATTTTAATTTTAATTTAATTTAATTGTATTTAATTTTAATTTAATTTAGTTTAAGTTTAATTTAAACCTTAGTCATCTCACCCGATCTACGTTTTCAATCAGGGAATTCTATAATTTTGTGAAATGAATTTGGTTCAATTTTAGGGTTTGGTTTAACTTTGTGTTAGATTCAGGTTTAGCTTTGGGTCTAACAAATAGGCATTTTCTGGATAAACTTCTGGGCTATGGTGAGTCACTTGGACATCATTAGAGTAATCATACTTTCGAGGTTTTCCAAATAGTCCTATCCACTGGACTTAGTACAAGACCTTGGTCTAACTGGTTAGAATTCATAAAGGGTAGCTTCGGTCAGTTCCACTTAGCCAAATGCACCAGGTCGAAGCCATATCTTCCTAGACATGCATAGACTAAGCTTCACTAACATACTAGCATCCAAAACTTCATCAGTACCATAGGTCAAGTTAAACTTGCCTTTTCTAATTAGTCCTTATTACCCTGCCGGGTAGATTAGTTTTGGTTACCCTGCTGGGTAGGTTAGTTTTTGGAGGTGTCAGCTATTCTGGAGTCTCCCCCTAAATTATTGGCCTTTAGTTCTTGGTTCTTGGTTTATGTCTGTTCTTTTTATAATTATAGTTTACTTGATGATATTCTAGGTCTTGGTGTGGCTTAAAATATTTAGATTTTGAATTTGTTGGTCTAGGTTTGTATTTTAATTTTTGATTTTTTTTATTTGATTTTATATAATGTATTTTTTCTTTGGGTATGTAATATTGGTTAAGTCCTACTTACATGGTTAAACACGCTTTCGAAACCCAAGCTTTACTTGTTGGTTTATGTTGGGTTATTAATGATTTAAATGTTTTATTTGAACTTGACTTATAGCCAACTCCGATTTTGTTGTAAATTGTTTTTTGATTATTTAAGATTAAATCTAAATTTTTAGATCTTGTTGTAAATTTTTATAGCATTTCTTTTAATTTATTAATTTCTATTTTTAGTGATAAATTCTCCTCCTCAAGTGTTAGATCTTGAGTTGGATTATTTTTTGTAATTTGTTCCTTGAGGTTTTGGTTCTCCTCAAGGAGTAATTTGTTTTCATCTTCTAATTTAACTAATTTCCTATTTAAACAAGAAATAATTTTAAAGATCTTTCTATTTAAATTTAGGTATACCTCTTCGGTACCTTCGGAAATGAGTACGGACTCGTGGCTCGATTTATGTTCGGACCCGTCTTCCGATTCGTCCTCTGACTCTGCTTCAGGGGCCATCAGCGTGAGGTGACTCTGGTGCTTCTGATCTTCGGCCTCTGACTCGTCCGAGGAAGAGTCGTCCCACGTCGATTTGAGGGCCTTCTTTTTGGTTATCTTTGGTTTGTCATTCTTCAATCTCGGACACTCGTTCTTGTAGTGACCCTTCTTGTTGCACCCGAAGCACGTCACATTCCGTGGTTCGGTTGGAGAGTTGATCTTCTGCAGGTCCTTCTTGCTGAAACTCTTCTTCCTCTTGGTGAACATTTTCCTTACCAGGTTCACCAGGTACTCTTCGTCTTCAGAATCCTAGTCAGAATCTTCTTCAGGTTCAGGCTTGTTCTTCTTTTCTTTGGAGGAACCTGCAAACAAAGTAATACCTTTTTCGGTCCTGACGTTAGTTTGCTCGTATAATTCTAATTCGCAAAATAGTTCGTCTAATTTTAATTTCAATAAATTTTTAGAAATTTTGTAGGCATCCACGATAGATGTGCACAATGTGTTACGCGGAAAAGTGTTTAACGCGTACCTTATTAGATCTCTGTTTTCCATTTGGTGGCCTATCGCATGGAGTCCGTTGAGGATATCCTTGATCCTCACGTGCAGCTGACTCACCATTTCTCCTTCCTGCATTTTTATATTAAACATTCTATTTAATGACAAATCTCGTTTCGTTACCTTAGCGTCGTTGGTTCCTTCGTGCGGCTCGATCAACTTGTCCCAAAGTTCTTTCGCGTTCTGGTGCGATCCTACCCAGTTCAGCTCTTCCCTTGTCAGTTCGCATTGTAGCGTGTTGATTCCCTTTTTCTCCGTTGATGCTTTCTTCTTCATGTCCGGAGTCCACTATTCCAGATCAAGTGGACTTCCGGAGTTGTCAATTGGTGCTCTGTAGGCTTTTATGATGTTGAGCCATTGGTCGAAGTCTATCTTCAGGTAGACTTCCATTCTTTTCTCCTAGTACGGAAAATCATCCCCGTTGAATAGGAGAGGACATACCGTGCTGAAGCCTTCAATCTGAGACATCCTGCACACAAGAAAGCAAGTAGACAAGCAAGGTCTCAAGACTTGGTCTTGGATTAGTAGTGCGGGAAAAAATAGAAGTAATAGAAAGAACTAAATTGATGTTGCACCAATTTAGATTAACTGCAACGAGAAAATATTTTCAAAAAGGTAATAGTACCAGTTTGGAATTATGCGAAAAACTAAAAAGCCAAAAAAAATGGGAAAAAAAATTCACCCCCTTGTCTGATTGGTGGTTGCACCAAATCTGTCACGCCCCAGAGGAGTCCCTGTCCGAGAAAATTTCGGCAGCATCTCCCCTGTACGGTGGACAATCTGAAACTTTTCTACATCTCACAAATATCTCAGCCACAGGCGGCTGGAATAACAACAGTAAATAAAATCAATCACCACGCAGTTTATATATGTATTCAGCCTCTGGCTGTCACAACCACGCAGTTAATAAAAATAAACAACATAGTAATACTCTGACTCAAAATCAACCATACTCAACTACACTCGTAAAGCCCAAATCCGATTTTTCTTACCTCTTCTGCCGTACAGGCAAGCATGTAGTAGAGTAAATCCGAATCATACTAAAAGTCCATCCAACGGAAAGATTCCATACAATATCCATATGTAAGTCCAAAACAAAACTAAAACAAAGTCTGATAGCGAAAAGCTAGAATGAAACAACAACTCAAAAACCAGCAGAGGAGTAGCACTACGTGCAGTGGGGACTAGCGACTAGAACTCCCTCCTGACAGCATCAACCTGAAAATAACAACAATGGAGGCGGGGTGAGTCCAACACTCAGCAGGTACAATTGATATGCAAAGTAAAGAAATAACACCTAACACTAATCATGCGTACAGTCTCCTGATATAAGAAAGATATAAATATGCATCTGAAGTAAACAGGAGAATGCTGTACTAACCAGGTCCTGAGTATAAGGTCAAAACAGTCCGAGTGGTATAGGAATCCTGTATGCATGTCAAACATAGGTATCCAAACAATATGCAGCATATAAATGCAGCAACCACAAACACAAGAAATAAATGCATCATGCATATGATGCCAATGATGCGTCCTGGTCACCCCTGACGCCAGTCGATCATCTCATACAAAAGTGAGGCCGAGTGGGTAGGGCTGTGACAACCGTGCACTCTGTCGTCACTACTCCTGATGAGTGACCGAGTGGACGGGATGCTGTCGGAGTACACCTATCCTCCTACCCCAAATCATAGATGGGGGAGCGCAATGCTCTCAACTCCCGGTACTCAAAGACGGGGAGGAATCCCTGCCGGATAACACGTTGTGTCACACTACCCATGAGCGGACCAACGGTGCCTAACAGAGTCCCTGCTGCAACACACTCAGCCTGAATCGACCACTAACCCATGAGTGGTGGTGTGTGCAGATCCATGTAACTGCCGATGTGCTCAACAATAATGGAGCGGACTATCGCACAGCATGCAATCATACAAATGATGCATGGCAATAACCATATAAACATCCTGACCTAATCCATATATATAGAAAAGTGCATCATAGGTCAACGAATCCAAAACAATCCAAAGGTATACAGAAGGTATAAAACCTAGGTCCTGAACATGGTCAAGCATGGCATATCACTACCCCTATAAGCATGTATAAACAGGTAAAATATACCTGAGATGCAAAACCAATCAATCAATCAAGCATGTAAGATTTGGGTAGTGATTAACCGAAACAGATAAGAAACACAATTAATGCAACATGTTAATTTAATTACTAAGCATATCAAATGACATAAGTCAAAAGTACCCGCCTCCAATAGAAATGTCCAATTCTGACTCCGAGATACTCGTCTCGCGTCAAGATCCTGTATTACCAATTGCATATATTTTTATTTGGCTACATTCTCATAAATAGCTAAATAACTCTCTAACCCTAAATTAGAGCAAATCCCTGACCAACACATAAACCCAATTCATTCATACATCATGAATCAAAATTACTACACCTTACCTCAATCAACTGTTGTAGATGTCGACATAAAACCAGCTACTGGAAACAAGGATGAGTTGCTTGATCAAGAACACCACAAACAACAACCTTTCTGCCACTGCCCAACAACTCAATTGATCCAAGGTAGGATAAAAATTAAAGATTACAAATCCAAACAACAATCTAACCTTACCTCTTCCTCACAGCCCCTCTTCTGATGATCCTCAGCCAAGATCGTTGCTACTGGCAACCAGGTGAATCGCTGGACCAAAGCACACCACAAGCAAACCAGATCAAAAATAAAAATCCTTGCACCTACTAAATTTCCAACCAAACAAAAACCTCACCGTGGACTTGATCAATGGCAAAGAGCACTAGGGCACAAGGTGGCCGTCGGCTCTAGGGCTCGGGTGCTGGCACAGAGGAGTCGGGATCACCGTACGCAGCGGGGAGGAGCGGCTGTCGCTGCACTGTTTCGTGCGAGAAAGAAAGAACTCGGCCGGCGACAGCGTCGGGTACGCACGGCTAGGGCACTGGTGGCCGGTGCTAGGGCTGTGGAAGAGGGGGAAACGAACGGTGCTCGGCGTCAGCGCCGGTGGGCAGAGAGCAGACGGTCGGGCGGCGCCGGGTGAGAGAAGAAGAGAAAAATGGCGCCGGCGGCGGAGAAGAATCGGCGGTTAGGGCAGTGGTGGCGACGGGGAAGAGAAAAGGTTTATGGCTGTGAAGGCAAAATCGCAAGCGAAGGGAAAGAATAGGGTTTCGGCAGAAAAAGAATTAATTAAAAAGAAAAAGAAAAGGAATTATAAAAGAAGAAATTCCTCTCTTAAACGGGTAACCTAAACAGACTTTTCCGGGCCCTGTTCCGATCCCCGTTAACTCGTCCATACGAGCTCCGAAAAATTCTCGAAAAATTTCCAAAAATTCCGAAAAATTCCCTTATTAATATTTGCATATTTTCCGGTATTTTACATTCTCCCCCACTAATAAAAATTTGGTCCCCAAATTTCGTTATCTACCTTCAGCAAGTACTAACAACAGATATAAAGTATAAATGCTGAACGGTAAACTAAATCACATACCTTAAGTGAAAAGATGGGGATATCAAGCTCGGATAGTGTCCTCGAGCTCCCAAGTAGCCTCCTCGTCCGAATGATGCTGCCATCCGACTTTAACCAGTCGGATAGTCTTGTTCCGCAACTGACGCTCTTTCCGGTCGAGAATCCGTACCGGAACCTCCTCATATGTAATGTCAGGCTGAACTGGAACTGGAATATCTGCCAGCACATGTGTCGGATCAGGCACGTATCTCCTCAGCATCGATACGTGAAATACATCGTGAACGCCTGACAGGGACGGTGGTAGTGCCAATCGGTAAGCTACCGCTCCGATCCTCTCCAAGATCTCGAAAGGACCAATGTACCGCGGAGCTAGCTTACCTCTGAGGCCAAATCTCTTCACCCCTTTCGTGGGTGAAACTCGTAGAAATACATGGTCGCCAACAGAGAACTCTAGTGGTCTGCGTCTCCGATCAGCATAACTCTTCTGGCGATCCTGCGCCTCTGACATCCTCCGTCTGATAGTACGGACCAACTCTGCATCCTGCTGAACTCTATGAGGTCCCAACAACTGGGCCTCTCCAACCTCATCCCAAAGGACGGGTGTCCGACAAGGTCTACCATACAACGCCTCAAACGGTGCCATCTGGATAGCCGAATGGAAGCTGTTGTTGTAGGCAAACTCTACCAACGGCAGATGGTCCTCCCAACTGCCTCCAAAATCCATAACACATGACCTCAGCAGGTCCTCTAAAGTCTGAATAGTCCGCTCTGACTGTCCATCTGTCTGTGGATGGAAAGCTGTACTGAAATGGAACTATGTGCCCAAGGTCTGCTGCAGACTCTGCCAGAAACGAGACGTAAACCGTGGATCTCTATCCGAAATGATACTCAACGGAACACCATGTAGTCTAATGATCTCTCGGCAATATATATCTGCCAATCGATCCAGGGAATTAGTCCTCCAAATCGCTAAGAAGTGCGCGGATTTGGTTAATCGATCAACGATTACCCAAATCGCGTCATGGCCTCGTTGTGTCCTCGGTAAACCCACCACAAAGTCCATGGTAATGTGATCCCACTTCCACTCAGGAATAGGAATCCGCTGAAGTAATCCTGCAGGTCTCTGGTGCTCAGCCTTCACCTGCTGACAAACAAGACACCTAGCTACGAAATCCGCGATGTCTTTCTTCATGCCGTTCCACCAGTAGAAACGCCTCAAGTCTCGATACATACGGGTTCCGCCTGGATGGATCGTAAATCGAGAACGGTGTGCCTCCTGAAGTAGCTCCTGTAAGACCGGATGAGACTGAGGTACGCATAATCTGCCTCGGAAGAATATAATACCCTCCTCGTCTCGTGTAAACTCTGTCTGCTGCCCGGATGTTATCTGACTGCAAATAAACTGCAAATGCTGATCACTGGCCTGTGCCTCTCGGATCCTCGTCCTGATCGACGACTGAGCAACCATGGTAACAAGAATACCCTGCTCTGTCGGTCCCTGCTCCTCAAGATCTAACTCCGAGAAACTCTGAATCAAGTCCGTGACTGAAATCCGGTGGCAAGCCAAAGTCCCTCTGGACTTCCTGCTGAGTGCATCGGCAACCACATTAGCTTTCCCCGGGTGGTAGCTAATGGTACAATCGTAGTCCTTCAGGAACTCCATCCATCTCCTCTGTCGAAGACTAAGCTCCTTCTGAGTGAAAATATATTTGAGACTCTTATGATCAGTGAGAATCTCAAATGTGATACCGTATAAATGATGTCGCCATAGCTTCAGAGCAAAGATGATGGCAGCTAACTCCAAGTCATGAACTAGGTAGTTCTTCTCATTCTCCTTCAACTGACGAGAAGCATAAGAGACTACTCTGCCGTGCTGCATCAGAACAGCGCCCAAACCCTGTAGAGACGCGTCGGTGTAAAGTACAAATCCATCCTCTCCAGAAGGTAAAACCAAAACTGGAGCCGACACTAATCTCTGCTTCAGCTCCTGGAAGCTGGTCTCGCAATCCTCTGTCCACATGAACTTCACGCCCTTCCTGATAAGACGTGTCAGCGGCATAGCAATACGCGAGAAACCCTCGACAAAACGTCGGTAATATCCGGCCAATCCCAGAAAACTGCGGATCTCCTGAACTGACTTCGGCTGCTCCCAACCGGTAACAGCCTCGATCTTCTGAGGATAAACTGAAATACCTCTGCTAGAAACCACGTGTCCCAGAAAACCAACTGAGGATAGCCAGAATGCACACTTGCTGAACTTCACGTACAGCTGATGTCGTCGAAGAATCTCCAAGACAGTGCGAAGATGCTGTGCATGCTCCTCCGAAGGCGAGTAGACCAATATGTCATCAATGAAAGCGATAACAAACTGATCCAGATACTCCGAAGATGCGGTTCATCAAATCCATAAACACCGATTGGAGCATTGGTAAGCCAAATGGCATTACAAAAACTCATAATAATCAGACCGTACGAAATCTTGAATATCCGAGTTTGACCCTCGGTGATGATATCCGGATCGCAGATCAATCTTAGAATACACTAATGTACCTCGCTGATCAAACAAATCCTCAATCCGTGGTAATGGATATTTATTTCTGACGATTCACCTGCTTGTAGTCAATACATAACCTCATGGTGTCGTCTTTCTTCTTGACAAATAGGAGAACCCATGGTGAAACACTAGGCGAATGAATCCTCTGTCTAAAAGCTCACAGAGTTGAACCTTCACTCGTTCAACTCTTTTGGTGCTATCGACAGAGCTTTGATGTCGGCGGTTCGAATCGGCTCAATAGCGAACTCCACCGGCCTTGGGAGGCAAACCGCGCTCCTCAGGAAATACATCGGGTACTCCGGACTACGGGAACATCGGAGTGCGAACTACTACTATCCTCGATCTGATCAGCGATAAGAAAACCATGACAACCGTGAGACAGCAGCTTGCCTGAATCGCCGAAATAATCGAGATGCCATCGTCTCGATGCGGTGAAACTCCACGAGGTTGGTTCGGAGGCCGGAAGGTGACCACCCTCGTCTGAAATCAACGGTAGCATGATATACGATAGCCAATCCATGCCAAGAATGACATCAAACTCGATCATCTCCAATACTAGAAGATCTACCGTAAGTATCATGTTGCCAAAGTCTAACGGGCAACCTCGATCTCTGGGTGGCGTCTAAAGTATCACTGACGGTAGGGAGACAGCAATCGCCGCAACCTAACGTGGGTAATCTACCAATCTCCGCATAAAGGTATGGGATATAAAAGAATGCGAACTACCAGTATCAATCAAAATATCAGTGATAAATGCATAAATAGAAATCGATCACGGAAACGGATCCATCGGCCCGGTGAGCATCCTCTGTGTCGCATGAACACGACCGGTCTGGCGGAGGAGGTGGTAACTCTTCTGCTAGCGGCTGCTGGGCCTCGCCCTTGCGTATTCTTGGACTATGTGCGATAAGGCGAGAGGATGGTGGACCGATATTGTGCGACTAGCGGGGTGAGTCGTCATCGCCTGAGTCGGATAATAAGGTCTGGAGCAAAGCTGCAGGGTGCTCTGAAGCACCGAGTACTCTGTCCAAGCATGCCAAATCTGCTGCGGAGGGCTGCTCCTTGTGTGTGAAGATTGGGCTTTCTGCCCTCCTCGATATGCCCCTAACTGACTAGACTGTCCCCTCTGACCTGACCCTCCTGCAACTGTGTGCTGAGCCTTCAGCTGACACTCTCGGCTCTGGTGCCCTGGCAGTTTGCAATAAAAGCAAACTGACTATCCCAGAGAGCAAGCTGGGGTGAGGTGATCTCTGGATCCACATCTGAAACAATGAGTATCACCGGAAGGTGGTTGCCGGTTCTGTTGAGAAAACCGGGAACGTCCTGAAGAAGACCGCCCTGATTTCTGAGGCCTACGAGACGCCCCAGAAGTACCCTGACCTGACCGTCTGTGACTGCTCTGAGGCTGTCCTGTCGCCTGTGTCTGCTGGACCTGCCCTGAAGTCTGACCCGTATGCTTTCTTTTCCTGTCCGGATATGCTGTCTGCCGAGCTAACTCTATCATCAAAGCTCGATTCAATGCATCAGAGTAAGATGTAATCCCTAATCCGGCAAGCTGTACATGCAGATAACCATCCAATCCCTGTATAAACTGCATCATGCGAGTTCTGTCCTCCGCAACTAACTCTGGACAAAACTGAGCCAACCGGAGGAATTCAGTATTATACTCGGTCACTGAGCGATTATTCTGCCTCAGACTCCTGTCGGCGAGCCATCTGATAGGACAGTGGAAAGAAACGGCTCTCAAAAGCCTCTCTGAACCTGGTCCATGTGACGTTGCGTTCACCAATAATAGAACGCTGAGTAATCCACCAGGCATTTGCTTCATCCCGTAAATGATAGGCAGCCAGCTCTGCTTTCTCCCACTCGGAGCAAGCCATATAGAAGAAAGTCTGCTCGATAGTCTCTATCCATGACAGAGCCATATTCGGATCGAGATCTCCGCGGAAAATAGTGAAACGAGTCTTCATCGACTCGGCCAGTGCTGGAATCCTAGCTCGTGCAGCGACAATATCAGTGAGCTGTGTCGGGACGGCTGCAGGAACTGGTGGAAACACTGGAGCTGATACTACAAGTGGTACCGCGGAATAGACCGGAGGAGGAACTCCCGGTGCTGCTGTATATACCGGAGCATAAGCCGTCGGTGGTACTGCCTGGGGAACAAAAGTGGTGGCAGCTGGAGGTACGGTAGGTAATGGTACCGGATATGGTGCAGCTGCTGCTACTGTAGGCACTGGGGGCACAGGTGCCACTGGTGTCGGGTACACTGTAGGTCCAAGTGGCGGTGGTCCTGAATACGCCGTAGGCTGCGCTGGAGCAGATGTCGGGTACACCAATGGTACCCCTGATGGTACTGTAAACAGGGTAGGCGTGGATACCGTCGGTGTGGCCAAAGTAGGTATCTCTACAGGAGCTATCGGGATTTGAGAGCCCAATGCTCCCGCTACATCCTGAGTCTGTCCCTGACTGACAGGCTCACTAACAATGGGCATCTCTGGCATATCCAGAGATCCCGTGGTCCTCCCACGTGGTCGTCCAGCACCACGTCTCGCAGCAATACGTGAGGATCGTCTCATATCTGTTAAATTAAATTACAGATATTACTACCAATATAACAACCATAAAATAATAACATACCTATTTGCTGTCTGGAGATGTTCCGTCGCTGTCCAGTCCCCAATTTGACCTCAAAATTCCGAACGTACATATCGCCGGAAATCCAAATAAATCCGAAACGGAAATCCGAAACATAACCATATCGAAAATCCGATAATGCCCAGTTTGACTCGCAAACCTGGCTAACCCAAATATCCTGAATACCAACAACAGGTATCCGATAAATCTCCAGAACACCAAAAGCAGGTATCATAACCCGCTCTGATACCAAATAAATTGGTATCAGATAAATCTCGAAAATCCATAATACAAAAATCCAACAAGTATCGCCAAACTTGGCGCTCTGATACCAAGTAAATAAATTGGTATCAGGTTATCCCAAACATCCAAAATACGAAAAACAAAAGATCGTATAACTGTGCTCTGATACCACTAAATTGTCACGCCCCCAGAAGAGTCCCTGTCCGAGAAAATTTCGGCAGCATCTCCCCTGTACGGCGGACAATCAAAATTTTCTACAAGCACTAAATACTCAGCCACAGGCGGCTGGAATAATAACAGTAATAAAAATCAATCACCACGCAGTTTATATATATATTCAGCCTCTGGCTGACACAACCACGCAGTAATAATACTCCGACTCGAAATCAACCCTACTCAACTACACTCGTAAAGCCCAAATCCGATTTTTCTTACCTCTTCTGCCGTCCAGGCAGGCATGTAGTAGAGTAAATCCAAATCATACTAAAAGTCCATCCAACGGAAAGATTCCATACAATATCCATATGTAAGTCCAAAACAAAACTAAAACAAAGTCTGATAGCGAAAAGCTAGAATGAAACAACAACTCAAAAACCAGCAGAGGAGTAGCACTACGTGCAGTGGGGACTAGCGACTGGAACTCCCTCCTGACAGCATCAACCTGAAAATAACAACAATGGAGGCGGGGTGAGTCCAACACTCAGCAGGTACAATTGATATGCAAAGTAAAGAAATAACACCTAACACTAATCATGCGTACAGTCTCCTGATATGAGAAAGATATAAATATGCATCTGAAGTAAACAGGAGAATGCTGTACTAACCAGGTCCTGAGTATAAGGTCAAAACAGTCCGAGTGGTATAGGAATCCTGTATGCATGTCAAACATAGGTATCCAAACAATATGCAGCATATAAATGCAGCCACAAACACAAGAAATAAATGCATCATGCATATGATGCCAATGATGCGTCCTGGTCACCGCCAGTCGATCATCTCGTACAAAAGTGAGGCCGAGTGGGTAGGGTCGGTGACAACCGTGCACTCTGTCGTCACTACTCACGATGAGTGACCGAGTGGACGGGATCTTGTCGGAGTACACCTATCCTCCTACCCCAAATCATAGATGGGGGCGATGCTCTCAACTCCGTACTCAAAGGCAGGGAGGAATCCTGGGATAACACGTTGTCACACTACCCATGGCGGACCAACGGTGCCTAGCAACCTGCTGCAACACACTCAGCCTGAATCGACCACTAACCCATGAGTGGTGGTGTGTGCAGATCCATGTAACTGGCGATGTGCTCAACAATAATGGAGCGGACTATCGCACAGCATGCAATCATGAAAATGATGCATGGCAATAACCATATAAACATCCTGACATAATCCATATATATAGAAAAGTGCATCATAGGTCAACGAATCCAAAACAATCCAAAGGTATACAGAAGGTATAAAACCTAGGTCCTGAACATGGTCAAGCATGGCATATCACTACCCCTATAAGCATGTATAAACAGGTAAAATATACCTGAGATGGAAAACCAATCAATCAATCAAGCATGTAAGATTTGGGTAGTGATTAACCGAAACAGATAAGAAACACAATTAATGCAACATATTAATTTAATTACTAAGCATATCAAATGACATAAGTCAAAAGTACCCGCCTCCAATAGAAATGTCCAATTCTGACTCCGAGATACTCGTCTCGCGTCAAGATCCTGTATTACCAATTGCATATATTTTTATTTAGCTACATTCTCATAAATAGCTAAATAACTCTCTAACCCTAAATTAGAGCAAATCCTTGACCAACACATAAACCCAATTCATTCATACATCATGAATCAAAATTACTACACCTTACCTCAATCAACTGTTGTAGAAGTCGACATAAAACCAGCTACTGGAAACAAGGATGAGTTGCTTTGATCAAGAACACCACAAACAACAACCTTTCTGCCACTGCCCAACAACTCAATTGATCCAAGGTAGGATAAAAATTAAAGATTACAAATCCAAACAACAATCTAACCTTACCTCTTCCTCACAGCCCCTCTTCTGATGATCCTCAGCCAAGATCATTGCTACTGGCAACCAGGTGAATCGCTGGACCAAAGCACACCACAAGCAAACCAGATCAAAAATAAAAATCCTTGCACCTACTAAATTTCCAACCAAACAAAAACCTCACCGTGGACTTGATCAATGGCAAAGAGCACTAGGGCACAAGGTGGCCGTCGGCTCTAGGGCTCGAGTGCCGGCACAGAGGAGTCGGGATCACTGTACGCAGCAGGGAGGAGCGGCTGTCGCTGCACTGTTTCGTGCGGGAAAGAAACGAACGGTGCTCAGCGTCAGCGCCGGTGGGCAGAGAGCAGGCGGTCGGGCGGCGCCGGGTGAGAGAAGAAGAGAAAAATGGCGCCGGCGGCGGAGAAGAATCGGCGGTTAGGGCAGTGGTGGCGACGGGGAAGAGAAAAGGTTTACGGCTGTGAAGGCAAAATCGCAAGCGAAGGGAAAGAATAGGGTTTCGGCAGAAAAAGAATTAATTAAAAAGAAAAAGAAAAGGAATTATAAAAGAAGAAATTCCTCTCTTAAACGGGTAACCTAAACAGACTTTTCCGGGCCCTGTTCTGATCCCCGTTAACTCGTCCATACGAGCTCCGAAAAATTCTCGGAAAATTTCCAAAAATTCCGAAAAATTCCCTTATTAATATTCGCATATTTTCCGGTATTTTACAAAATCAGAGCGGTACCTGCTCTGATACCACTTATTGGATCGTAGAGTTTCGCTAGAGAGGGGGGTGAATAGAGATTTAGAAATTTCGAAAGAGTACACAGCAGAAAAAGAATAAATGACACAAGAAAAAGGGCACCAAGATTTTTACTTGGTTCGGAACCTTTGTCGACTCCTACTCCAACGCCCGCACACATGGGTGCTTCCGATGGGCAATCACTATCAATTCGTAAATGATTACAAAGATGAAGTACAATTAGAAAACAGTAAAGTATACCAACGAAAAGGAAACACAGAACTTTTGAAGCTTTGGTTCGTCGGAGTGATAGAGTGTAGTTGAAGTGTAAGCAGCGTATAAGAGCACCGATTAATCTGTTCAAGTTGTGTTTTGAAGCTGCACCTCGAGGCTCCTTTTATAGCCTCTGCAATACTGATCTAGATTCTCGAAGATCGGGATCTGTGTTGACCCGAAGTGGTTCGGTCGACTGATCAGATGACTTCCACCACATCCGATCCGCTCGCTCCGCTTCGATCTGGTCAACTTCTATCCCTTGTTCGGTCGATCGATAACCACGTTCATTCGACCGATCAGCTCTAACCTAGTCCACCCGGCCTGATCCAGTCGACGCTCATCCTCGGTTCGGTCGACCGATAAACATGTTCGGTCGACCGATCCCCTGGTCGAACCCGGTTCATCCACTGGAGCTCTGATCTGCTGCTGCTTGGGGGTTCGGTCGACCGATCCAAACGTTCGATCGACCGATCTCGGTCGGTTCTAACCCTGCACAAAAATGTTAGTCTCCTGTAAAACAGAGTTAGAACATAATATAATTAAACAGAATATTAATTAGATTCCATCTCACCGAGACGGTAATCTAGTCAAGATCTCGACTTAGAGTTCCGAAATGGTTCTAAGTCGGGTCGGCGACTAAGTTCCCTTCCCAGAAATGCGTCCTCACAGTCACTCCCCTCCAGTGACTTGCCTCCACTTACCTGCCAGACGTCCGTTCAGCCCTTCGACCCATCTGGACTTCGCGCCAGCTATCCGGTCAGCCCGTCGACCTAGCTGGACTTCGTGCCAAACGTCTGGTCAGCCCGTCAACCCGTTTGGACTTCGTGCCAGCTATCCAGTCGGCTCGTCGGCCTAGCTGGGCTTTGTGCTAGATATCAGGTCAGCTCGTCGACCTGTTTGGACTTCTCCTGCACACTCAGTCAAAGTGTTAGATAACAACGAAACTAACTTAACATATTTTGTCATTCATCAAAACTTGAGTTAGACCGTTAGTGCTAACCGCACCAACAATCATCAGAAAATTCTATTTCATTGTAATAACCTTTAACCTCAATAGGTAAATTGAAAAATTTGCAATTAATTCCATCATCAGAAAAATTTGCATCTTTAAGTACATCAACAAATTTGAAATCAACTAAATTATAACCATAAAATTTGCCAAAAATTTTATTGTCATTGGCCCCCACTAGATTTTATGGAAAAGGAATCCTTAGTGGAGGTTTTGGGGAGAATCGGTTTATCTTTTCCACAAATTTACTTTGAGCTTGTGGTGGGGGTTCAAATTGCTTATCCAGTGCAATCAACCGTTGAGGGGAACATATTAGTAGCCTATAGACACTTTCTGGAGTGTTGGAATTGAGTTTTGATGATCCTCATTTGTTCTTTTCCTCATTTCTACACAGATCTTTCTCCATAAGTGTTTCAAGATTCTTGTCACTTCTCAACTTGATAACATTGCATTTTGTATTAGACTTCTTGATGGTGTAGGTTAGCACTAATTATCAAACTCAGGTTTTGATGAATGACAAGAGGTTTAAAGTTAGATGTTGTGTAATCTAATACTTTTACCAAGTGTGCAGGAATTGACGGATCTAGAGGACTTGCCACTAGGCTGAAGTCTAATTAGATCTGAAGACCTGATAACTGAAACAAAGTCTAGATAGGTCAAGGTGTGACTTGATATCTGGTAGGAAGTCCAGCTGGGTCGATCAGACATGACAATAAACTGAAGTCTAGTTGGGTCTACGAATCTGACAACTGGCAGGAAGACCTGGTGGGTCAAGAGGCAAGTCAAGTGACTGTAATTGGTAAGTGAAGGTAAGTCACTAGAGGAAAGTGATTTAGCAAGGACGAGTCCCAATGGGATTATAGGTGTTAGTCCAGCTTAGAGCTATTTGGGAAGTCTAACATGAGACCATGACTAGAAAAAGTAATTCAGAAATTGTTGCTCCAGTTGTTCCCAACTTATAGTACTTTATGGAGGAAGAGAATACAATCATATCCTTGCTTTATCTTTAATACTGAAAGAAAATGCAATCAATCAAGTATCATTAGCAGAGACTCCCTCACAATTCACCATATTACAATATTCTTGAAATGTCTCAAGGTATACATAAGGATTTTTTTGAATTTTCTCCTCCAAATTTGGGGCTTTGTATCATGATAATCAAATCTAAGTCAAGTTGAAAGTTGTCAGCATTTATTTGAGGTGCCACAATAGGAGATCTAAATATTATAGGTGTGAAAATTCTTTTAAAGGTATGTCTCTCATGTTAGTGCTCATTGGATCTAAACACCTTCAAAACAAATTATTAAAAAACAAGATGAAGAATTTAAATTACAAGAAAGAAAATGTAGAATTAAATCAAAAAGGAATTTATAGAATTTTCAATAAAAAGAAAAAGAAAATGTCTAGAGTAACTAAATTGCTACTCAACTAATGTTAATCGAAACAATCCCCAATAACGATATCAAAAACTTGATATGCGAAACCACAAGTGCACGATTCTGTCGTCAAGTAATAAAATATCAATCCACAGAGACTATTGATTAAGTTCACAAAGTAAGTT
The DNA here is from genome assembly GCF_018446385.1 of Zingiber officinale. Classification (NCBI taxonomy): domain Eukaryota; kingdom Viridiplantae; phylum Streptophyta; class Magnoliopsida; order Zingiberales; family Zingiberaceae; genus Zingiber; species Zingiber officinale. Next base: position 30,997,834 of record NC_055995.1, read on the forward strand.
ATCTAAACGATCGTGATGGGGTGTAATCACAAGAAAGCTTAAAGAATGTGAGATGAGAGAGTTGAAAGAATTGAGAGGGGTTTGAGAGAGAGGCAGAGAAGAGAGCTGAGTTAGGGAAGTGAGTGAATGGGGAAGTGATTTTAGGACTTCGGTTTCACCCATATTATTATAAACACCTAATCTATGTTTGGTTTTCTATCCTCAATGAGTATTTATGTAGGTAGAGCATCCTATGGTATTCGATGTGAACTTTTGGTAATACAACGGTGTACCAACCGTAATCATTATCTACTTTCAGAAAGATCATAACTAGTGATAGAAACCTAGGAGGACCCTGTCACAAGATCTCTCGACCTCTAATTAACCACTTTTCTATTGCGTGACAACAAATTAAGTTTGATCCATTAAACTCTATGACGGCCTAGGGTTCCTCATGACATACTAGGTTGCACTTTCGTATCCATCTCTCCACGTCTCAATTTTCTACTAGTCGAAGAATAGGGTTCTCCTTTTGATTCATCCCCAAACTCTCGTGGGATACTAATCTCATGCTTTTATCATTGAGATTATGTGAATTCGGTAGATCCAAACTATAAACACACATTCCATTGAACAAGTAACATGCAAACTCAATAGATTGAATGAAAAGATGTTCATATATCAAATGGGCTACTCTCTACATCCTAGAATCAAGAGAACTACAATTGACAAAGGAATTACAAACCAAAGACACTAATTAGATCATTCATACAATTCAAATTAGATAATAGAGATGAGCGGAACGTTGTAGTGGATAAAGGTGATTGCTCTAGGATTTACCATAGAGAGTGCAAACCCTCTCCCAAGGAGGGGGCGAAGTCCCTTTGTCCAAGATTCCCCAAACAAGGATTTTCTTCACCTTTTTATATATTCTCCCAAGCTATGCAGATCTATAGGTTTACATAGATCCACAAAAATAGGTTTTTTGACCCTTAGAACAGCTTTTCTCAGGTTTGGTCCTGAATCAAAATTGTAGATCTTGGAATTATCTACATTTCCGTAAGTGATTTAATCTGTAACTCGAACTGACCTAAAAATTATGACAGTTTTACCTTTGGTTCATAGTGCAAGCCGAACTAAGCACGACTCGTGGTGCCCAACATGGGCACCCATGTTCGATTAAGGAAAATGCCCAATTTGACCATGGGTCGTGCCCAACATCATAGGTGTCCATGGTGGGCTCTATTGGGAGGTGTTTTAGGCTTATTTTGTGGTTGATTTCTTCAGTATAAACTTGTTTGTATCATAGGACATTGTCAACCCGTGTTCCTTGATTAAAACTTCACTTTGTTGATCTTTTGAATCTTTTTTCTTCATGGACGCTTTGTGTTTTCAGTTTGATAATGAAGTTTGATGATGAAGCATAGTTACCTTGTGTTGATTTTTTTTTTTGCTCCATTTTTTATCTTTCTTGGCTGTAGGAGCAAACCCGTATCATGGGACAAGGTCAGAGCGTGATCCTTGCTCCAACTTCACGTCCCAAAGAAATTAATACTCTAGAAATCACGTCCTATCAATGAAAACAAGTAAACAAGCAATTCTCAAAACTAAAAGTAACAAAATGAAGCACATAGAGATGAAAATATAAAATACATGCATATAAAATGAGATAAAATGTGCGTCAAATCATGAAAACAACTTATACGAAATACGCTCATCAGTGGCAAGATCGATGACAAAGTTGGCAGCGCTAGCCCCCAGTGCCCCCGACAATCCATCCCAGGGCCAACACGGAGGAAGTAAATCACGAATGGCTACTAGTCCTTGTAATAATGACTGGTACATGAGGAGGCATTTACCTCAGCTATGTCTAGATTCGAATCTCAGACCTTAAGTTGACAGTACATCATGGACTAGTTATTAGACCAAGACAATCAAAGATGACAGCACATGAGAAAAAAGAAGGGGCCAATCCCTCCTTTTCCCTCCCGAAAACTCTCCCCCCTCTAATTTCCTCCCTCTTTACCCCACATCAGTAACAATAGATCATGTCTTTAGTGGAAGTGGTTACTACTTTGCTCGTGAATGTTTTTTATGTTGATCTTACATAGTCGAGCATTATTTCTAATTGACAAATGAATATTTTAGTGGCAACCAATTTAGTATACCTGGATACACATCATGAAAATTTTTTTTACCATTTATCGAACAATATGGCGATAGAAACATAGGACTGTGTGCATCTAGTACACTGAACATGATATGAATACATCCTAAAATGTATCAATGGATGCTTTGAACCTTTAAAATGGGCAAGTGCGCATTTTTAAGGACATAGATATACCATGTAGAATACAAATTGTGGAAAAGTATGAATGCACTAGTTAAGAACGTTTTTGTATTCCTAAGACATAATGATATTGACAACACAAGAATGTAGCTTGTGATGGATCGAAAGCGCTAGAGGGGGGGTGAATAGCGCTCGTGGCTATTTTAATGATTTTAAAACACAGAGTATAAATGCAGCGGAAAGTAAAAGCAAACACAACAGACGCAGATGTTTTACTTCGTTCGGAGCCTATGGCGACTCCTACTCGAAGGCCCGCGGTCCTTGACCGCTTTCGGTGGGCAACAACTATAATATCAGAAAGATTACAATTTGAATTACAATTAATGCAATAAGTAAACTAATACCGACAACAAAAGATCGAAGAGTCTGAGCTTCGGGTCGTCGACGTCGAGTAGTAGCACTTCAAGGTCATCTCGTTGGCAGCACTTCACAAAAGAAAGCTTAGAATTCGTTGTACTTTGGCTGCACCCTCGACCCTCTTTTTATATGACATTCCGGGCGCCTGGATCCCTTCCGGGCGCCTGGAGTGTGACGTGGCCAACCAACAATTTGGTCCCGGGCGCCCGGACCTGTTCCGGGCGCCCGGACCTGTTCCGGGCGCCCGGACCTGTTCCGGGCGCTTGGACCTTCGGGCGCCCGGATCCATCCCGGGCGCCCGGACCACCTTTTTCCAGCAGGTTCCTCTCCTGCAAAACAAGGTTAGTCCGAGCAAATACCCTGCGAGAAAGAGTTAGAATCTGATAAAACATAGTAAAGAAGAACTGACCGTCTTCGGACTGTCCGAGTCTGACTTCGGATTCCCAACCGGAAACCCTAGGTCGACCCGACGCCTACTGTTCCCTCTACGGGGAACGCGTCCTCACCTACTCCCCTCAGGAGAGATTACCTGATGCCAGTCCGGTCCTCCAGACCGACTGGACTTTCCGCCTAGGGTTACCACCCCCTAGGACCTAGGGTTACCGCCCCCTAGGGTTTTTCTCCACCTAGGGTTACCACCCCCTAGGACCTAAGGTTGCCGCCCCTTAGGGTTTTCCTCCACCTAGGGTTACCGCCCCCTAGGACCTAAGGTTGCCGCCCCTTAGGGTTTTCCTCCACCTAGGGTTACCGCCCCCTAGGACCTAAGGTTACCACCCCTTAGGGTTTTCCCTCACCTAGGGTTACCGCCCCCTAGGACCTAAGGTTACCACCCCTTAGGATTTTCCCTTTGCCTAACCGCGGCTAGGACTTTCCTGAAACACTTATTCAACATGTTAGATCACCACAAACCTTAACTTTGAATCCTTTGCCATTATCAAAATTCAGGTTCGATCGTTGGATGCTTCCCGCACCAACAATCTCCCTCTTTTTGATTATGGCAATCGAAATTCAAAGTTAAGTAATAATATGCAGTAAGGTATAAGTACAAGGAAAAAAAATGGGCATTACAAACTCCCCCTTAATATGACCTCCCCTTTGGATTTTTTTTTTCTTTGAATTTCTCTACTCTCCCCCTTTGCCATATATCAAAAATAAGCTAGTTTTGAAAAAACTTAACTTTTCAAGACAAAACATTGATTTTGCTAGAGGAGATTTTTCGTTGTGATATATTCAGCTCTTTTTAACTTAGTGAATTTTCTAACAGAATTGAAAAAAAGTTTTTTAAATAGAAGAGACTTGAAAGTTTTAAATTTGAAAAACTTTTTGAAAAGCTGCTTAAGATAAATGAATTTCAAAGATACCGAAGGCAAAGGAGAAGCGATAACCTTAGTGTTTAATAGTTTACAAATTTTGTTTTAGTAAGGTATCTAAGCCCTAAGATCCAAGCATGAGTCAAGATTTGGTTTTGATCAGGTATCAGAGCCCTTAAGTACAAGCATGCTTAAACTTCAATATTGCCTCTAGAGAACATCTTGCCAATTAGCTAAGTCTAGAGTGTAATTTAATTGAGTTTAGTTAAAGAGGATTTGATTAGGTACTTAGCTTAAAGGGGTTTTACATAAGGGCTTAGTTTTAAAAGTCAGGTCATAAATGATGTTAATTTTAAAGCTAAGTTAAAAATATCCTGAATTTTTAAGACAAGCCAAAAGTAGTTTTTAATTTTGAATACAATTCAAATTTTTATTTTTAATATAAGCTAATTTTAGAACCAACTCACAATCACTTCTCCTTAATTAATGCCTTAATAAATTCTTTGGGTTCAGAAGTCTAGGTATGAGAGGTTAAAAAATTATTTTCCTAATTTTCCATCTCACTCATTCTAGATTAACAAGCATGTTTAGCATATGAGTGAGTGTGAGATGGAGTTTACTTTAATTTACAATATTGAAAATATCAGTTAGAATTCCAAATAGGTGACCATTATTTTGAAGATTAATTGAGTTTAGAATTTCAAAGAATTTAATAACTTCTGAAAAGGGTTTTGAAATTAATTTTTCAGAGGATATTTTAAATGATTTTTCAAAAGATTTTGAAATGATCATTTTTCAAATTAAGTTTTAAAATAATTTTGAAATGATTACGAAAAGATTTTTCAAATAATTTTGAAATGAAGTTTTAAAAGATTTTGAACTAATTTTGAAAAGATTTCTCAAATAAATTTGAAATTAAGTTTTAAAAGATTTTGAACTGATTTTGAAAAGATTTTTCAAATAAATTTGAAATGAAGTTTTAAAATATTTTGAACTGATTTTGAAAAGATTTTTCAAATAATTTTGAAATGAAGTTTTAAAAGATTTTGAACTGATTTTGAAAAGATTTCTCAAATAATTTTGAAATGAAGTTTTAAAAGATTTTGAACTGATTTTGAAAAGATTTCTCAAATAAATGAAGTTTTAAAAGATTTTGAACTGATTTTGAAAAGATTTTTCAAATAAATTTGAAATGAAGTTTTAAAAGATTTTGAACTGATTTTGAAAAGATTTCTCAAATAAATGAAGTTTTAAAAGATTTTGAACTGATTTTGAAAAGATTTCTCAAATAAATGAAGTTTTAAAAGATTTTGAACTGATTTTGAAAAGATTTCTCAAATAAATGAAGTTTTAAAAGATTTTGAACTGATTTTGAAAAGATTTTTCAAATGAACTGATTTTGAAAAGATTTTTCAAATAAATTTGAAATGAAGTTTTAAAAGATTTTGAACTGATTTTGAAAAAAAAATTCAAATAAATTTGAAATGAAGTTTTAAAAGATTTTGAACTGATTTCGAAAATATTTTTCAAATAATTTTGAAATGAAGTTTTAAAATATTTTGAACTGATTTTGAAAAGATTTCTCAAATAAATGAAGTTTTAAAAGATTTTGAACTGATTTTGAAAAGATTTTTCAAATAATTTTGAAATGAAGTTTTAAAAGATTTTGAACTGATTTTGAAAAGATTTCTCAAATAAATGAAGTTTTAAATGATTTTGAACTGATTTTGAAAAGATTTTTCAAATAATTTTGAAATGAAGTTTTAAAAGATTTTGAATTGATTTTGAAAAGATTTCTCAAATAAATGAAGTTTTAAAAGATTTTGAACTGATTTTGAAAAGATTTTTCAAATAAATTTGAAATAAAGTTTTAAATAAGTTTTAAAGATTTTGAAATGATTTTGAAAAGATTTTTCAAATAATTTTGAAAAGAATTTTAAATAAGTTTTAAAGATTTTGAAATGATTTTGAATAATTGAGTTTTAATAATTAATTTTGAATTTTGAATTTTGAATTTTGAATTTTAGTAATTAATTTCGAATTTGAATTTTTGAATTTTAAGTTTAATAATTAATTTCGAATTTTAATAATTTTGAATTTTAAGTTTAATAATTAATTTCGAATTTTAATAATTTTGAATAATTGATTTCGAATGTTGAATTTTGAATAATTAATTTCGAATTTTGAATTTTAAATTTTAATAATTAATTTCGAATTTTGAATTTTAAGTTTAATAATTAATTTCGAATTTTAATAATTTTGAATTTTAATAATTTTGAATTTTAAGTTTAATAATTAATTTCGAATTTTAATAATTTTGAATAATTAATAATTAATTTCGAATTTGAATAATGAATAATTAATAATTAATTTCGAATTTTAATAATTTTGAATTTTAAGTTTAATAATTAATTTCGAATTTGAATTTTAAGTTTAATAATTAATTTCGAATTTTAATAATTTTGAATTTTAAGTTTAATAATTAATTTCGAATTTTAATAATTTTGAATAATTAATAATTAATTTCGAATTTGAATAATGAATCATTAATAATTAATTTCGAATTTTAATAATTTTGAATTTTAAGTTTAATTACCAATTTTTATTGTTTTAGCTCCCCTGGATCATAGCCTCGATAAGGTCTATTGAGGTAATGTATTTGATCCTTAGGGACCAAATACTGTCCAAGTCCAACTTGATTGATCAGGTTGGACTTGGCAACCCATGCTTGAATTATGTTTCTATTATTTCTATTAACTAGAGACAGATATGATTTATATTTTGTTTTGGTCTTAAATCCAAGTCCAGATTTGTTGTAAATGGCCCGTTGTTTTCCAAGAATTAGATCCAAATTCTTGGAACCCAAGGTGAACCGTTCCAACGTGTCTTTGAGTTCTTTAATTTGAGTTTTCAAATTAGAATTTTCTTCCTCAAGTTGTTGGACTTGAGTCGAATTTCCAATTTGAACTGGCTCAGTTAAAGCACTCAAGTCAGTCGCTTCCTTAAGGGCTGTTACCTCCTTTTGGAGCGACTTAACCCGGACGTTGGATTTAGCCAACTTCTTTAGTAAGTAAGGAATTAAATTTTCTGAATCATCTAAGCTAATACTTGAAATTAGAGCACTTACAGTGGTTTTGAGTCCTTCAGAAACGGATACGGATCCGTGGCTTTACTCGGACTCGGTGTCTGATTCGCTCTTGGTTTCTGAATCGGGCTAGAACTCGGACTCGGTTTCAGCAACATGTGCTAGTACTGGTAGAGCGAGAAGGCTCGCTTGCTCTTCTTCGTCCGATTCGGATTCATCTGATGACTCGGACCATGTTGCCTTCAGTGCTTTCTTCGTCTTGCTTGTTCCTATTTTTGTATCAGGAATGCCTTCGTGTAACTCAATCAGATTCTCCCACAGCTCCTTGGCACTTGAGAATGGGCCGGCGCGATTCAGTTCCTTATTCGTTAAGCCACACTGAAGTGTATACGTTGCTTTTGCGTTTGCTTCTACCTTTTTGATAAGGTTCGCGTCCCAGTTCTCATACGGTAGTGGCTTGCCGGCGCCGTTAGTTGGCAGTTGAAGCCCGGTTTTGACGATCATCCAGACTTCAAAGTGAGTCTGGAGATATGCCTCCATCCGACCCTTCCAATCTCCAAAATTATCTCCGGAGAAGAGCGGTGGGCGAGCAGTGTTGTAGCCTTCTTGATGGGTCATCTTAGAAAGACAATCTCGCAAAATAAACACAATAAAACTTGTTCCAAGACTTAGTCTTGGATTAGTAATGCGGGAGAGAGATAAAAATAGTAATTCAGGAATTTTGAAAAAAAAATGATAAAATATTATTAAAATAATATTAAAAAAATAATACTACAAATTTTTGAAAATGCAATATTTTGTTAATTCCAACCAATGGTGAAAAGATGAAAATTAATTTTTCAAAAACAGTTTTGGAGGGAAAAAATGAAAGGCGTAACTAAATTGATGGACCAATTCAAAAATACTTGAATGGTGGTTGCACCAATTCAAAACGACCCCGCTCTGATACCAATTGATGGATCGAAAGCGCTAGAGGGGGGGTGAATAGCGCTCGTGGCTATTTTAACGATTTTAAAACACAGAGTATAAATGCAGCGGAAAGTAAAAGCAAACACAACAGACGCAGATGTTTTACTTCGTTCGGAGCCTATGGCGACTCCTACTAGAAGGCCCGCGGTCCTTGACCGCTTTCGGTGGGCAACAACTATAATATCGGAAAGATTACAATTTGAATTACAATTAATGCAATAAGTAAACTAATACCGACAACAAAAGATCGAAGAGTCTGAGCTTCGGGTCGTCGACGTCGAGTAGTAGCACTTCAAGGTCGAGACGTTAGCAGCTTGTCGCACGGAGAATGCTTAGAAGATCGTTGTACTTTGAAGCTGCACCTCAACCCTCCTTTTATATGCGGTTCCGGGCGCCTGGATCCCTTCCGGGCGCCTGGAGTGTGACGTGGCCAACCAACCAGGATGCTCCACGTGGCGAAGTCGCGGCAGGGATAAAACTTGGTCCCGGGCGCCCGGACCTGTTCCGGGCGCCTGGACCTCCGGGCGCCCGGATCCATCCCGGGCGCCCGGACCACCTTTTTCCAGCAGGTTCCTCTCCTGCAAAACAAGGTTAGTCCGAGCAAATACCCTGCGAGAAAGAGTTAGAATCTGATAAAACATAGTAAAGAAGAACTTACAGTCTTCGGACTGTCCGAGTCTGACTTCGGATTCCCAACCGGAAACCCTAGGTCGACCCGACGCCTACTGTTCCCTCTACGGGGAACGCGTCCTCACCTACTCCCCTCAGGAGAGATTACCTGATGCCAGTCCGGTCCTCCAGACCGACTGGACTTTCCGCCTAGAGTTACCACCCCCTAGGACCTAGGGTTACCGCCCCCTAGGGTTTTTCTCCACCTAGGGTTACCACCCCCTAGGACCTAAGGTTGCCGCCCCTTAGGGTTTTCCTCCACCTAGGGTTATCGCCCCCTAGTGTTGGGGTTGCAAGGTTGCAAACATAGTCCCATATTGGAAACACATGGGAAAGATCATAGCTTTATAAAAGAAAAGATATCTCCATTGGTATGAGGCCTTTTGGGGAGAGCCCAAGAGCAAAACCATGAGGGCTTAGGCCCAAAGTGGACAATATCATGTCATTATGGAGATATCTAAATTCTTTTCGATCCTACAATTGGTATCAGAGCCCGGACTGCCAGAAGGTTTAACCGCCGACTGTGCACAAGAGCTATGGTATGATTGAGCCATGTGAGTACAATATTAACCTCGAACAAAGAAAGTGGGGGCTCCTATGTTCAAATCAAGAGGACCAGACACCAGGCAGGAAGTCCTAGTTGCGATTAGGCAAGGAAGTCCTAGTAGATCGGGTGGACCGAGGGGCAGGAAGACCTGGTGGGTCGAGGATCGGACGTGGGAAGCCTATGGTCCTTTGTTTGAGGGTGGGATTGTTGGGGTTGCAAGGTTGCAAACATAGTCCCATATTGGAAACACATGGGAAAGATCATAGCTTTATAAAAGAAAAGATATCTCCATTGGTATGAGACCTTTTGGGGAGAGCCCAAGAGCAAAACCATGAGGGCTTAGGCCCAAAGTGGACAATATCATGCTATTGTGGAGATATCTAAATTCTTTTCGATCCTACACCTAGGACCTAAGGTTGCCGCCCCTTAGGGTTGTAACGACCACCCTTCTTACTATACTATACTACTCTCTAAGGATGACCGTTACTTAACTACTAACTCTACTTAACCGGTATGATTAAAAATCACATGGAAACCCTACCGAAAATTTTCGACAGAGTCTCCCCTGTACCGGTGACCTTAAACTGACATACATAACATAATATACACAGTCACAGGCGGCTGGAACACATATCAAACACACAAAAGGAATAACATCACCACGCAGTTTAATAAAATCAAATCATGCAAGTAATGAATAGCGGAAACAAAATAAAAACATACAATTAACTAACAGCGGAAGACTAAATGACTCATCTAATACATTCTTAATAAATGGCAATCTTAATAAATTCTTAAACTAAGTCCCAAGGCTTCCATAGTCCTGGCATCACACATCATCCGCGCCACCTTGTCGCCTTCCTTTCTATATCTTTTCCTTTCCTGTATCTGCAGTAAGAGGAAGTGTAGTCTATAAGCAAAATTTGCTTAGTAAGCGCTATCTAACTCACAAAATCACGAATGTGCATGTATACGAAAAGAACTAAAAACTATATGCTCTAAAAAGAAATAAAGCATAAACATAACTGCTCATGTCAAACTAATAGCAAAGAAAAGCTAAGAAATCTACTCATGTAATTCTACTCGCTAATCATGCTACTCATCTAATAGGTAAACATGAAACTACTCATCCACTAGATAAACATGGTAGAATAAAGAACTAAACTTACTGAATTCTAAACACCTTCTGAATCTTATTCCACTTGTTTAAAGACTTATTCTTTAATACTTTATACTTATGTAAAACTCATTTTACTTGTTCAAAAACTTATACTTATAATACTTCAAAATAATAATCAACTTCTCTTGGTCCCGGCAACTGTGCTTTTACTTTTGTAACGACCCGACCAATTCCATTTGGCGACCCTATGGTCGTCGACCGTCGACCGTCGGCCGAGCCGTTACTACTAGGTTATCTAAACCTAGGGACGACTATGGGAGCCCAACCCAAGGACAGAGAGTCCAACACAATGCCACTGATAAAAGTAAAATACTTGTTATCTTTTAATACTTCTATATAATATCTCGGCATTTTCTTTAGCACCTTGTGTGCCAAAATCCCTAAAGTCTTGACTTTGGGATCTACTTAAGGCCTTGGGCTTTTTCTTTCTTTTCTTTATCTTCTTATACTTGTTAATACTTCTAAAAAATGCTTCTTTAAAAACTGAAATGTTTAAACAAATTCTAATACTGCAATACTTAAACAAAAAGTCTGCATACAAAGCTTAACATAAATTCTGCACTGCTCTACTTAATAAAAATCTGTACTGCGATATTTTAAGCATGCTTCCATAGAAATAAAAAGAAAACTTAACTAGTTAAATCCCTAACTAGTTAAATTCCTAACTACCAACATGTATCATCTATCATTCAATCCTAAACCACCAATGATCATACATCTAATTTTCGGCAATACTAATAGATAGGAAAACAAAATTCTTCAACATGCTACAATGGAAATTAGAAGAAGGAAATCAAATCTCGGAATTAAATCTGCACATGCTAAAAACTAAACTAAATATGCATTTGCTTAATGAAACAAAACTAAATCTGCACTTAATGAATATGAAATCTATTAGTGCATGATAAAATATATACTACATCACTAATTGTTCCATAATTCCAAAACTCCTAAGAAGTTAGGTGAAGTATCTACATTAAATTTACTAATGCAACAACTTGCAAGTATCATAAAACTCAATTGTAAGGGTTCAACAACGCAAAGCAGAGATCGAATTCCTCAACAAAGAAATCGAACAATCTCGAGAGGCAATTCTATATCAAATCCCAGCTTCAAACAATGTTCACAGAAACCAAACGAAATGCAACTAGATCATCTACAGATTCTGAATTGTTTCCAGCAAAGCAAGGCATAAGGAAAGAATGCTATTACGATAAAGGAAATTGATACTTGAAGATGATAGTATGCTTGAATCTGCTGGAATTCAAAACTTAGGTAAAGCTTAATCGAAAATACAGAACCAACTCACTGTCTAAACTAATTATCCTCTTTCTTCCTTTAGGGTTCACGGCGGCAAGCACCAGAAAGAAAACACTACTTCTAATATATAAACAAACTCATGCAAAGCTTCGGGAATCTCCTTCAAATCCCTAGCAACAGTTCACTTACAAACAAACTCTAAGGTTTCGTGCAAAGCTTCGGACACAAAGAAAGGAACAAGGAATAAACCTCGGAGCTATCCTACTGCAGGTGAGTAGCAACTTACCTCGGATTCTTGGTCCTACAGCCGAAAGAGAGCCTTCTAGGGTTCGGAGAAGTGAAGATCTCTGCCCTCCTTCTGTGCCCGTGTGTTCTCCTTGACGAGAGGTGTTCAGATCCGTGAAGATCTCGCGGAAAGACCCCTTGGCCTGCGCCGGAGACGAAGCCTTCAACTCGTCTATGTTTTCCGCCCGAGAGGGGTCGCCGACGCCAGGGAAGAGGAGAAGAGAGAAAAGAAATAATTAACCCCTCTCTTTCTTATCCTTTTATAACATATGGCTTAAGACCAATTCATGATTGATTTGTTCACGAAATATCAACGTGCGCGCTTGGTCTGCTGGAAAAGCGGATTCCCGAAGGTCTCGGGTTCGAGCCGCCCTCGACTCTTTATCTTTTATTTAAACGGAATTTTAATTTCATTTCTTAAAACTACTTAATCATATTTAATTCCCTTAAATTATAACAAAACAGCCGTGGACTAGCTGGTTGTCTGAGTTCGGTTAAGATTCGGGTCAAGCCCGAGGTCTTGGGTTCAAAACTCAGCTTCAACATTTTTCTTTCTTCTTTTTTTTTTAAACTTCTTCCTCTTGGTAAAAATACCAAACGATCTGCTTCTCACGTTCCGTGAATAGCCGGGACATTGAGGAAGATCCAAAAAGGCATTTCGGGAATTGATCTGATTCTATCTCTGTTCGTTCCGTTTGAAGAAAGGAAGGATCCCAAAGAATCGATCTTTCTTTTAGTTGCTGAATCTCTGTTTGATCGATCAATGTGGGATATTCTGAATCCTCATTTCTAATGGAATCGAAATGATCTATGGATTGATCAGAAGATCCTTTCAATTGGCTAGAATCCCTTACTTGAACGAAAATAGATCTTGATCTTGTGGAATCATATTGAATATTTGACAATACATTCCGTACCTTGCTAAAAAACCGATCCAACCACACATTGTCTAACCAAATCAAATTCTCTCTTGATACGTTCCTCAAAAAATCCGATTCGTGCTCATTCTTCCCCCAACTAACGAAGAGATCTTGGCGGAATTGCCACATATGAAATTGAGCACAATTTTGCAAAGAAATACCCCACTTGTTAAATTCATAAATTGAGCACAACTCCAAAAATTGCATAAAAATACTCTATAAATTCCTAAAAATCTCTAGAATTTTTCTAAAATATTTCTAGAATTTAATAAGGTCTTTCAGAACTCTAAATCATGAAATTTGGGGTGTTACAAGGGTTTTCCTCCACCTAGGGTTACCGCCCCCTAGGACCTAAGCTTACCACCCCTTAGGGTTTTCCCTCACCTAGGGTTACCGCCCCCTAGGACCTAAGGTTACCACCCCTTAGGATTTTCCCTTTGTCTAACCGCAGCTAGGACTTTCCTGAAACGCTTATTCAACATGTTAGATCACCACAAACCTTAACTTTGAATCCTTTGTCATTATCAAAACTTAGGTTCGATCGTCGGATGCTTCCCGCACCAACAGCTTGCATAGTGGTTCTATACTTGCAAACAAGAACGAGTGTTTAAACTTTGAAGAAGCGTAAGAGGTACTATATAAGGGTGATTAGCCTAAGTGGTTGTGGATGTGATCATAACCAGTGACGGATCTAGAAATTCAAGTATGGAGGGGTAATTTTTACATAGAACAAGGAGCGATATCCTCTATCTCTACCGATGAAATCCCATAATACTAGGAGTTCCACTGTCGGTAGGGGGCGACCGCCGATGTCGCCACCCCCACTAGATCCGCCCCTGATCATAACATTGTGGTTGTGATGGCTCGGAAGTATGGTACACGGTGGTTTTCAAATGTGAGGAAGATCAAATGGAATGAAGCAAACTCAAAGAGCTTAGTGCATCTAATGGACTAGAGGCTTAATGAAAGGTATCAAGGTGACCTAGAGGCCTAAGACAAGAGCTTAGTGATTCATAGGATTGAAGGATCAAAAGGAAGAAAGAAAGTACGAGGAGCTCGGTGATTTTGATCTATCAGGAAAAAAAAATAATAATCTTAGTTAGTCTCATTGACTATCTCTAGGGACTAGGGTGACTAACCCGACTCCATATAAGTTTTCTACCGGTCAGCAAGATAAATCGGGAAGCGCACATGACGGTCAATCCAGAAGTCCAATATTTTTTTAGTTACACCCTCCATTTGGAGGAAATTTTTTTACAAATATATTATAGTTGGAGTTCGAACTATGGATATTTGAATGATAACTTAGACTAAGAAAACATGGACTTGGGGCCCAGAATATCTATGATGTTCAGGACCTAAGGTATGAAGGTTATTCGAGATTACAAGGGTTATTCATAATGGAAATGAGAGCCATACGAACAAGAGTTCAACCAATGAGAGAGGCTGATACTTGCACATGGTGTACTTAGACTATTGTTGAAATGATTACAAAGATAGACTAGCTCTGCCCAAATTCTTTAGGGGCAAAGTCACTTAGAAAAAGGAGCTACATCTTCACAAATCACAATATTTTCACAAAAATTGCAAACATGCGGTGATTTTGTTTTTTTACCATTTGGACCTTATTTCTTTTATCTAGGTAAAAATTAAAGGACACCCCTGGTCTCATTAAAATGGTGTTTCTTTCTTTCTTTATTTATTTATTTATTTATTTATTTATTTATTTATATATATACCACCAGACATAATTTTTTTTATCTCAAAATATCTTTATTTCAATGTTATTTTAGCAACTACCATCATGATTTTTTTTATAATTCAAGTACTCTTCAAATTGATTAATTTTAGAGGTACATCATCCCATAAAAATTATTCGACTAGATACTAAAAAATCGAGAAGTATTCACACTGCCCATCTAAGGAGCTAATGTTCTTATATTTGTCATCCCACTAAAGAAAAATATATCCAATGAGTTGCAACTAAGATTCAGACTTTAGATGCTTGGTTAATTACTCGGAGGATCTAACCGTTACATCATAACCCGAGAGACAACTACAACCATAATTACGATAACATGAGGTAAAATTATTTAATTGTAATCAAAATTATTATATATAAAATAATATTATATCAAAAATATTGTTACGAACTCTATCAAATTACTTGAAACATGATCAAATTGCTCCAACTTGGTTAAAATTACTTCAAAATTATTAACTTGGTTAAAATTACTTCAAAATTATTATAGCAGCTATGACATAATTGATTTTGTCTGAAGTTAATTTTTTAAAAAAATGACTAAGTTGATAAAAAAAATATTTGATATAACAATATTATATATAGTAATTTTGATTAAATTGAGTTGTTTCAATTATACTAGCTGAGTTTTGTTACTCACTCATTTATGAGCACATGAGCACCTTTGTTTTTAAGTTTTATTTTCTTTAATTTAAATATTAAATTCTAAATCCTAAAAAAAATACTCATAAATAAATAAATATGCAGGGTAACATTTCTATTATAATTATATGGTACTATAGTTGTAGCAGTATCACGATAGCTACTATAAATAAAAGCTCTGAAATAAAAATATTTTTGAAATAAAAATATTTTTGAAATAAAAAATAAACTGAAGCTCTCATAATTTTTATTTTTTAAAAAAAGGGAGAGCGCCCTAATAATTTTACACATTGCCCCAAGTTAATCAATGCAGCAACATCCCACCACATTCAAGTGAATTGCTCAGTAACAATGCTCCAATAGTTTGATCAAGCCCACTTGACTCCCACCCAACCTTAGCCCCAACTCCAAGCTATTAGGTCGAATCAATCATACAATTCCATTCACCAGCTTGAATCCCTCCCACCAAACTTTCTAACCTTCACTAGCAAAGACCAGAGAGCAGGTCGGGCAGTTCCGACCATAACTGGAGATGGATCTAGAAAATTTATTAATAGAGGCCAAAGTATTAAATATCACACACATATATATATATATATAAAATTATCACATCACAAAAGTTTTTTTTTTATAAAGACTATTGACAAATAATATTTTCTAAAAAAATAATTCTTTTGATTAAGATATTTGACTGTAAATTAATAGAGAGGTTTATAGAGAATATTTTATTAATTATAATTTGTATAAATTTTTTAAAATTTATTATAGTAATAATAGATTTTTAAAATTTATTTTTTAAAAAATAATATTATCATAACTCTATTATTACTATAGGGCAGCTGTCCCCTCACCTTTAGTGGAGCCGCCTCTGACCATAGCCCATGCAGCAAGCCAGCAGCCGCTGCAAAAGTCTCTCAGAGGACTTTAAAAAAAAACGACTCACATTATTCAGGCTGGGTGAGTTGAAGGCGAAGAGGATGTTCATGTCGGAAACTCAAATCTGGGGATAGGCGGCAAAGCAACAGGCGATGATGGAGATCCACGTGCGATCTATCATTCCTTGATATCAGGGAAATGCATATCTGATCGATGAGATTGAACTAGAAGAAGACTTTGTAATCAACTGGATGAGCTCGAAAGATGGGAAATATTATATTAAACCAGACTAAATGCGACCGTGGAGTGTAGGCGAGAGAATCAGGACAATCAACCTGTGACTGACTGACTTCCACCAGGCAGCAATGCTTCGTGGCATTTGTTTATCAGGATTGCAAGGTCCAGCGCAGCCATTTCACATGCCCAGTCCATTGTTTAGATTTCAGTATCAACTTCATGCAGCATGATTAAGAAAAATTGAATGAGGAATTAATGAACGATATGTCCATTGGTGGGAGGAGGAGGAGCCTTACAATGAACGAGACCGCGTCGCAGAGATGATTAACCGAAATTTTGAGAAAGAAAGAGAGATGTGATGGTGCTTTTTTCACGGCGTGGATACGTGAATTGAGGCGTTTTTGCCGGCGCCGCACACGGGGCACGCGCCGACCTTGGGTGAGCAGTCGCGGCAGAGGCAGAGGTGACTGCAGGGGAGCAGCAGAACGGATGCCTGCAGCCGGCTGCACGAGGTGCACCTGCGGCATGCGTCCGGAGATTCCGCGCGGTTGGATTTGGCTGCGGCGGGTCTCGGTGAGTAGGTAGACTGTGCGTCGTCGTCCTCGGTGTCGCCGTAGCCTTCCTTGACCTGCGCGGCGGCTGCGATCTGGAGCAGGGCCTGGTCGAGGCTGGCGCGGAGGCTGGCGGCGACGGTCTCGTTGTTCTTGGCCACGGTGACCCACATCTGGGTCTCCGCACTCGCCTGCCGCACCCGCTCCTCCAGCTCCGCGTTCTGCTGCCGCGCCTTCTCTAGCTCGACTTCCTTCTCTCGGAGGCGCTTCGCCGCCCTCTGCTCGACACCCCAAACCAGGGCCTTGAGGTGCCTCCTCTGCGTCTCCTCCAATCCACTCCTCATTCTCTCCGTCTGCATGCGTAAGCAACGACTTAGACAACGGGGAAAAAACAGAGGAAAAAAACAGAGAGATATTGATTCAGTACCTGGAGGCGGAGAAGGGCGTCGATCTCGATAGTTTGCTGGCAGAGGAGGGAGGCGAGGTCCCGGGAGAGAGGAAATGCAGCAGGACGACCGCTGGTGGAGGGATACTCACACTCGCCCAAGCGGTGGCTCTGCTCACAGCCAGCACCGACAACGGCAGAGAGCGAACTGGGATCACAGAACGGAGCCACCGGCGACACGAAGCCGAAGAATTGGTTACAGTCGAGATGGTCATCCGCCGCTGCCTCCTCTCGCGGCCGCTTCGTCCTCATGGCCGAGGCGTTACAGGTGAGCTCGCTCTGGGGGTCGCTGAGGTCGACGGCAGCGTCGTCGAGCAGTTGGCGCAGCTCCTGCATCATCCGAAGCTCATCCACCGCAGCAGCACCGCTGCGGAGCTCCATCAGGAAGGAACAATTGGAGGGATGCTGCTGGGACTGCAGCGCCATGCTACCCTCTTCTCCCTGGCAAAAATAGGGCCAGAGAGAGGCTGCCAAGGCCGTCTATTTATACGGAGAAGAAACACACACAGCGCTCTGCAAGGAGCAGGACGTACGCAACATCAAAACCGATTCAATCAATCCCATTAATCCATCAATGGATTGAACGCGCTGCAAATTCAATCATTAATATATTTGTTGGGAGTTTGGATTCGACGGAATAGGCATTCGCATATGAGGTGAGGACGCGTGGTGAGTGGCGGTCAAGCAAACAGGGAGGACAAGGAACGCAGACGCAGGCAGACGACATGCACGCTAACTCTTATCTACTACACTCATTAATATTTAATTTTCCAATGACTCCTAGCTCAAGTAAACGTTCAACAAAATCGGAGAGTGCGTTAAGAAATCGGTTCAAAATTGATTTAAATCGAATAAATTATTTTTTAAAAAAAAATAATAATAACACTGATCTTCTCAGTAAAAATCATAACTGATTAAATATCGATTAAAAAACAAATTAATTAAATTATGATGTTGACTTTTAAAAATCAATTTTATAATAATATTGTATTTAAAAATCAAATTTCAATTTAATTCAGTTGATTCGCTTCGCCGGAACTTTTTGACCACCGTATCAGTGGGCAGAGAGAGTTAATTCAGAGATGTTGAAATAAATGGATTAATATAATGAATATTATATTCCCGCCCCTAACGCCAGGCAAGAATCTCTACTGCTATCGATAGTAGTAGCATCGCGACAGGACCCGAAAGGTAAACGAAGAAATTAGGCAGAGGGAGGGGCGTGCTAGCTGTGTGTCCTTGTCGAAAGCTTGCCTTCGGAAAGGCCACCACCGCTGCACTGTTTGCTTTTACTGCATGCAACGCAACGCAACGCAACGCAGCGCAGCGCAACAGCGAAGGTCCTCTCCTGGCGCCTTGGGACTCGCAAAATTCCATAACTCCACCGCTGCTGCGGCCTCGGATTGTTCAGCGGCTGTGGGGCAAGGCACGGTGAAATAGGTCGGCCTCAGAATCCAACCACGCACGGACTGCACCGCACTGCACCTGCACTGGGCTTGGACATGCATGCATGTGCATGCATGGTAAATGATATGGTACTGCGCTGTGGGAAAGAGACAGGAGGAGTAATGATTCCTAGGGAAGGAAATTTAAATAGATTTGTTTCAAAAGGCTCCATTCATTTTTTGGACGATCCAAGGCAACGCGAAAGGCGTGTGTGCCCACCCGATCCGATCCTATTGGAAGGGATCACGAGGCCTCTTCGGCCAGTGTTTTAATTCATTCATTATTATGCTTTGGCGTAGCGCAGGGGCTGCTTGTCCCCGTCACGACTGTTGCTTTCTTTGTAAATTTTTTCTCATGTGGATGCATCACATGAGTGGACAATATTTAAAAGGATTATTATTATTATTATTATTTTAAAAAAAAAGTTTTGTCTTTAAGAAGTATCATTTATTTGTGCAAACTCACCTAGAGTATTGCACCTTACCACCTACTCATTAAAAAAATTGGGCAGACCATCCAAGTGATCTAATATATGCAAAAACAAAATTGTAATACATATATTTTTTAAAAAATATATTATACAATTTTTGATTAAAATTATAATGTTTTTTATTTTTTTTTAAAAAAATAATTTACATCTAAATTCATAAGTTTTAATTCAAATATTAAAATGATATAATTTCATATGTTTTGACAAACTTACTTATAACTTTAATAGGTAAATACATTTTAAAAATCATTTGAGATTATACTTTCCATCAAAAGTAATCAAAAACATTAAAAAGTATGTATATATTTTTATTTTTTTAAAAAAAATTTAACAATAATATATATAAGATGCACTAATCAAATACGATCATGTCAAAGAAGAGCTAGCCAACTCCCTAAGAGATAAGCATCACCTCCATGGTGCTCAAATTAGTCGTGATATTGAGAGTTACGCTATGATCTATTTGTGCTTACCGAATTTACTTAGTAGTCGAGTCTGTGGGATTGAGTCGTCCATCTTAAGAATTAGTTGGATGCCTAAGTTAACAAAAATAAATAAATAAAAAAGGACAAGCATCACCATCAATTCTTGGCCCAATAACTACTACAAGGCAAGGTCAATGAAGGATGGCTAGATTTGGATAGGGGAATTGTAACTGTCCAAGCAATTGACTAAGCTCCATTGCGTTTGATGATGGATGTGTCTTGCATTATACAATAGGGTTTGCAACATGATTAGAGTGTTTTATTAGTTTTCATATATATATATATATATATATATATATATATATATATATATATAACTCAACTTTTGCCATTCATATATCATGGCTCATTTTTTTAATCATTTGATCCAATTAACTATCAACAATTGAGAATAAAAAAAGTCACATCTCAAAGCTATAAAATAGAAATCGACTATAGATGATGATATATATTACCTAAAATAGCTTTTGATCTAAGGGTGACGCCTTGAATGAGGATTTTAAAACCCTTTGGTGATCCTTGTAAGAAGGTTAGAGATATATATATTTTTATGCAAATATTTTAGTAAGAAGAATCGCCAAAATTGACTTGAAGGTCATGCTAAATTTTTTATTTTTATCAACCAATGATAATCATTGGTCAGCCAAAAACTAGTCATTGTTATGGTCGTTAGAATCGAACATACAAATTATGAGAAACTAATGAAGTTTTAAGTTGCTTAGCCAACTTTGACCAATCTAACAAGATTAATATTAGAGCAATGTAACACACCGAATGTCAGCTAGGCTATCAAAATACAATTTGGGATTGTTTTGGATATTCAAACTTTAACTATTGGTACAAAGCTCTCGAATTGCTTTACATGATATCATCACATTAACAAGTGACATGAACATACATAATTTTATAAATATTATTAGAATTAATATCCAAATAAGACATGATCTCAAATAACATTATACAAGATCTGATCCCATATATACGAAGAACCAAGTGAGAAAAGAAAGCAAACACTATCATATATTATTTTTCTTTGAAAAAATATTTATATATCTGATACGGTGGTTAAGATGGATCCCTTGAGATAGGTCAAAGTCCAAGAGGTTGGCTGACGTGGTGGTTAAAGTCAAAAGATGGTCAACATTCTGAGCCAAGCTTTATCATCATTTAGACCGAAAGCTTGCCCTAACCGGACCCTCTGGCCGATCGGGCTCCGAGCCTCAATCTCCTAAGTATTGATGAACCTTAAAGTCAAGTATTAGCTAGACCCGACCAAGTGCTCTAGCCGATTGGACAGAGGGTCCGATTGGATGTATTGGATGCTTGGTTCACCCAAGTTCTCTGTTCAAGTGAAGGGGCCAAGCAAAGGTCAAGTCGTTGGCTGTAGTCACCCAAATCGCCCTGGCAGCTCTTGCGAGGGATGGCCAGTCAGACTATAATGGGGACTCAATCAGTTTGCCGGGTGAGCTTACTATGGGCCCTATAGCCCAATGATTTCATATTCCTTTTTGGCATTTTGTGTCATGAGGAACAGCGAATATTTGCATGCAAGTTGTACATTTGATGTTTCCTCTCTGCCAAACGTAGAGATTGAGGGCCCATTTTAGGAAAGATGCTAAAGCATCTTAATGGTATGTTCTTTTTTTAAAACACTTTAAAATTCGTGCATATACAAACAACAACCTTATAAAAGGGGTCCCCATCTACAGACGTAGATATGTGACACTACATAATTTTACACGCTCATCGCTACTGTTCTTTCCACTATTCATTTCCTCAAACTGATCATTGAGTTGAGCGTTGGAGAACCTGCATCGGGGACTTCTCCCTAGCCTGATTGCTAACGCTCTTTGTGATACGCAAGACAACGAGGAGTCTTCGTTTGCTCAACATCAAATACACATTCCTATTGGTGCAATCAACCTCTAGCATTTCGATATTTGACAATATATCTAACTTTGGTCAGTTTGATCAAGGGTTGATCCAAACAGAACTTGATGTTTGGAAGAAAGAAGTCTAGTCAGGACTAGATGACTAGGAAAGGTAAGTCCTAACCGAATGATAGGCAAGTGAGAAGTCTACTAAGTGACTAGTGCTAACTGGAGGTTAGGCAAGGGGAAGTCCTGGTGAGTGAAGTTGTGCCCTAGTGAGTGAAACTAGGTAGTAAAAGTCCTGGTAAGTGAAGTCAGCCCCTAGTGAGTGAAGCTAGCTAGTGGAAGTCCTGGTAAGTAAAGTCGAACCCTATTGAGTGAAGCTAGGTGGTGGAAGTCTTGATAAGTGAAGTCGGACCCTAGTGAGTGAAAATAGGTAGTGAAAGTTCTGGTGAGTGAAGCAAACTCTAGTGAGTGAAGCTTGTTGGTGCGGGAAGCATTCGACAGTCGAACCTGTGTTTTGATTATGTCAAAGGGTTCAAAGTTAGGTTGTCTTGTTATCTAACGTGTTTGAATGAGCTTGCAGGAAAGTCCTAAGTATACTTAGGCAAAAGTCCTAGCTACGGTTAGGCAGGTGGAAAAACCCTAGGGGGTGGTAACCCTAGGTCCTAGGAGGAGGTAACCCTAGGTGAGGAAAAGTCTTAACTGCGGTTAGGCAAAGGGAAAATCCTAGGAGGAGGTAACCCTAGATCCTAGGGGGTGGTAATCCTAGGTGGGAAGTCTTGACGAGTCGAGGGCTTCGGACAAAAGTCCTAGAGTTGAGGACTCTAGGTAGAAAGTCCTGGTGTCACGATCTAGGTGAAAGACTAGGCGGGTCGTGAAGCGGATGTCTAGCAGAAAGACCTGGAGCCTCGGGCGCTGAGCAAAAGTCCAGTTGGTATGAAGGATCAACTGGCAATAGATAAACTCTCCTGAGTGGAGTAGATGAGGACGCATTCCCCGGTGAGGGAACAGTAAGCATCGGTGAGACCTAGGATTTCCGGTCGGAAATCCGAAGTTAGAATTGGATAGTCTGGAGATTGCCAAATACTTTAATATAACATATCTATATGTTAACTTTACTTTGCAGGGTATGTTGGTTTGTTCGACTAACCTATTTTGCAGGAAGAAACCCTCTCACAGCAAGGCGCGAGGGCGCCCTTATGGAGGTTAAGGGCGCCCTGGACACTGGCGCGAGAGCACCCTCATGTAGACCTGACCACGGTTCGGAACCGACGGTTCGACGGTTCGGAACCGCCGGTTCGACGGTTCCAGGCAGGTCGACCCTTAACCTTAACCGCCCAAGACGGTTACGGTTCACGGTTCAGAACCGCCGGTTCACGGTTCGGTTCACGGTTCGTCACGGTTCGTCACGGTTCAAGATTAATATGTTAATAAAAATTAAAAATTAAAAATTAAACATTAAACATTAAAAATTAGAAATTAAAATTTATTAAAAAAAGGGCTTGCACTTATTTAAGTTGCCTACGTATCCCTTTAGGGGAATCAAAGCCCACGTAGTTCTTTTACATTTTTATCCTTTTACATTTTCATTCACTTCCATTTCCTGTTCCTGTCGTATTTGTTCCTTCAGTATCAAAATCTTCAACTTCGTCATCTGAAAGTTGCATTCCTTGGATTCTTTTCTCCGCTCTGGTCCAATCGTCCAGTAATGCTTGGGCTTCCAATGAGTCGGGAGACAAAGTTGATCGTCGTTCATCTAATATGTTGCCATCGGCACTGAACGTCTCCACAGCAACAGTTGACACTGGACGAGCTAAAATTTCTTTTGCGATCACGGAGAGAACGGGAAAGCTTTGAGCCTTCTGTGACCACCACTTTAAGATATTGAAGTTTTCGCTATCTGCTTCATTAAAATCAAAAGAAGTCGTAAAATAATTCTCAAGTTCCTGTGTGGAACTTGAGGATCCTCGTGGACGTTTTGTCCGTTCTTTTAATAAGAGTTGTGCTTTTGTAAGTTTTAAATTACTACTAGTAGTTTGTTGAATTTCAGAAATATTAATTTGTGTTCCATATTTTGCATAATATTGATTATAAATATCATATAAATAAATTCTAACATTATATATAATATTAGCTGGATCAGGGGAAGAAGAATCTTTAATTGGAATTAAAGCATCATAATATAAAGTTAACATTTCTTGTAAAACTTCTAATTTAAATCTAGGATCTAAAGCAAATGCAATTAAATAAATTTCAGGAATTAAATAAAAATATTTTCCCATTTAGTTTTCATAGCTAAGATGCAAGGAGATAAAGATTCATTATTAATATGTTCATTTAAAACTAATACTATATTAGAAAATTTTCTAAAACTAATTGAGCAGTGATAATAAACACCGGAAAGTTGTTCGGTTGCATCATTAAATACTTTTAAAATTTCACAAATACTACTACAAATATTCCATTGTTGTGAAAATAAATATATATTAGCATTAGTGTTTTGTGCAAAAATGAACATAATAATTTTTATATTGAAATGAATCTTGTAATAATTGGTATGTTGAATTCCAACGTGTTGGTACATCACGTGGAAATTTTTAGGTCTCATTCCATTAATTTTACAAAACCTACCCCATTGTTTCATTATAGATGGATGAGACCATAAATAAGAAATTGCAATTCTAATTGGTTTAATATAACTTTCTAAAATTTTAAACCATCTTGAACACATAAATTTAAAACATGACATACACAACGAATATGAAAAATAAACCTCCAATAATAGGTTGACAAACAAATTTTAGATCATCTATACAAGCGGTATTAGAACTAGCATTATCTAATGATATTGAAAATATTTTATGAGTTAAACCATATTCTTCTAAAATTAAACATAATAATTGTGCGATATTATGAGCATTATGTGATTCATCAAAAACTCTATAAGCTAATAATATTTTTTGGAGATTCCAAGAGTTATCGATCCAATGGCAAGTCACACCCATATACGAATGTGTTTGCCAATGATCACTCCAAATATCGGAACATAAAGAAACTTTATTATCTAATTTACTAAATTCATCAATTAAATTCTTTTTTCCTTGTTTTACTAATTTTTTAATTGTACGAGTAAGTGTAGTCCTAGGAACACGTTTAGCACATGGATTAAGAGATTCTTTACAAAAATCTTCAAATGTGCATTTAGATCCAAAACTAAAAGAAAGATGTTCTACGGAAACAAATTTAGCTAATGATTCTCTTAATTTATTATCCGAATATAAAAATAAACCGGAATCGGTACTACCGCTAGTTGAAGAAAATCTTGATAATTGTATTTGAGAACGGTCGAGTCCATATTCCGTCGGGTGCTTCGTTTCTACATGTCGTTTCAACGACCCATAGCCGCCGCCGGCTTGGAATTTGTAGGAAGCATTGCAGTGCTTACATTTTGCACGCATTTCTCCCGACGGAAGAGTGACCTTCTCAAAATATTTAGTAAAAATAAAAGATTTTAGAGGAGGAAGTTCCCGAACCTTAGAAGTAATTGCATCGGTACTTCCTTGTGTGTCGGGTGTCGGATTCGGAAGATGCTCGATCTCATCATCGGTGGATTGAATGTTGGGGTCCTCCTCCCGCGGATTCATTATTTGCTTTCCCTTCCGAGCTCGAGATGATGCACCTCCGCGGCCTCCTTCCATTGTAATTGAAAACGAAAGCGTGTAGAGATTAGAGAATACGAAAATGAGATTAAGAGTAGAGAAGATGTGTGTGAAAAATGATGAAATAAGCTCTCTATTTATAGAGTTTTGATAGTAACGGACACTAAATCATAGCCATTGATCAAAAAACGGTCAAATGATCCTAACCGTTGAAAAAATACCTAAAAAAAAAAAACAAAAAATTCTGCGGCTGAACCGCCGGTTCAACCCGCCGGTTAACCGGCGGTTCGCCGGGTTTACATCCAATGAACCGGAACCGGCCCGGCAACTTGCCGGGCCGGTTCCGGTTCGACCCGGCGAACCGGGTCAACGGGCAACCGGCCCGTTGACCCGGTTACGGGCCCGGGCCGGGTCCGGGCCAGACCCGGCCCGGGGTCGGGTCTACCCTCATGGAGGTTGAGGGCGCCTTGGACCTTGGTGCGAGGGCGCCCTCATGGAGGTTGAGGGCGCCCTCAGGCAGATAAGCTACGAAGTGGTTAGAGCTCATCCATGTTACGGATTCGATGCGGGTGAGGGCGCCCTCATGGTGTTAGAGGCACCCTCCATGAGCGTTATATGTAGGATTCGACCAGCAGCTTAGGACATCATCTGAAACGCTATCCATCTTCCGTGTGCTGCTTAAAGAACGTTCCGAAAAAGCCGCAACTCGACTCCGATGATTAGACGCTTCAACTTCACTGTTTTCTTTTGTCGTTGGTATATTTTACTCGTTAAGTTTTCCGAAACAAAAAGTGAAAGACACAAGCGCTATTCACCCCCTCTAGCGCTTTCGATCCAACAATTGGTATCAGAGCGAGGTTGCTCTGAATTGGTACAACTGTCGTTCGAGCAATATTTTTTGGCTTTTTTTCGTCCGTTTTTTCTAAAAATAAAACCTTATGTCTTTCATTTTTTCCCTCCAAAATTGTTTTCAAAAAATTCATTTTCATCTTTTTACCATTGGTCGATATTAGCAAATTATCGCACTTTCAAAAATTTGTGATAATATTTTTTAAAATATTTTATTAATTTTTTTAAAAAATTATTGGTTAATTTTATCTCCCGCACTACTAATCCAAGCCAAGTCTTGGGATATTTGGTTTTTCTGTTTGTGTGCGAGAGTTTTCTCCTAAATGGCCCATCAAAAAGGCTACAGCACAGATCACCCACCGCTCTTCTCCGGAGAAGATTTCGGATACTGGAAAGATCAGATGGAGCATCAACTAAAAATCCAAGAGGAGATATGGACCAAAGTTCAGATTGGATTTATTCTCCCCACTGAAGAAGGTGCACCCATCGCCTGTGACAAGTGGAATGCACAAACAAGAAGAAAATTCGAGGTAAATGGAAAAGCAACATGGACTCTCTTATACAGATTAACAAATTCAGAGCTTGCTCGAGTTGGAAAGTTCAACAATGCTAAGGAGCTTTGGGAGAAATTGCTCAAGCTTCATGAGATTCCTTCAGAGTTAGAAGATCAAGTCGAACCATAGTTCGAATATGACTATGAATCTCCAGAGTCAACCTCTGAACCAGACTCAGAAGAATCGGATCAGACTGATTTTATAGCACTGATGGCCAAAGAAGAGGTAGCTGAATCTGAATTCGAGATGACAACAGTAAAGGGAGAGAATCCTATCATGGATCTAAAAGGTAATATTGTAAATTCAAATAATAAATTTAATATAACCCATTTTAAGTACAGGGAGAGAGGGCACTATAGAAACAAGTGCCCTACTCGTAAGATTCGACCGCCACAACCGGAGGAGAAGGAGAAATCGATCTGGAAAAGGAAGAAACACATTGAATGCTCCAAGTGCAAACGAATGTGTCACTATAAAAGACAATGCCCAGAAAGAAGACCCAAGAATCGAAGGGGAGAAATTAAGGTAAGTAAATTTACATTACATGAAAATCCAATTTTTGCAACACATGTATGTACCTTAGCTAATTCTACTTGCTCTAGTGTAGATTTCTCTTCAAAATTAGATATGCATGATAATAATGTAGTGAATAAAGTTGATTCAAATAAGAATAACTCAAAATTATTCAATAAAAATAAGAAATTAACTCTTAGAAAATTAGGAATACAAAATAATATTTTTAAAGATAAAATTGATAAATTAAAAAAGATTATTAATAATTTAACCAAATTACAAAATCTAGACTTGGATTACAAGTCTAAGGTAAAACTTAAACCATACCAACCAAGTTATAATCAAGTGCCTTTTAATTATGAAACTAATCAATAAACCATAAATTAATAAATTTCAACTTAAAACACAACTTGAAAACTACTTAAAGTTATAACTTAAAATTAACTAATGATTGCTTAGCCAAGGCTAGGTTAGATAAAGACTTAGGCATGATTTACACTTAACTAGTTAGACCTTGGGATTTCAAAAAGAAAATTAAATATTTAATTTCTTTGAAAGGCTTTGTCTAGAAGTGGTGGATGATCCCATACCCAAGAAAGCCTAGTGCCTCGCCACAGCTTGGAAGTCAATCTTTGAAATGTATGTTTAATTGACTAATTGAAAAATCTAAGTCTAACTTAAATGTAAATTAATCCTTATATAATTATCTAAATTGAAAATTAACCATCTCACAAAACTACTAAGGCTCCCTATTTGAAAATCTAGAAAAGGGTGAGATGAACTTAGATCTAAAGTAGTTCCAAATTAATTCAATTAAATTAACTTAATTAATCTCAAAAAATTAATTTCAAAGTGTTAATCTTAATTTCAAAATGTTTAAATCATAATTAAAGTATATTTTTTGAATTAATTTCAAAAGGGTAATTAATTTTAATAAGAGTAAATTAGAATTATTTTTTAAATAATTTCAAAATTCAAAATCATTATTTATAAAATTATAATCATAATTAAATTTTAAATTATTAAATTTTAAAAATCAAACTTATATTTTAAATCTTAATTTCAATATTTCTGAAATCTAAATTCTAAGTTAAACTTTAATAATCTTCGAAATTCAATATTTTGAAATTTAGATCAAACTTAAATATTTTCAAAATTAATATTTTTGAAATCCAAATTTAAAGTCAAAATTAAAGAATGAACATAAACTTTAAATCTTTTCAAAATTCTCTAAATTTAAGTTCAAATATAAATATTTTCAATATCTATAAACTTAAAATTAATTTGAAAATTAATTTAGGTCCGTCTCACATACACTCATAAGCTGAACATGCTTGATAACCTAGAATGAGTGAGATGAAAAATTAAGAAAATAAATAATAACCTTTATTTTTTTTATACTTTTGACTCTAAAACCCTCACATATTCTTAGCATTAATTAAGGGGGAGTGCAAAGAAATTTAAAGACTTTAATTCTTATTGTTTTTCAAAGATTTCAAAAAGTTCAAAATATCAATTTTTTTTTGTAAAAATGAATTATCTTTGACAGAAACTAAGTATTTGCTAAAATATTTTCAAGTATTTTTACAAGAAATTATTTTTTAAAATTTAAGTACTTCTAATTAAGTTTTTAAATATATCAAAGTCTTTTTAAAGCTAAAGTGCCGTAGCTAGGTGGACTAGAGGGCTGTCCCAATTGAGAAGGTAAACCCACAGCCTGTTTAAATAAAGGACGAGGAAGGGAGGAGGAAGGAGGCGAAGAAGAAGAATATGCAATAGAAGGGAAAGGAATAGTAGAAACAAGAGAAGCAGAGGAAGAGCTAGATGGAATAGAAAGTGATAGTGTAGGGGGAGCCAATGCAGTTAGGGGAACACTAACAGTCGAGGGAATGACACCGGGAGAAGATCTCCGGCAAGGTGTCCGTTTTGCTCGAGGCCTAGAAGCCAAGGGAGGCAAGGCCAATGCCAAAGATGCAGAGGAAACAGAAGGGATAACGGCCGTCTCGGGAGCAGAAGCAGAGGAAACTGAAATAATAGAAGAAGAAGGGATAAGTAGATCGGGTCTCATCATCCTAAGAGCAGGATTAGAGATAATATGGGTTGGAGTTATCGGTGCCTTACCTCTCTCGAGAGAAATGGGGGCCGGGACAAGAGGAGCTTGCACAAAAGTACCAAAGAAATCAATAAAGGGAGAAGCCGAAGTAAGATTTGGCTTTTTAACTAAGGTAACAAAGGGTTCTTCTTCTTCCTCTTCCATGGCTGCAACAGCCTCTGCCCGCCGTTCTTCTTCAGATAGTAAACCCAAGGTGGAAAAATTATGATCCAATCGGCGGTCGCGTAACCATTATTCTCCAAGATTATTCACAAAAGACTTAGTCATGGCAGGATTCTTGTACATAAAGGTTGGAAGAATAACATCGGCTGAAACACAGGAGTTAAACATCGTTACAAAGGAGATGTATTAATCAGTAAATATGGATTGAGATGTTTTTACATACCAAAGGATCCATCCAGAGGGGTGTCAATCTTGCCTATTCCGAAAGGAAACATTAAACCCTCCACAATTAGGTGCGGCAAACTAAATTTTGCTCCCCTCAGTTTGGGTAGGGCAGAAGCAACAGAAGGATCGTCAAGAAGATCATGGGTGCTAGGAAGTGGAGGCAAGTCATGTATCCATTGAATAGGAAACGGAGGTGGAGAGGGAGACGCATATAGAAAAATTTGTGATACCATTCCCCCTGAGGAGGAATGTGGTTGAACAAAATAGCCTTGGGACGAGATTGAAATTTAAAAACACCCACATCCACTATACGAGGAATGAAGAAGTGATGAAAAAGACATGGGGACAAGGGGAAATCTAACAGTTTAGATACCCCAATAAAACCCATAAGAATAGAAAAGGATTGAGGGACAAACTGGTTGAGTGAGATATTAAAATAACGGCTGACATTACAGAAAAAGGGGTGAAGAGGAAAGCGAAAAC
This sequence comes from Zingiber officinale, assembly GCF_018446385.1. Taxonomy (NCBI): domain Eukaryota; kingdom Viridiplantae; phylum Streptophyta; class Magnoliopsida; order Zingiberales; family Zingiberaceae; genus Zingiber; species Zingiber officinale. The sequence goes on from NC_055995.1 coordinate 31,028,111, forward strand.
CTTGTAGGACCTGGTCTCGGAAGATAGATATACACCCTAAAGGAGGAAAATGCGGACCCTCATGAGGAGCAGGACGGATTATATAAGAAGGAAAACCATAGGTCGCCTGCAAGTCCACTTCTTCTGTATCTATAAGGTTGGAAACACACGAGAGAAACCATGCGGGAGGAGATGCTGCCATGGAGCGACAGTAAAATGAAAGAGGAATCAAGGAAGAGGATGAGAGATGGAGGAAAGCGGAAGAAAACCTCGTAAACCCTTGTTTTCTCTTCTGGCCTTGTGCTAAAACCCCCAAACAAAAACAGCAGAAGGAAAAAGGCGAATAAAAGGTACTTAGAATTCCAATCGTCATAAATGAGTAATAATATTAAAGAATAAAATCAAGAGAAAGAGGTAAAGTTAAGTAATCTACCTCAAAAAATGTGTGAAGTTTTCCTAGAGGTAATTCTTAATAGAGCCTGACAAGTACAGAGAAAAATTAGTCCAGTAATCATAAGTTTAGAGTATGGGTATAACAATATAAAAGTTGAGCACCAGATATTAGTTAACAGACGAGACTTGGTTAAAGGATGCCGGATGAGGTTGTAGATATGAATCAGGCGGTTCTGACAGATCGGCCGAGACAAAGATCCCCCAAATGTATCGACCAAAAGCTTATCGTAATGAATCAAATAATATACACTATGAGATTCGATTAATACGTAAAAATGACATATGAAGACATAAGGGTAAGCCGATCAAGTAAAATAAATCGACCGATATTAGGGACATCATGATAGAACTGTGTCAAATTAGGCGAGACATAACTACGCTATGAAATATCGGGCGATATTTATCAATCTTGATATATATCATCCGGTCATGAGGAAACGATCTAAGACGTGACAACTTGTTGGAAAAGTTGTATGGTGACAAACCGAGCAACATTGGACACATTTATATAAAACATATAACTATCATGAGAAAGTGTAAAATTAACAACAAAAGGAGAATAATCAGCGTTACGTGAGATCGTCATTACAGAGTTTTTGCCCTCCTCTTTATAAGAATCGAAATTTAAGTCAAAGTCAGCTTAGGGTACAGATCAGGGGGTTTGTTCTCAATGAGTCTACGTCAATTTAAGAAATTAGGAGGAGGGTCACGAGATAAGTAGCTCTCCTCTTTTAATTGCTGAATTGCCCCTTGAGCTCCTGCAGTAAAGGTTGACAAGATGGACTTCACGATCGGCCTGTTGAATTCAGGAGACTCGATCATGGCAGTGGCCCGCTCCCTGTAACGAACATCTTCGTCACCCTTGTAAACCACCAGAGCCATTTGAGAAGTCTTCAATTCAGCTTCCTTTGCAGAAACCTCGGTCTTGACTGAGTTAAGGGAGGTGTTCAAAGAAGTTATTTCATCTTCTTTCAGCTGCAGGGCTTTGAGTTTTTCAGTTAATTCTGCTTCATAATTATCCTTTAGTTCGCCAAGTTTAGAGGTCAATTCTTGGTTAAGGTCCGTAACCGACATAAATTGTGTCTGAAGACTTTCAATTTGTGCTTCGAGTTATTTCTTGGCAGCAGCAGAAAATGCAGCAGAAGATAGCCCAGCAACCTCTTGCCTTAGCTTGTCATTTTTAGACTTTAACCTCTTGTTCTCAGTATATAAGTTGTGCATCAGTCGAGAAAAACCCATATTTTCTATCCATCACTGGAAGCATGATAAAAGATTATAAGATAATTGATGAGAAATAAAGAGTAGACGTTAATAGATATACCTGATTCTCCATATGGGAAAAATGATCGACTGCTTCAGGAGTATTGAGTTCATCAAATATAGGGCGAACTTTATCCCAATCACCGTCGAAGGAACCTCCTAGAAGTATGGGGAGAACAAGAATAGTAGAAGAACCAGTAGAAAAGAAGTAGGAATAGATGGAGGAGCAAAGACTAAATAAGAAGAAGGTGAGGAGGGTAAAGACCTAGAAGTCGGAATAGATAGGGGAAAAGTGAAAGATACATCACCAGAAGCACTGGCATTAGAGAAGGGTGAGGCAAGAAAACTAAGGGAAGGATAGAGTTCTGCCAACGTCGGCTTATCAGAAGGAAGGTCAGCCGCAGCAAAACCTTCTGAAACTAGCTCATCAGCAGGGAGGATGAGCCTCATTTTTGATGGAGGAGCTATGGTAAGTTTGCGCCCTGGGCGTTTACCCTCAGAAAGTTCAGTTATCGACTCACCAGAGCTATCAGGAGACGTGAGCTCAATGAGGGGAAGAGGAGCAGATGAGGAGTTAGCAGCAGCCGCTGGTGAAGTAACAGCGAGTAAAGGATTGACAAGGATCTCTGCAGAAGGATCTCCAGGAGCTTCAAGAGCACTCAAAGAACTTGGTACTTCAGCTAAAGGAGCTGGTTTTTCAATTGGAGGGGGGAGAACAATAGTAGCCAGAAGTTCAGCTTCTTTGGCGCGAATAACATCCTCTTCCAGACATAGTTCTTCGTCAATCAAAGCATCATAGAAGCTATACACTACATAGAGAAGAAAATTAGTTTAGTTAGTTAAAAATAGGAAGAAAGAAATAAGGTGTTACCTAAAGAAACTCGAGTATCAGGTCTGACAGGGCTTAAGCCAAACAGGTATAGGAGATCGACCCGTAGCCACTTAAGAATAGAAAGTCGATGATTTAACAATTTCTCACAATAGATAGGGAAAGAAGGATGAAGATGAAACTCCTTGACGTCGGGCAAGGGGGGCAAGAAAGATTTCCAAGCGTGAGACCAATGAATGGGTTCTGGAAACTTCAAGATGAAAAAATGAGATTTCCAAGCTTTGAGGGACGAGGGCATATCCCCAAAAAGAACCATTTTAGTCCGCGAATGAAACAGGAAGACACCAGGTTCTAAACATTTGGGATAAGAGAACATGAAAAAATTTTGAGGAGTAGGAGGAATATCCCGCATACAAAGAAGCATGTAAGTACCGCACAGATAATGGAATGCGTTTGGGGTAAATTGTTGTAAAGGAATATCAAAATACTGGCTCAGTTCAATCAAGAAAGGAGGGATAGGAAACCTTAAGCCCCCTATCAATTGGTTCTTGAAAAAGGTTACGCAATTACCAGGAGGACGATGAGGACAATCCTCCGGTGTGGGGAGTATGATGCCATACTCTCGGGGAATTTCATACTGACGACGGATAGCTAGCCTCTCATTTTTATCAAAGGAAGAAGACATATGGACATACCAAGGAGCAATTGCTTTCTCAGCCATGGGCAAAAGTATCGGCTAGTGAAACAATAGATTACTTACTGAAGACAAGAAAGAAGATCGCCTAGAAATGGTGAGCCCGGGGTTTGGTCGAAGACTGCAACAAGAAAAGAACTCTAGAGAAGAGAACAGAAGGGACAAAGTTTAAAAGGAGACGAAGGGTTTAGGGTTTAAAAAGTACACGACCATCGTCAGATCAAAACCTTTTTTCTCAGCGGACGATGAGAATCACAAGAAAAAGGCTAGAGGCCCACATGACGTAGCGGTCAAAAAAAGTGTGTGTCATACCATCATAAAAACATTTATATTGGATGTGACGGATCGGATCACGCTGGTGTTGGTAACACCTCGGGGTACGCCTCTAACATTCTCTCACCTGAAGAAGAGCCAATCACCAGCTAGGAAGCTTCGAAAGAAGACATAATTAACTGGACATGATAAAGTGAAAAGGACTGATTTTCTTGACTAAAAGTCTAAGCTAAGGACAAAAACATTTAAGGATGAAGACTCAGGCGAATGACAGATTTTGAATTAACGTCCTTATGAAATACAAACTAATATTGATCAAAATAATTTTATATTAGCCGATATAACTTTGGTTATGCTAGGTAGGTATGATATTGATATCAATCAACTAAACAATGTTGGCTGGCATAATATTAGCCATGATATAGAAGTATTCCAACAGTTAAGATAGCCTCAGTCATGATAAATGACACATAGGATATGCAGAGAGGTAATGAATACAACATCGCATTTATTCTTGTAAATTACAGAAGGCCTCAATAGAATCATTTAATTCAATACAAAAATTTGTTGTTACACATAGAATCTGATCAAGTACATAACATTACATTTTCCCTCAGAACAGTAAGCCTCAGATAGATAACAAAGTTTACAAGCACAAGCTCTTGAAACACTTAGAAAATTTTAATCCCACTGGATTCAAACTTACCATTGAGCGGAGATAGAAACATTTTACCTCGTCCAGGCTTGTCAAGGCACATAAGTGGCAATATTCTGCCTGGGATGAAGAAAGCAACAAGGTAGAAAAACTCAAGGGCAGGGGGAAGGAGAAAGGTCCATACAGACCATGATGGAAAAGTAAATGTAAAAATCACTTCCCCTCTCAAGCCCTAAAGCTCTGCAAGTGGAGCAACCAAGCATAGCCCAAGGGTAGCATGTGCTGTGCCCTTCACACAACACCCATGGGTCATTTGGCTGCCCCTCTATGAGTAGCAAAAATCTCTCTTAAGTTTCTTGAGTCCTTCAGAGCATCGACATCTTTGGATGAAAAATCTGAATTGTGAAGCTTCATCTCTTAAGACAATCCCTTGAACCTTAGATGTAGCCGGAGCAAAAATCCCAATAAACTCATATATAGATCTCACCTTGTCCAACAAAAATCGCCCCCAAAGAGGAGGATCCGAGACCATATCCTTAGCAATAAAAGGTGGCAAGGAAGGAAAAGAACTGAGATAGGTGGCAGATGAAGAGAAGGTTGTAACCCTATTTAAAGGAGCAAAATGCTCACAGGATCACTATACTTGGTTTAGTGAGACAGTCGTACACAAAATCTGTGAGGTCATTTCAATATCTGGAGCAGAGTCACGGGTGGGAAAAGACAAAACCAGACTTATGTCTAGTCAGTCGTCTACACCTCCTTCGACTAGACTTGAAGGGAAGGCTAGTGATATGGGTAAGGTTTCGAGGGTCCCCGATAAGGAAAATAAAAGGAGATGATCAAACGAAGAAGATAGGTTAATATTGGCCGAGATATCCTCAAAGGAGGTAGGCCAATATCGGCCGGGATATACCTCCAAAGGAGGTAAGCCTATATATCGACCGAAATATGCTTCCCAAGGAGAAGACCTACATACCTCAAAGGAAGTAGGCTAATATCGGCCGGGACATACCTCAATAAGAGGTAAGTCTATATATCGACCGAAATATGCTTCCCAGGGGGAAGATCTATATACCTCAATGGAGGTAGGCTAACATCGGCCGGTACATAAGAAGTAAGTCTATATCGACCGAAATATACTTCCCAGAAGGAAGATCTATATACCTCAAAGGAGGTAGGCTAACATCGGCCGGGACATACCTCAATAAGAGGTAAGTCTATATATCGACCGAAATATGCTTCCCAGGGAGAAGATCTATATACCTCAAAGGAGGTAGGTTAATATCGGCCGGTACATAAGAGGTATGTCTATATCGACCGAAATATTCTTCCCAGAAGGAAGATCTATATACCTCAAAGGAGGTAGGCTAATATCGGCCGGTACATAAGAAATAAGTCTATATCGACCGAAATATGCTTCCCTTGAGGAAGATCTATATACCTGAATGGAGGTATGCTAATATCGGCCGGTACATAAGAAGTAAGTCTATATCGACCGAAATATGCTTCCCAGAAGGAAGATCTATATACCACAAAGGAGGTAGGTTAATATCGGCCGGGATATACCTCAATAAGAGGTAAGTCTATATATCGACCGAAATATGCTTCCCAGAAGGAAGATCTATATACCTCAAAGGAGGTAGGCTAATATCGGCCGGTACATAAGAGGTAAGTCTATATCGACCGAAATATGCTTTCCAGAAGGAAGATCTATATACCTTTAAGGAGGTAGGCTAATATCGGCCGGTACATAAGAAGTAAGTCTATGTCGACCGAAATATGCTTCCCAGAAGGAAGATCTATATACCACAAAGGAGGTAGGTTAATATCGGCCGGGACATAACTCAATAAGAGGTAAGTCTATATATCGACCGAAATATACTTCCCAGAAGGAAGATCTATATACCTCAAAGGAGGTAGGCTAACATCGGCCGGGACATACCTCAATAAGAGGTAAGTCTATATATCGACCGAAATATGCTTCCCAGGGAGAAGATCTATATACCTCAAAGGAAGTAGGTTAATATCGGTCGGTACATAAGAGGTAAGTCTATATCGACCGAAATATGCTTTCCAAGAGGAAGATCTATATACCTCAAAGGAGGTAGGCTAATATCGACCGGTACATAAGAGGTAAGTCTATATCGACCGAAATATGCTTCCCAAGAGGAAGATCTATACACCTTAAAGGAGGTAGGCTAATATTGGCCGGGAGATACTTCTAAATCATATAGAATAGTATCAATCGCTACAGGCCCTGAAGAAGGAAGGTTAATATTAGCCAGATCGACCAACACCTTGTAAAAATGCTTGACAAAATATGGCCTATTGCTAGATAGGATAAATAGCATAAAGGGGCGCGGGCAGAAGCCTCATGAGAAAGAATAGAGATAAATATTTCAAATAGGATGATTAATGAGGATATCTGCAATATGTAACCACATTACAGGTATTATATATTTCGGCGGGAAATGTCTTTTAGATTATTTTGCAGGTGCTAAACGACAAAGGAGGTACATCTGGGGTACAAGAAAGATTCCTTAAAAGTCATTTACTACAAGTACACAGCTGACGTCATCTCATAACAAACTCTAACAAACCGGGGTCCACTTCATGACTACGAAGGTTATATGAAGTGATATAAAAAGGGGAATCCTCTCCGTTGGCTAGGTAAGTTCACATCATTGGACACATTCAGAACCCTAATTTTCAACTACTGTTCATCTTCTTCCTCCTTCTTCCACACCGAAAGAGATCACTGACTTGAGCGTCCGAGGGCCTAGCCAGGGATTCCCACCCCGGTCTTAGGTCATTGACGATAGTGTTGGTTGATCTCTTGTGCGCAGGAAGTCTTGGAAGCTTCGGATATGGGTTTCTTCTCTTCAGATTTGGATTTCTTCTTCGTCATCGGGCCTTCGTGCGAGGAGGACTTTCGGTGATTCTATTTTTCCCGATCTGCTTTGGGTTTCTCGGATTGGTATTCTGCAGACATTATTCTTCATCAGCACGACATTATTCTTCATCAGCATGGTGGGTTTCTTTCTTCCGGATCTCCGTCTTGTCCAGCTTCTTAGACAGGATCAAATTTGGTGCCGTCTGTGGGAACTTCACCTGAATCTGAGACTACAGAATGGAAGAAGCCGGAAAATTAAACCTACTCACTATCAGTCGTGAGGATTTGGATTTCCTCATCAATTCTCATATTCAGAAGGCCTTACAATAGCAGCAACAACAACTTCAAGCTCACACCAGAGCTACTCTATCAACAGCTCATCATCCAGCAATATCGACTACTGAGCATCGGAAAGGAAAGGAGCTGGAAGAAGAAGAACATGCGTATTTCCCTCCAGCTGCTGTTTCTCCGACAAGGCGTCCACGAGCCTTTCTTCACACTCCCTTGGATCAAGGAGGCAAGAAACTCGTGTTCCAAGAATCCTATGGTGAAGCACCAGATAGAGAAAAGCGTAAGATCAAAATGATAACTAGTGATAGCTCACCAGAGAATGTCATCTCCCCATTTTCTCAAAGTGTACTAGATGATCCGCTTCCTAAGCGGTATCAAAATCTTCAGATCGGGAAATACACTGGAACAACAGATCCAGAAGATCATCTGTTGAAGTTCGAGAACGTAGCATTATTACAATAATTCTCTGACGGGGTGAAGTGTCGAATGTTTCTCACTACCCTCGGAGGAGCTGCACAGCGCTGGTTCAAGAGATTGCCAGAGAAGTCTATTCGGAAATTCAAAGACTTCAAGAAAGTCTTTCTGCACCATTTCTCCAGCAACAAAAGGTATCATAAGACTCCTTGGAGCCTGTTTTCAATTAAGCAAGCATCTAAAGAGTCTATCCGAGCATATATCAAAAGGTTCAATCAGGTAGCTATTGATGTACCTAATGCTACCACTGAAATATTAGTTAGCGCTTTCTCTCAAGGTTTAAATGATAATCATTTCTTTAAAGATTTAGTAAGGAATCCCCCTGTTAATTTTGATTCCTTGATTGAGCGTGCCACTGAGTTCATTAATGTGGAGGAAGCTCAAGCTGCTCGTAGAAAGGAGGGTGTTACCTCTTTTCCTACCCAGGTTAAGGAGAAAGCTCCTGCCCCTGTGCCTCCACCAAGGGGTCCTAGAATAACTCATCCACCCCATCGACAACCAGAGTAACATGTGGAGATACAACAAGAGGCACCAAGGAGATGGTGCACTTATCATAAAACTAGCCATCATGACTGTTTTGTTTTAAGAAATAAGCGAACTAATAGAGAGCGTTATCGAGGCGAACTATTATCGACAACAGAAAGTCCACTCAACCGGAATATCGCCGAGCCTCGGCAGAGGCAATACTACCAAGTGTTAGAAAGCACCCTCACGACTCAGAAGAAAGCAGAGTAAGGCAATATCAATATGATTAGACCCACCGATGGGGATTCTAATAGAGCTAGAAAAGCACATGCCCAAGAATGGAAATTCATGCCGTGGGATGTAGTATAGAACGAGCGGCCGTTTTGGGCCCAGAGATCTCGAGGGGTAGAAATACCCCATGATGATGCCCTGATCATTGTCATAGCCAACTATGTCATTGCTCGTACCTTCATGTCAATATTATATTCAAGAAGGCCTTTGATCAATTGCAGAGTGAACTTCAGCAGATCGTTACTCCTCTATATGGATTCACAGGCAACGAAGTACAACCACTAGGCCAAATAAAGTTGGCCATATCTCTGGGAGAAGAGCCTCTGATGAGAACAAGAAGATCTTATTTCATGGTAGTAGATGTTCTATCCTCTTATAACGTGATACCGGGTTGACCTGCCTTAAACGAGTTTAGGGCGGTCGTTTCTACTTTTTGTCAGAAGATTAAATTTTCAGTGGATGACCAAGTCGGGGAGGTGCGAGGTGATCAGAAGACAGCCCGAAAATGTTATATAGAAATAATTCGAACTAAAGCTAACATTGCCCGAAAGATTCAAAGAATGGAGGTTAATGCCATTCGGGAGAAGCAGCCCGTCCTGGTTTATGAGGAGAAGGAAGAAGTTTAGATCCAGGCCGGTCGGCCTGAAGCTACTACATATGTTGCGGCTGATCTTAATCCTACTCTTAAAGCCGAATTGGTGCAATGCCTGAATAAAAATAATGATGTATTTACCTGGACTCCCAAAGAAGTCTCGGGCGTTTCTCCTACAGTCATGGAGCATTCCTTGCATGTCTTCCCAGATGCCCGCCCCGTCATGCAAAGAAAAAGGAGTTTTAGCGCGGAACAAAACCAGATCATCAAAGAAGAAGTAACTAAACTCATGGAAGCCGGTTACATCAGGGAAGTACAATTTCCAAGCTGGCTAGCTAATGTGGTGTTAGTCTCCAAGCCTGGAAACAAATGGCGAGTATGCATTGATTTCCGGGATCTCAACAAAGCTTGCCCAAAAGACTATTATCCATTACCCAGGATCGATCAATTGGTAGACTCCACCGCAGGATGCGAATACATCTCTATGCTGGACGCTTATCAAGGCTATCATCAGGTTCCCTTAGCCAAAGAAGACCAAGAAAATGTCAGTTTTATAACATCTGAAGGTACTTATTGTTATAATGTTATGACTTTCGGACTAAAAAATGCAAGAGCAACCTATCAAAGGCTTATGAATAAGGTCTTCCAGAAGCAGATTGGTAGAAATATGGAAGTATATGTTGATGACATCTTAATTAAGTCTCTTCAAGCTGCTGATCTATGCAGGGATGTAGAAGAGACCTGCAAGACATTAAGGCAGTATGGGCTCAAATTAAATCTGAGCAAATGCTTATTCGGAGTGAAAGGGGGGAAGTTCCTGGGATATATGGTGTCCGAACGAGGGATAGAAGCCAACTCGAGCAAGGTCAAAGCACTGCAAAACATGGAGCCACCACGCAACATGAGAGAAGCTCAGAGACTGACAGGCCGGATCACAACCTTATCTAGATTCATTTCTAGATCTGCCGATTGTAGTTTCCATTTCTTTAAAATACTTAGAAAAGCCAATAAATTTCAGTGTAATGAAGAATGTGATAAGGCCTTCCAAGAATTGAAAGATTATTTGTCTACTCTCCTTGTATTGGCTAAACCCACAATAGGAGAAACTCTTTGGGTATATTTGTCTGCTAATGAAAACGCTGTGGGCTCTGTATTAGTCAGACAAGAAGGAAAGGAACAACAACCTGTATATTTTTCCAGCCATTTATTAAAAGGAGTCGAGTGTAGATACACTACACTAGAAAAATTAGCTTATGCCCTAGTATTGACTGCTCGAAGGTTGCGCCCATATTTCTTAGCACATGAGATTATTGTATTAACCAACAGTACTCTTGGACTGGTGTTACTCAACCCAGAGGCATCAGGTCGGCTGATCAAATGGACAATAAAACTTGGGGAATATGACATTCAATATCAACCTCGCTCGGCTATCAAAGCACAAGCTCTAGCGGACTTCATCATAGAAGTTCAAAGCCCTGAGGAAGAAGACATTTGGAAAGTTTATGTAGATGGTTCTTCAACTAGACAAGGTAGCGGAATTGGTGTTCTTCTTATATCTCCAAGGGAAGACAGACTTCAACTCTCCATCAGATTGATTTACAGAGCCACCAACAATGAAGCAGAATATGAAGCCCTGATAGCAGGATTGCAGGCCGCGCGACATATAGGGGCGACTCGAGTCCTTATTTATTCTGATTCTCAGTTAGTAGCTCAACAACTATCAAGTAATTTTGAAATTAATAATGACAGGCTTAAGTTATATGCTGAAGCATTTGATAAGTTGAAGGCTCAGTTTCAAGAGGTAAATATACAAAAGGTTCCTAGATCTGAAAATCAAGTGGCAGACGAATTAACTAAGTTGGCCTCTGCTATAGTGCCATGGAGTCTAGATCGGCTCGTAGAACAAGCTCTGTTAATATCTTGTATTGAAAGACAGGCTGAAGCAGAAATTCTAGGTGATTGGAGGGCTCAAATCATATTGTATTTGCAGCAAGGTATTCTTCCCAGTGATACAGAACAGGCAAGGGTATTCAAGAAGAGAGTTGCTCAATACACTATGATAGGAGAACAGTTATATAAAAGAGTTTTTTCTATACCTTTGCTCAAGTGTATTGGCACAGAAGATATACAGTTTATTTTACGAGAAGTCCATCAAGGTTCATGTGGTAGCCATATAGGAGGGAGATCTTTGGCTCGTAAAATTCTGCTAGCAGGATATTTCTAGCCTACTCTACATGAAGATGCTAATAAGTTGGTAAGAACTTGTATTTCTTGTCAAAAACATCAAAATATCTTACATCATCCCACAGTTATTGAGAACCTCTATAGTTGCATGCCCCTTTGATCAATGGGGCATGGACATAGTAGGTCCATTTCCTATGGCAGCTGCCCAGAGAAGGTTCTTATTGGTAGCAGTGGATTATTTTTCTAAATGGGTGGAGGCAGAACCACTTGCTTAAATTACTGAAGATGCAGTTATTAAATTTTTATGGAAAAATATAATCTGCAGATTTGGCATTCCTCATAAATTAGTCTTTGATAATGGAAGGCAATTCCAAGGGGATAGGATCTTAGACTGGTGCAACAGTTACGGCATTACCCAGGCCTTCACCTCTGTAGCTTATCCGCAAAGTAATGGTCAGGCAGAAGTAACCGATAGGGAAATCATAAGAGGTTTAAAGACCAAACTGGATCATGTCGGAGGTAGCTGAGTAGATGAATTACCCAGCGTTCTTTGGGCATATCGAACTACGCCTCGAGAGGCTATAGGAATCACTCCCTTTCAATTAGTTTACGGAGGAGAAGCAATAATTCCCATCAAGGTGGGAGTAGAACCTGATAGAAGACAATTTTATGATGAGGACAATGGAGGTCGACGACTCATGGAGCTAGACTTGATAGAGGAGATTAGAGATAAAGCTGCTACTCGTCTGGCATCGTATCGACAACGGATGAGACAAAACTATAACAAAAGAGTCATCCCCAGATTTTTCCAAGTAGGAGACTTAGTATGGAAGCGAATTAAACCTGTCGGAGATGTCAGTAAGTTGGCACCACAATGGGGAGGACCTTACAAAGTGATAGAAAAGCTCACATCATGTTCATATTATCTCCAAGATACTGAAGGAAGAATTTTAGAACGTCCCTGGAGTGCAAATCACTTACAGCCTTATCGAACCTAACTACATCATACTACTCAAGAATGTGTCTGGAGAAACAAATCACAATTATTTGAAGTCCTCGGTGACTGAGGACAAGTATACCTACAGCTTATGTACTCTACTTCTTTTAATAAAAGCCAAGCAAGACAAATATCGCCAAGGAAACAAATATGGTTCATACAGATTTATAGATATCAAGAGGACTTTCATTTTTTATCTCGAGCAATCTACAGGGGGTAACCTTAAAGGCCAATGCAGCTCCCCTCAAGAACCTAGAAACTTTAAAAAACTATCGCAAGGTTAGTACAAGCATCATATTTCTACACAGAATATAAGTCGATCGGGAAATCCCATGAAATAACTCGGACGGGTCTTCATGGGAGGAACCGGAGACTCTAAGCCATTACAAAACATAAGTCGATCAGGAAATCCCATGAAATAACTCGGACGGGTCTTCATGGGAGGAACCGGAGACTCTAAACCATTATAGAACATAAGTCGATCAGGAAATCCCATGAAATAACTCGGACGGGTCTTCATGGGAGGAACCGGAGACTCTAAACCATTACAGAACATAAGTTGATCGGGAAAACCCATGAAATAACTCGGACGGGTCTTCATGGGAGGAACCGGAGACTCTAAACCATTACAGAACATAAGTTGATCAGGAAATCCCATGAAATAACTCGGACGGGTCTTCATGGGAGGAACCGGAGACTCTAAACCATTACAGAACATAAGTCGATCGGGAAATCCCATGAAATAACTCGGACGGGTCTTCATGGGAGGAACCGGAGACTCTAAACCATCACAGAACATAAGTCGATCGGGAAATCCCATGAAATAACTCGGACGGGTCTTCATGGGAGGAACCGGAGACTCTAAACCATTACAGAACATATGTCGATCGGGAAATCCCATGAAATAACTCGGACGGGTCTTCATGTGAGGAACCGGAGACTCTAAACCATTACAGAACATAAGTCGATCGGGAAATTCCATGAAATAACTCAGACGGGTCTTCATGGGAGGAACCGGAGACTCTAAACCATCACAGAACATAAGTCGATCAGAAAATTCCATGAAATAACTCGGACGAGTCTTCATGGGAGGAACCGGAGACTCTAAACCATCACAGAACATAAGTCGATCGGTAAATCCCATGAAATAACTCGGACGGGTCTTCATGGGAGGAACCGGAGACTCTAAACCATCACAGAACATAAGTCGATCAGGAAATCCCATGAAATAACTCGGACGGGTCTTCATGGGAGGAACCGGAGACTCTAAACCATTACAGAACATAAGTCGATCGGGAAATCCCATGAAATAACTCGGACGGGTCTTCATGGGAGGAACCGGAGACTCTAAACCATTACAGAACATCAGTCGATCGGGAAATCCCATGAAACAACTCTGATGGGTCTTCATGGGAGGAACCGGAGACTCTAAACCATCACAAAACATCAGTCGATCGGGAAATCCCAGGAAGTAACTCAAACGGGTTTTCATGGGAGGAACCGGAGACTCTAAACCATCACAGGACACAATTGATCAAGAAATCTCATAATTTCAAAGACTAATCGACCGGGGTTATACAAACATGAAGCCAGGATTCAAAAGGGGATTCTATGTATATGATACATTATTCACCTGAAAGCTCATCTATCTGGAAGTCTTCACTTAAAAATTGCCTGGAGTAGTGTATTTAGCTCGGAACTCAGGAGTTTTATACAGATTCCTTATCTAAGATTACTGGGGATTATTTATTCTTTTGGGGATGTGGAGCATACTGGATGTCATTTACGGAAGGATTCATCAAGACATGGCTTAATTTCAAAAGATGAGCAAGGAGTTCTAGAATAAATCTTATATTTAATGATCAGGAGCGTTTCAAGAGAGGCATTCTCAAATCAGCGCAATGGAAAAACAAGTAAGTTATTTAAATTTTCTTATACATCGTAATTGCTTAATTGCCAAATTTTGGTTACACTTCTTTACTAGTTTTGCATTTACAAGCCTTTTTTTGGATAATCTCTTTAAACCTCTAGAAAAGGACCTTTTATATCTACGGGTAATTCTTCATTAAGCCTACGACGATTTATGAAAGAAAGGGGGGGTTCCTTGGGTAAATAGTCACCCTCTCGTAACTGTTGAAGAACTCCCGATACAGAATGATTCAAAGTACCCACTATCCTGCGGACAAATTCTTGGGCAAAGGCTGAAGACTTTAAATAAGCCTGACGCCACACTTTCCATCGATTCTTCTCTTGCTCCTTATAACTTTGGAAATCAGCTTGTAGCTTGGTGTTTTGATCTTTCAGAGCATCCTTCTCTGATTTAAGCTGTTCCAATTCCTTATGGAGCAGTGACAACTCAACATCTTGAGCTTTCCTTTGTTCTTGTTCCTGTAGGATAGTGAAATCATGAGAAGCTAGGTCTTGAGCCTGGTCATAAAGATAGACATTATGGAGTTTCTCTACTTTCTCTAAAAGGAGACTTTTATTGGAAGCATCTGAGAGAGCTTTCTCTTTTAAAGCAATCTCTAGTCGAAGACCAGAATGTAGCCTATCCACCTGAAATTCTAACGTCCTTCTGGCGAGCTCTTTATCTTTCAATAGTTGCTGACACTCCTCCAATTCTTGTTTCAAGGTCCCCAACTGTTGATTTTGTAGGGCCACTTGCTCATGAAACTGAGCCATATCACTATTAGAAGAAGGTGAAGTAGCATTCAACGTCTCCAGTTGAGCTTTTAATTTATTATTCTCATGGTCCTTAGCTGTAAGTAGCTGGTCGATATGTAAACTCGAGGCAAAAAACTAAACAAAAGGGATGATGTAAGTTAAAGATGAGGGTACAAAGTTGATAACATATAACTAGAAATACTTACAGCTACTGCTTGACGACTATGGCGATCAGCTCGATGTGGAAGGCTAAGGCCTCTCAGTTGTTCGTAACCCTGCATCCAAGATTCGGCTAATAGACCTTGTAGTTGCAGAGTGCCATAGCTAGGTGGACTAGAGGGCTATCCCAATTGAGAAGGTAAACCCGCAGCCTGTTTAAATAAAGGACGAGGAAGGGAGGAGGAAGGAGGCGAAGAAGAAGAAGATGCAATAGAAGGGAAAGGAATAGTAGAAACAAGAGAAGCAGAGGAAGAGCTAGATGGAATAGAAGGTGATAGTGTAGGGGGAGCTGATGCAGTTAGGGGAACACTAACAGTCGAGGGAATGGCACCGGGAGAAGATCTCCGGCAAGGTGTCTGTTTTGCTCGAGGCCTAGAAGCCAAGGGAGGCAAGGCCAATGCCAAAGATGCAGAGGACACAGAAGGGATAACGGCCGTCTCGGGAGCAGAAGCAAAGGAAGCTGAAATAATAGAAGAAGAAGGGATAAGTAGACCGGGTCTCATCATCCTAAGAGCAGGATTAGAGATAATATGGGCTGGAGTTATCGGTGCCTTACCTCTCTCGAGAGAAATGGGGGCCGGGACAAGAGGAGCTTGCACAAAAGTACCAAAGAAATCACTAAAGGGAGAAGCCGAAGTAAGATTTGGCTTTTTAACTAAGGTAACAAAGGGTTCTTCTTCTTCCTCTTCCATGGCTGCAATAGCCTCTGCCCGCCGTTCTTCTTCAGATAGTAAACCCAAGGTGGAAAAATTATGATCCAATCGGCGGTCGCGTAACCATTCTTCTCCAAGATTGTTCACAAAAGACTTAGTCATGGCCGGATTCTTGTACATAAAGGTTGGAAGAAGAACATCGACTGAAACACAGGAGTTAAACATCGTTACAAAGGAGATGTATTAATCAGTAAATATGGATTGAGATGTTTTTACATACCAAAGGATCCATCCAGAGGGGTGTCAATCTTGCCTATTCCGAAAGGACACATTAAACCCTCCACAATTAGGTGCGGCAAACTGAATTTTGCTCCCCTCAGTTTTGGTAGGGCAGAAGCAACAGAAGGATCGTCAAGAAGATCATGGGTGCTAGGAAGTGGAGGCAAGTCATGTATCCATTAGATAGGAAACGGAGGTGGAGAGGGGAGACGCATATAGAAAAATTTGTGATACCATTCCCCCTGAGGAGGAATGCGGTTGAACAAAATAGCCTTGGGACGAGATTGAAATTTAAAAACACCCACATCCACTCGACGAGGAATGAAGAAGTGATGAAAAAGACATGGGGACAAGGGGAAATCTAACAGTTTAGATACCCCAATAAAACCCATAAGAATAGAAAAGGATTGAGGGACAAACTGGTTGAGTGTGATATTAAAATAACGGCTGACATTACAGAAAAAGGGGTGAAGAGGAAAGCGAAAACCTTGTAGGACCTGGTCTCGGAAGATAGATATACACCCTAAAGGAGGAAGATGCGGACCCTCATGAGGAGCAGGACGGATTATATAAGAAGGAAAATCATAGGTCGCCTGCAAGTCCACTTCTTATGTATCTATAAGGTTGGAAACACACGAGAGCAACCATGGTGGGAGGAGATGCTGCCATGGAGCGACAGTAAAATGAAAGAGGAATCAAGGAAGAGGACGAGAGATGGAGGAAAGCGGAAGAAAACCTCGTTAACTCTTGTTTTCTCTTCTGGCCTTGTGCTAAACCCCCCAAACAAAAACAGCAGAAGGAAAAAGGCGAATAAAAAGTACTTAGAATTCCAATCGTCATAAATGAGTAATAATATTAAAGAATAAAATCAAGAGAAAGAGGTAAAGTTAAGTAATCTACCTCAAAAAATGTGTGAAGTTTTCCTAGAGGTAATTCTTAATAGAGTCTGACAAGTACAGAGAAAAATTAGTCCAGTAATCATAAGTTTAGAGTATGAGTATAACAAAATAAAAGTTGAGCACCAGATATTAGTTAACAGACGAGACTCGGTTAAAGGATGCCGGATGAGGTCTGTAGATATGAATCGGGCGGTTCTGACAGATCGGCCGAGACAAAGATCCCCCAAATGTATCGACCAAAAGCTTATCGTAATGAATCAAATAATATATACTATGAGATTCGATTAATACGTAAAAAGGACATATGAAGACATAAGGGTAAACCGATCAAGTAAAATAAATCGACCGATATTAGGGACATCATGATAGAACTGTGTCAAATTAGGCGAGACATAACTACGCTATGAAATATCGGGCGATATTTATCAATCTTGATATATATCGTCCGGTCATAAGGAAACGATCTAAGACGTGACAACTTGTTGTGAAAAGTTATATGGTGACAAACCGAGCAACATTGGACACATTTATATAAAACATATAACTATCATGAGAAAGAGTAAAATTAACAACAAAAGGAGAATAATCAGCGTTACGTGAGATCGTCATTATAGAGTTTTTGCCCTCCTCTTTACAAGAATCAAAATTTAAGTCAAAGTCAGCTTAGGGTACAGATCAGGGGGTTTGTTCTCAATGAGTCTACGTCGATTTAAGAAATTAGGAGGAGGGTCACGAGATAAGTAGCTCTCCTCTTTTAATTGCTGAATTGCCCCTTGAGCTCCTGCAGTAAAGGTTGACAAGATGGATTTCACGATCGACCTGTTGAATTCAGGAGACTCGATCATGACAATGGCCCGCTCCCTGTAACGAACATCTTCGTCACCCTTGTAAACCACCAGAGCCATTTGAGAAGTCTTCAATTCAGCTTCCTTTGTAGAAACCTCGGCCTTGACTGAGTTAAGGGAGGTGTTCAAAGAAGTTATTTCATCTTCTTTCAGCTGCAGGGCTTTGAGTTTTTCAGTTAATTCTGCTTCATAATTATCCTTTAGTTCGCCAAGTTTGGAGGTCAATTCTTGGTTAAGGTCCGTAATCGACTTAAATTGTGCCTGAAGACTTTCAATTTGTGCTTCGAGTTGTTTCTTGGCAGCAGCAGAAAATGCAGCAGAAGATAGCCCAGCAACCTCTTGCCTTAGCTTGTCATTTTCAGACTTTAACCTCTTGTTCTCAGTATATAAGTTGTGCATCAGTCGAGAAAAACCCATATTTTCTATCAATCGCTGGAAGCATGATAAAAGATCATAAGATAATTGCTGAGAAATAAAGAGTAGAAGTTAATAGATATACCTGATTCTCCTTATGGGAAAAATGGTCGACTGCTTCAGGAGTATTGAGTTCTTCAAATATAGGGCGAACTTTATCCCAATCACCGGTGAAGGAACCTCCTAGAAGTATGGGGAGAACAGGAATAGTAGAAGAACCAGTAGAAAAGGAGGAAGTAGTAATAGATGGAGGAGCAAAGACTAAATAAGAAGAAGGTGAGGAAGGTAAAGACCCAGAAGTCAGAATAGATAGGGGAAAAGTGAAAGATACATCACCAGAAGCATTGGCATTAGAGGAGGGTGAGGCAGGAAAACTAAGGGAAGGATAGAGTTCTGCCAACGTCGGCTCATCAGAAGGAAGGTCAGCCGCAGCAAAACCTTCTGAAACTAGCTCTTCAGTAGGGATGATGAGCCTCCTTTTTGATGGAGGAGTTCTGGTAAGTTTGCGCCCTGGGCGTTTACTCTTAGAAAGTTCAGTTATCGACTTACCAGAGCTATAAGGAGACGTGAGCTCAATGAGGGGAAGAGGAGCAGATGAGGAGATAGCAACAGCCGCTGGTGAAGTAACAGCGGGTAATGGATTGGCAAGGATCTCTGCAGAAGGATCTCCAGGAGCTTCAAGAGCTTCAAGAGCACCCAAAGAACTCGGTACTTCAGCTAAAGGAGCTGGTTTTTCGATTGGAGGGGGAAGAACAATAGTAGCCATAAGTTTAGTTTCTTTGGCGCGAATAACATCCTCTTCCAGACATAGTTCTTAGTCAATCAAAGCATCATAGAAGCTATCCACTACATAGAGAAGAAAATTAGTTTAGTTAGTTAAAAATAGGAAGAAAGAAATAAGGTGTTACCTAAAGGAACTCGAGTATCAGGTCTGACAGGGCTTAAGCCAAACAGGTATAGGAGATCGACCCGTAGCCACTTAAGAATAGAAAGTCGATGATTTAACAATTTCTCACAATAGATAGGGAAAGAAGGATGAAGATGAAACTCCTTGACGTCGGGCAAGGGGGGGCAAGAAAGATTTCCAAGCGTGAGACCAAGGAATGGGTTCTGGAAACTTCAAGAAGAAAAAATGAGATTTCCAAGCTTTGAGGGACGAGGGCATATCCCCAAAAAGAACCATTTTAGTCAGCGAATGAAACAGGAAGACACCAGGTTCTGAACATTTGGGATAAGAGAACATGAAAAAATTTTGAGGAGTAGGAGGAATATCCCGCATACGAAGAAGCATGTAAGTACCGCACAGATAACGGAATGCGTTGGGGGTAAATTGTTGTAAAGGAATATCAAAATACTGGCTCAGTTCAATCAAGAAAGGAGGGATAGGAAACCGTAAGCCCCCTATCAATTGGTCCTTGAAAAAGGTTACGCAATTAATAGGAGGACGATGAGGACGATCCTCCGGTGTGGGGAGTACGATGCCATACTCTCTGGGAATTTCATACTGACGACGGATAGCTAGCCTCTCATTTTTATCAAAGGAAGAAGACATATGGACATACCAAGGAGCAATTGCTTCCTCAGCCATGGGCAAAAGTATCGGCTAGTGAAACAATAGATTACTTACTGAAGACAAGAAAGAAGATCGCCTAGAAATGGTGAGCCCGGGGTTTGGTCGAAGACTGCAACAAGAAAAGAACTCTAGAGAAGAGAACAGAAGGGACAAAGTTTAAAAGGAGACGAAAGGTTTAGGGTTTGAAAAGCACATGACCATCGTCAGATCAAAACCTTTTTTCTCAGCGGACGATGGGAATCACAAGAAAAAGGCTAGAGGCCCACGCGACGTGGCGGTCAGAAAAAGTGTGTGTCATACCATCTTAAAAACATTTATATTGGATGTGACGGATCGGATCACGCTGGGGTTGGTAACGCCTCGGGGTACATCTCTAACATTCTCTCACCCGAAGAAGAACCAATCACTAGCTAGGAAGCTTCGAAAGAAGACGTAATTAACTGGACATGATAAAGTGAAAAGGACTGATTTTCTTGACTAAAATTCCAAGCTAAGGACAAAAACATTTAAGGATGAAGATTCATGCGAATGACAGATTTTGAATTAACGTCCTTATGAAATACAAACTAATATTGATCAAAATAATTTTATATTAGCCGATATAACTTTGGTTATGCTAGGTAGGTATGATATTGATATCAATCAATGAAACAATATTGGCTGGTATAATATTAGCCATGATATAGAAGTATTCCAACAGTTAAGATAGCCTCAGTCATGATAAATGACACGTAGGATATGCAGAGAGGTAATGAATACAACATCGCATTTATTCTTGTAAATTGCAAAAGGCCTCAATAGAATCATTCAATTCAAAACAAAAATTTGTTGTTACACTTAGAATCTGATGAAGTACATAACATTACATTTTCCCTCAGAACAGTAAGCCTCAAATAGATAAAAAAGTTTACAAACAAAAGCTCTTGAAACGCTTAGAAAATTTTAATCCCACTGGATTCAAACTTACCATGGAGCAGAGATAGAAACATTTTACCTCGTTGAGGCTTGTCAAGGCACATAAGTGGCAATATTCTGCCTGGGACGAAGAAAGCAACAAGGTCGAAAAACTCAAGGGCAGGGGGAAGGAGAAAGGTCCATACAGACCATGATGGAAAAGTAAATGTAAAAACCACTTCCCCTCTCAATCCCTAAAGCTCTACAAGTCGAGCAACCAAGCATAGCCCAAGGGTTGCATGTGCTGTGCCCTTCACACAACACCCATTGGTCATTTGGCTGCCCCTCTATGAGTAGCAAAAATCTCTCTGAAGTTTCTTGAGTCCTTCAGAGCATTGGCATCTTTGGATGAAAAATCTGAATTGTGAAGCTTCATCTCTTAAGACAATCCCTAGAACCTTAGATGTAGCCGGAGCAAAAATCCTAATAAACTCATATATAGATCTCACCTTGTCCAACAAAAATCGCCCCCAAAGAGGAGGATCTGAGACCATAGTCTTAGCAATAAAAGGTGGCAAGGAAGGAAAAGAACTGAGATAGGTGGCAGATGAAGAGAAGGTTGTAACCCTATTTAAAGGAGCAAAAGGCTCACAGGATCACTATACTTGGTTTAGTGAGATAGTCGTACACAAAATCTGTGAGGTCATTTCAATATCTGGAACAGAGTCACGGGTGGGAAAAGACAAAACCAGACTTATGTCTTGTCAGTCGTCTACACCTCCTTCGACTAGACTTGAAGGGAAGGCTAGTGATATGGGTAAGGTTTCGAGGGTCCCCGATAAGGAAAAGAAAAGGAGATGATCAAACGAAGAAGATAGGTTAATATTGGCCGAGATATCCTCAAAGGAGGTAGGTCAATATCGGTCGGGATATACCTCCAAAGGAGGTAAGCCTATATATCGACCGAAATATGCTTCCCAGGGAGAAGACCTACATACCTCAAAGGAAGTAGGCTAATATCGGCCGGGACATACCTCAATAAGAGATAAGTATATATATCGACCGAAATATGCTTCCCAGGGGGAAGATCTATATACCTCAATGGAGGTAGGGTAATATCGGCCGGTACATAAGAAGTAAGTCTATATCGACCGAAATATGTTTCCCAGAAGGAAGATCTATATACCTCAATTGGGGTAGGCTAATATCGGCCGGTACATAAGAAGTAAGTCTATATCGACCGAAATATGCTTCTCAGAAGGAAGATCTATATACCTCAAAGGAGGTAGGCTAACATCGACCGGGACATACCTCAATAAGAGGTAAGTCTATATATCGACCGAAATTTTCTTCCCAGGGAGAAGATCTATATACCTCAAAGGAGGTAGGTTAATATCAGCCGGTACATAAGAGGTAAGTCTATATCGACCGAAATATGCTTCCCAGAAGGAAGATCTATATACCTCAAAGGAGGTATGCTAATATCGGCCGGTACATAAGAAGTAAGTCTATATCGACCGAAATATGCTTCCCAGGGGGAAGATCTATATACCTCAATGGAGGTAGGCTAATATCGGCTGGTACATAAGAAGTAAGTCTATATCGACCGAAATATACTTCCCAGAAGGAAGATCTATATACGACAAAGGAGGTAGGTTAATATCGGTGGGGACATATCTCAATAAGAGGTAAGTCTATATATCGACCGAAATATGCTTCCCAGAAGGAAGATTTATATACCTCAAAGGAGGTAGACTAATATCGGCCGGTACATAAGAGGTAAGTCTATATCGACCGAAATATGCTTCTCAGAAGGAAGATCTATATACCTCAAAGGAGGTAGGCTAATATTGGACGGTACATAAGAAGTAAGTCTATATCGACCGAAATATGCTTCCTAGAAGGAAGATCTATATACCACAAAGGAGGTAGGTTAATATCGGCCGGGACATACCTCAATAAGAGGTAAGTCTATATAGCGACCGAAATATGCTTCCCAGAAGGAAGATCTATATACCTCAAAGGAGGTAGGCTAATATCGCCCGGGACATACCTCAATAAGAGGTAAGTCTATATATCGACCGAAATATGCTTCCCAGGGAGAAGATCTATATACCTCAAAGGAGGTAGGTTAATATCGGTCGGTACATAAGAGGTAAGTCTATATCGACCGAAATATGCTTCCTAAGAGGAAGATCTATATACCTCAAAGGAGGTAGGCTAATATCGGCCGGTACATAAGAGGTAAGTCTATATCGACCGAAATATGCTTCCCAAGAGGAAGATCTATACACCTTAAAGGAGGTAGGCTAATATTGGCCGGGAGATACTTCTAAAGCATATAAAATAGTATCAATCGCTACAGGCCCTGAAGAAGGAAGGTTAATATTAGCCAGATCGACCAACACCTTGTAAAAATGCTTGACAAAATATGGCCTATTGCTAGATTGGATAAATAGCATAAAGGGGCGCGGGCAGAAGCCTCATGAGAAAGAATAGAGATAAATATTTCAAATAGGATGATTAATGAGAATATCTGTAATATGTAACCACATTACAGGTATTATATATTTCGGCGGGAAATGTCTTTTAGATTATTTTGCAAGTGCTAAACGACAAAGGAGGTACATATGGGGTACAAGAAAGATTCTTTAAAAGTCATTTACTACAAGTACACAGCTGACGTCATCTCATAGCAAACTCTAACAAACCGGGGTCCACTTCATGACTACGGAGGTTATATGAAGTGGTATAAAAAGGAGAATCCTCTCCGTTGGCTTGGTAAGTTCACATCATTGGGCACATTCAGAACCCTAATTTTCAACTACTGTTCATCTTCTTCCTCCTTCTTCCACACCGAAAGAGATCACTGACTTCAACGTCGGAGGGCCTAGCCAGGGATTCCCACCCCGGTCTTAGGTCACTGACGATAGTGTTGGTTGATCTCTTGTGCGCAGGAAGTCTCGGAAGCTTCGGATCTGGGTTTCTTCTCTTCAGATTTGGATTTCTTCTTCGTCATCAGGCCTTCGTGTGAGGAGGACTTTCGGTGATTCTATTTTTCCCGATCCGCTTTGGGTTTCTCGAATTGGTATTCTGCAAACATTATTCTTCATCAGCACGACATTATTCTTTATCAGCACGGTGGGTTTTTTTCTTCCGGATCTCCGTCTTGTCCAGCTTCTCAGACAGGATCAGGGGAGTGCAAAGAAATTTAAAGACTTTAATTCTTATTGTTTTTCAAAGATTTCAAAAAGTTCAAAATATCAATTTTTTTTTGTAAAAATGAATTATCTTTGACAGAAACTAAGTATTTGCTAAAATATTTTCAAGTATTTTTAAAAGAAAATATTTTTTAAAATTTAAGTACTTCTAATTAAGTTTTTAAATATATCAAAGTCTTTTTAAAGCTAAATTTTTAATTAACTTATTTTGAAAACTAAGCTTTTTATCAAAGTATTTTTTTTAAAAAACTAAGTTTAAAACCTAAGTACTAAATTCTTTTTAAAAGCTAAGTTTTGAAAGTACTAAATTTATCAAAGGATTTTTTTAAGTATTTTCAAAACTAAAAATTTAGCTAAGTTTTCTTTAGAAAGGCCATAACAGTTTCAAAACTTACATTTATCTAAGTTTTTCTAAATAACTAAATATTTTAAAAAATGTCTACTTTAGCTAAGTTTTTTTTGTTTTAAAAAAGAGGAATTATTTTCAAAGTTAAATTTTGTTGAGTGTTACCTTTCAGGGGGAGCTTAAAATTAAAAAGAATAATTTTTTTTACAACTCTCTCTCTACTTAGTATGCTTTTTTGATTTATGTCAAAGAGGAGAGAGAAGTCAAAGTTAAGAAAGTTAAAGATTTTAAACATAATTTTTATAAAAGGGGGAGCATAAGGGAGAGCACAAAGTTTTTTCTAAAATTATTGTATTTATACTCATGATACTTATGCTTAATTCCTTCATTTTATTGTTATGTTTTACTTAAATTTGAACCGTGTTGCCATAATAAAAAAGGGGGAGATTGTTGGTGCAGGAAGCATTTGACAGTCGAACCTGTGTTTTGATTATGTCAAAGGGTTCAAAGTTAGGTTGTCTTGTTATCTAACATGTTTGAATGAGCTTGCAAGAAAATCCTAAGTATACTTAGGCAAAAGTCCTAGCTGCGATTAGGCAGGTGGAAAACCCCTAGGGGTGGTAACTCTAGGTGAGGAAAAGTCCTAACTGCGGTTAGGCAAAGGAAAAACCCTAGGGGGAGGTGACTCTAGGTCCTAGGGGTGGTAACCCTAGGTGGGAAGTCTTGGCGGGTAGAGAGCTTCGGGCAAAAGTCCTAGAGTCGAGGACTCTAGGTGGAAAATCCTGGTGTCGCGAACCAGGTCAAAGACTAGGCGGGTCGTGGAGCGGATGTCCAGCAGAAAGTCCTGGAGCCTCGGGCGCTGAGCAAAAATCCAGTTTGTCTGAAGGATCAACTGACAACAGATAAACTTGTTAGGATGTATACTAAAAGCCTAGCTTTTTGTATAAACATTTATTTTGAAATAAGAATCACGTTGGTTAAATGTCTGCATTTATATTAAAAGAGAGAGATTTTAATTATTATTAAAATTTGTTTTTTTTGCCATGACCAAGGATTATAAAAGAGAGGTAGAGGGTGCCTTATAAAAAATACACATATCTCTACAATTTCTCCCCTCTCTTTTCCTTGGTGGCCGACCTCACAAGGTGTCGTCGGCCTTAGGAAGAGGAAAGGGAGAGAGCTTTTAAACCTTTGTAGATAGCTATAAAAGGAAAGATTTAAAATTTAAAACTCTCTTTTAAAACTATGTGGATGGCTATAAAAGGAAAGATTTTGACAAAAAATAAAATCTCTCCTTTTAATCCTATGTGGCCGGCCCCTTGCTTGAGCACCAAGCTTGGCCGGCCACCTCTTGGGCTCCAAGCTAATGCTTGGCCGACCCCCTTGCACTAAGAAAGGATGTGTCCAACCCATTACTTGGGTAAGAAGTGGACTTTATGGATACAAGGCTTTATAGATGCTAACCTAGAGGAAGAATTGGTTTTGGCCTCCTGATGAGCTTGAGCTTCCTGTGTTCGACCCGAACACCCAACTCAAGTTCATCAATAATAACTCATACCATTAAAGAGTTATTATTGAACTACCACACCAATCTCATATTACATTATGGGCTCCTTCTTATTATTAGTGCGTTAATCTCCCTATGTTTAAGATATCGAATGTCCATTAATTAAATGAGTTACTGACACTCACTTAATTAACATCCAGCTCCAAGAGTAGTACCACTCAATCTCATTATCATGCCAGACTAGGTCCACCTGCAGGGTTTACATGACAATCTTTATGAGCTCCTCAAGGGGACATCATCAACCTAAATTATTAGGACACCATTTCCTTCTATAATCAACAACACACCATATAAATAATATTATTTCCCAACTTATTGGGCCTATTGATCCAACTGAATAAATCTCATCCATTGATAAATTAAATAAATAAATACTAAGTATATGTGCTTGTTATTATATCGCGATTTAGAGCACACACTTCCATAATAACAGAGGTCCTATTCTTTTATGCAATTAGTATAAAAAGAGCAACCTCAAATGGTCCTGCTCAATAAACTCATAGTGTACTAGTGTAATTTTATAGTTAAGATAAACTAATACCAAATTATACTATGACCGTTCCAATGGTTTGTCCCTATCCATCTTAGTCGTGAGCTACTATTTATAATTTATAAGGAACTGATAACATGATCTTCTGTGTGACACCACACACTATGTTATCTACAATATAAATTAAATGGAATTCCATTCTGATACCAATTGTTGGTCGTTACTTGGAATTTCATTTTGCTTCCCCTGTACAAAAATTTGTACAAACACAGACCTTTCCTAACAACCTATGTGTTCCTCATGAGTTAAACTTGAATTGGAAACTAAACTTAACATTTTTACTTCAAGTTCAACTCATGTGTTCTTCAGTAGTTAAAACTTGGATTGCAAACGATACTTAGCATTATTAATCCAAGTTCATCCCATGTTACAGAAGTTGATTAAATATCTATTTCAAGGATTGACTTCCAGGTTAAACATGGAGAGGCACTCGGCCTTCTTGGGTATGGGATCATCCACCACTTCCTTGACAAAGCCTTTCAAAGAAATTGGATATTTAAACTTCTTACAGTAACCCTAGGTTTAACTACAGAGAGCTCAACAGAAGCACAAGATCAAAACACTAAATCGAAACACAAAAATAAAACACGAAATTGCTAGTCTCTTGTGTTGGTATTTCAGGATCCATACAAAGAAAAACTAGTTTCGCTGCGGAAGTAAGAACTAGTTATACCTTTCTTTGTAAACAAAGACCTCTTGATCTTCTGCTGTATTCCTCTTCTCCTCTTGGACGTCGTGTGAGTGACGATCTACCAAGACGAAATCCACCCGAACCACTTCTTCTCCTCCAAGAAATTCTGGCCACCAAGGAATGCCAAAATAGGAAATTTTCTTCTCTTCTTCTTCCTCTCAAGCAACCAGCCACCAAGTGCTCCTTCTTTTCTTTCAAGTTTTGACCACCAAGAAGAGATGGGTGTCGCCCTTAGAAAGAAGAAAGGGAGAGAAGAAACAAGGTGCCGCCGGCCTTAGGAAGAGGAAGGGAGAGAGGTCGGCCACCAAGGAAAAGAGAGGGGAGAAATTGTAGAGATATGTGTGTTTTTATAAGGAACCCTCTACCTCTCTTTTATAATCCTTGATCATGGCAAAAAAAGGAAATTTTAATAATAATTAAAATCTCTCTCTTTTAAATTTCCTATTGTGATGGCTACAAAAGGAAAGTTTTAAAATTAATCTCTCTCTTTTAAACAATGTAGAAGGCTACAAAAAGGGAAAGATTAAAATTAAAACTTCTCTTTTAAATCATGATTACAAAAAAGGAAAGTTTTGTCAAAATTAAAATCTCTATTTTTAAACATTATAGATAACTACAAAAAGGAAAGATTTTAATAAAATTAAAATCTCTCTTTTAAACCTTTATAGATAGCTATAAAAGGAAAGATTTTAAAATATAAAACTCTCTTTTAAAACCATGTGGATGACTATAAAAGGAAAGATTTTAACAAAAAATAAAATCTCTCCTTTTAATCCTATGTAGCCGACCCCTTGCTTGGGCACCAAGCTTGGCCGACCACCTCTTGGGCTCCAAGCTAATGCTTGGCCGACCCCCTTGCACCAAGCAAGGATGTGTCCGACCCATTACTTGGGTAAGAAGTGGACTTTGTGGATATAAGACTTTATAGAGGCTACAACAGGGACCGAGAGGAGGAATTGATTTTGGTCTTCCGATGAGCTTGAGCTTCCTGTGTTCGACCCAAACACCCAACTCAAGTTCATCAATAATAACTCATACCACTAAAGAGTTATTATTGAACTACCGCACCAATCCCATATTACATTATGGGCTCCTTCTTATTATGAGTGTGTTAATCTCCCTGTGTTTAAGATATCGAATGTCCATTAATTAAATGAGTTACTAACACTCACTTAATTAACATCTAGCTCCAAGAGTAGTACCACTCAACTTCATTGTCATGTCGGACTAGGTCCACCTATAGGATTTACATGATAATCCTTATGAGCTCCTCAAGGGGGCATCATCAACCTAGATTACTAGGACACAGTTTCCTTCTATAATCAACAATACATCATATAAATAATATTATTTTCCAACATATCCGGCCTATTGATCCAACTGAATAAATCTCACTCATTGATAAATTAAAGAAATAAATACTAAGTATTTATATCAAGATTTAGAGCACACACTTCCATAATAACAGAGGTCCTGTTCTTTTATGCAGTCAGTATAAAAAGAATAACCTCAAATGGTACTGCTCAATAAACTCATAGTCTACTAGTTTAATTTTATAATCAAGATAAACTAATACCAAATTATACCAATGACTATTACAATGGTTTGCCCCTATCCATCTTGGTCGTGAGCTACTATTTATAATTTATAAGGAACTGATAACATGATCTTCTATGTGACACCACACACCATGTTATCTACAATATAAATTAAATGGGCAACTACATTTAACATAAATGCAGACATTTGACCAATATAATTCTTATTTCAAAATAAATATTTATACAAAAAGCTAGACTTTTAGTATACATCCTAACAGTCTTCCACTTATACTAAAAGACTATGCTGCCATAAATGATGTCATACATCTTATTCTCATCCCCTCAATATGCCCATCAAAAGCTCTCATCGGAAGGGCCTTTGTGAAAGGATCTGCCAGGTTATCTTCTGATATAATCTTGGAGACAACAATTTCTCCTCGCTTTATAATATCTCGTATCAAGTGGTACTTGCGCTCAGTGTGTTCACTTGCCTTATGGGCTCGTGGTTCCTTCGAGTTTGCTACTGCACCACTATTATCATAATAAATTGTGATAATTTTGGGTAAACCAGGAATCACATCTAAGTCTATCAAAAAGTTCCTGAGTCATACAACTTCTTTGACTGCCTCAGATGCTATCACATACTCAGCTTCCATGGTGGAGTCCGGAACGTATTTCTGCTTAACACTCCTCCATGTTATGGCTCCACCTCCCAAAGTAAACACATACGTTGAGGTTGACTTACTATCCCTATCTGATTGGATGTCTGAATCCGTGTAACCCACAGGGAGCAAATCATCTGCCTGGTAAACTAGCATATAATCTCTAGTCCTTCTCAGGTATATGCTTTACGGCAGTCCAATGTCCCTATCCTGGATTACTTTGATATCTGCTAACCATGCCCACGGTAAAATAGATATCCGGTCTCGTACATAGCATCACATACATTAGGCTTCCTACAGCCGAATCATAAGGAACTGCCTTCATGCCCTCTATCTTCTTTTATGTTTTAGGACACATCTCTTTAGATAAAGGTACTCCATGCAGAAAAGGTAGAAAACCTTTCTTGGAGTTTTGCATGCTAAAACGAGCTAGGATAGTATCGATGTATGAAGCTTGGGATAAGCATAACATTCTTTTCTTACGATCCCTTATTACTTTGATCCCAAGAATATGTCCACATTCTCCCAAATCCTTCATATAAAACTGCTTGGACAACCATACCCTTACGTCTGACAACACTTTGACATTGTTGTCAATGGGCAAAATGTCATCTACGTATAGTACAAGAAATACCACCACGTTTCCATCACTCTTCTTGTATACAAAAGACTCATCCAGACACTGAATGAATACATAAGACTGGATCACTCCATTAAACTGGATGTTCCAAGATCTCAAAGCTTGCTTCAGTCCATAAATAGACCTATTGAGCTTACATACAAGATGCTCTTTGCCCTTCGCAATGAATCCCTCTGGTTGCTTCATTTGAATGTTTTCTTCAAGACTTCCATTAAGGAAAGTTGTCTTGATATCCATTTTCCAAATCTTATAATCCATATGAGTGGAAATAGATAAAAGAATCTGGATAGACTTAAGCATGACTACCGGTGAAAAAGTTTCCTTATAATCGATTCCCTTTTTCTGAGTATACCCTTTTGCAACAAGCCTTGCTTTGAAGGTTTCCACCTTCCCATCTGTCCCTCTTTTTCTTTTGTAGACCTATTTACACCCAATGACTTTTATACCATTTAGCGGTTCTACAAGCTCGTAGACCTGATTAGAATACATAGATTCTATTTCAGAGTTCATTGCACTTTGTCAAGATGCTGCATGTTTATCTTGGAGTGCTTCATCATATATGCAGGGATCATGTTCATGTTCACCAGGGATCAAGCCCGAAGACTCTCCCAAAAATATGAATCTATCAGGTTGCCGAACAACACTCCCACTATGACGTGGTACTACTTGTAATTGTGCATCATTTGTGACACGTGTTGCAGTTTCTTGTGGTATCTCATCTTGTACCGTTGGTACTAAAATAGACGTGCCCTCTCTTATTTCTTCAAGAACAATTTTACTCATGGGCTTGTGGTTCATTACATAGTCCTCTTCTAAAAATCGGGCATTGGTGCTAACAATGACCTTCTGATCTTTAGGACTATAAAATAAACCACCTTTCGTTTCTTTAGGATAACCCACAAACAAGAGAACTTCTATACGTGATTCCAACTTATCAGTGTCTCCCTTCAGCACATGTGTTGGACTACCCCAAATTCGAATATGCTTCAGACTAGGCTTACGCCCATTCCACAATTCTTTGGGAGTAGAGCGTACTGACTTAGAAGGTATCAAGTTCAGAATGTGCACTGCTGTTTCCAGAGCATATCCCCAAAACGAATTTGGTAATTCTGAATAACTCATCATTGATCTAACCTTTTCTATAAGAGTCTTATTCTTTCGTTCTGCGACACTATTTTGTTGGGGTGTACCAGGTGCAGACAGTTGGGATTGAATCCCGACCTCTAATAAGTAACTCCTAAACTTTCCTAAGAGGTATTCGCCACCACGATCAGACCGTAGTGTCTTGATACTTTTACCATGACGTTTATCCACTTCAGCCTTGTACTATTTGAACTTATCAAAGCACTCAAACTTGCAGCGCATCAAGTAAATGTACCCGTATCTCAAATAGTCATCTATAAAAGAGACAAAAATATTCGAAACCACCTCTTGCCTGGATAGTCATAGGACCACCGAAATTAGAATGAACCAATTCCAACACATCTTTGGCTTTATACCCCTTGGCCTTAAAAGGTCTTTTGGTCATTTTTTCTTCCAAGCAAGATTCACAGGTTGGAAAGTTTTTCACCACCAATGAACCCAAAATTCCATCGGCTATTAGCCTTTGAATCCTACTCAAGTTAATATGACCAAGCCTTAGATGCCAAATATATGTTTGGTTCATTTTCGAAAGTTGCTTTCTCTTATTAGAATTAGAAAATGTGTTATTAATTTCCATTTGTTGCATCGTGGGAGTTATTCGATTTAGAGTATATAAATTGCCAACCAACGTACTAGAACAGCTAACTACCCTATTTTTCTTGATAACAACTTTGTTATAAAAAGAAACAGAATATTCATCCTTAAATAGTTTAGAAACTGAAATCAAGTTCTTTCTAAAACTTGGTACGTAAAGACAATTTCTCAAAATCAATATTTTATTCCTATCAAAAGATAAATAAGCATCTCCCACTACAACAACCGCTAATTTCGTAGCATTACCCATGTAGACGGTGATTTCCCCTTCATGTAGTTGTCAGGTTTCCTGGAACCCCTGCAATGATTGCAGACATGATCAGTGACTCCCTTATCTACACACCAGGTACCGATAGATAACACCACTAAACATGTTTCAACAACCAATGAATAGGATACACATTTATTGTTCTCAATTTTACAAGGACAGTCCACTTTTTGTTTCCAATCAATAAAATTGGGACATGTAAGTTTATTCTCTAATATAACAGTAGGAGGTTTGAAGGTCATTTGAAATCCTAAGAATCAAAAAATATTTGGTCAATACTTTAGAATTTAAAATAATGTTGATTCCTCCAACAATATCATTTAAATTCACCAACACCTCAAAACACCGTAACTTTTGTATGTCACGTTAGTGTGGATGTATACAAATTCAAACATTTGTAAGATGAGGTTTTACCCATTAATTTTATTATCTTGTCATCCTAACTTTATGACAAATAAAATTAATAGTTGATTTTTCTTCTGTCACACAAATAATAACAGTGACTCCGATGAGGAGGATACTATTAAATGCGCTTAAGTGTATACCATTACTTGATACTTAGTCCATTAAATAGGATTATGCCCCTTCAGTTGGAAAAGATCACACGCACCTAAATAACTTTCTATAATCATCCATAAAGGAAGTTTGATCTAGTGATCCGCAAACAAACTCATCCGTTGTGGAGGAAGATACTCAGAGCCAACGCGCAAGTTTGAATGCATCACTTACAAACCAGTAATGGAGACCGTGGAATTTAAATAATTCCTCTCCCACTTAGTTATTTAGAAACAAGGAATTTTAACATGCACACAAGCACACAAACACAGCACACACATCACAGCATAAAAGACAATAAATATAGAAACTAATTTTCCAACTATTATGGCCTCATCTATAGCTATCCTCCGTATGCCGCTAACCCTAGCCGCCGCCAACTCTGGTCGCCGACCCTAGGGTTTATGTCGTTGCGTCTTTCTTGCTTCCTTTTCCACTGTCCCTCCGATCCTCAAATAGTACCACGCCTCGCAAGAATACGACCCGAAACAAAATAAAATTTTACATTTATCGATTTTATATTCTACGAAGGAATGTACATGTAATCTAGATCGAACAGAATGTAAAATCATAAAACTAATACAGCTCCTACTGTATTTAATAATTACAATCATGCACACATATAAAATGCCCTCGATATGCCCGAGGGTCCAATCACACACAAATACAATAGGGTCATAATAGTTGGAACTAGGATGCCTGCAACTATCCCGCCTAAATTTATGTATGAAAAGTGCATAATTTAACTAAAAACCAAACACACAGAGGCAAAAAACTCGCTCTGATACCAATTGTAGGATCGAAAAGAATTTAGATATCTCCACAATTACATGATATTATCCACTTTGGGCCTAACCCCTCATGGTTTTGCTCTTGGGCTCTACCCAAAAGGCCTCATGCTAATAGAGATATCTTTTTCTCTTATAAATCCATTATCTTTCCCATGTGTTTTCAATGTGGGACTATGTTTGTAACCTTGCAACCCCAACAATCCCCCCCTCAAACAAAGGACCACAGAAATCCCATGTCCGATCCTCAACCCACCAGATCTTCCTGCCCCTCGGTCCTCCTGATCTACTAGGACTTCCTGCCTAGTGTCTGGTTCTCTTGATCCGAACATAGGAGCCCCCACTTTCTTTATTTGAGGTCAATATTGTGCCGACATGGCTCAATTAAATCATAGCTCTTGTGCACAGTCAGCGGTTAAACCTTCTGGCAGTCTGGGCTCTGATATCAATTGTAGGATCAAAAAGAATTTAGATATCTCCACAATTACATGATATTATCCACTTTGGGCCTAAGCCCTCATGGTTTTGCTCTTGAGTTCTACCCAAAAGGCTTCATGCCAATGGAGATATCTTTTTCTCTTATAAATCCATGATCTTTCCCATATATTTTCAATGTGGGACTATCTTTGTAACCTTGCAACCCCAACA
This sequence comes from Zingiber officinale, assembly GCF_018446385.1. NCBI lineage: Eukaryota > Viridiplantae > Streptophyta > Magnoliopsida > Zingiberales > Zingiberaceae > Zingiber > Zingiber officinale. The sequence continues at coordinate 31,062,095 of NC_055995.1, forward strand.
AAACTCTCCTGAGTGGAGTAGGTGAGGACGCATTCCCTGGTGAGGGAACAGTAGGCGTCGATTTGACCTAGGGTTTCTGGTCGAAAATCCGAAGTCAGAATCGGACAGTCCGGAGACTGTCAAATAGTTTAATATTGCATATCTATATGTTAACTTTGCTATGCAAGGTATGTTGGTTTGTTGGATTAACCTATTTTGCAGGAAGAAACCCTCTTGCAACAAGGCGCGAGGGCGCCCTCATGGAGCTTGAGGGCGCCCTGGACACTGGTGTGATGGTGCCCTTATGGAGCTTGAGGGAGCCCTGGACCTTGGCGCGAGGGCGCCCTAATGGAGGTTGAGGGCACCCTCAGGCGGATAAGCTGCGAAGTGGTCAGAGCTCATCCACGCTGTGGATTCGGTGTGAGTGAGGGCGCCCTCCATGTTGTTGGAGGCACCCTCCACGAGCGTTATATGCAGGATTCGACCAGCAGCTAAGGACATCATCTAAAGCACGATCCATCTTCCATGTGCTGCTTAAAGAGCATTCCAAAAAAGTCGCAACTCGACTCCGACGACTAGACGCTTCAACTTCACTATTTTCTTTTGTCGTTGGTATATTTTATTGCTTTGAATTGTACTTCTAAAGTTTCAAAGATTTACGAATTGATAATGATTGCCCACTAAAAGCGATCAACAATCGCGGACCTTGGAGTTGGAGTCGCCCAAGGTTCCGAACTAAGTAAATCTTTGTGTTTACATTTTTTATTCTTACATCCGCTGCGTTTACTCGTTAAGTTTTCCGAAACGAAAAGTGAAAGCCACGAATGCTATTCACCCCCCCCCCCCCTCTAGCACTTTCAATCCAACAAAGCTAGGTGATGGAAGTCTTGGTGAGTGAAGCTAGAAAATGAAAGTCCTAGTAAGTGAAGTTGGGCAACCCTAGGTTATATGTGACTGACTGGTTTTTGATCGACCACGCGCGGTCGACCGAACCAGCGAATCCTAAAACCTGTTAACACTATTTTACTTTACTATTTTATCTATTGTGTTAACTCAGTGTTATAGGAAAGTCTTAGTAGATCAGCTTGGTTAAATGCTAAGCAAGACTAGAGAAAGTCCAAACAGGTCTGGAGGACTAGATATTTAGTAGGTAAGTGAAGGTAAGTTACTGGAGGAGAGTGACTAAGTGAGGATACGTCCTGGTTGGGGAGATAGTAGGCGTTGGTCCAATTTATGTCCATTTCAAAAACCTAAATTGAGACTCTAACTAAATCTGGGCCTAAAAGATAGGATTTAATTAATATTATATTTATTGTGCTAACTCTATTTTATAGATTTCTATTTATTTTTGAGCTAACATTGACTTGCAGGATCAAATGGTACAAATTCATCTTAGATGAAAAGTGGTGAAAGTGCCTTCGAATTGGATGGAGGTGCCCTCGCACATGGGCTGAAGGTGCCTTAGAGCTAAAGGAAGGCACCCTCGCGCTTGGGCTGAAGGCGCTTTAAACCGGATAAGAACATTGCTTTGCCGTGGATAAGAAGCTGCTTCTTCGGGGATAAACCTTGGGGTTGAAGGCACTTCCATGGGCATTGGAGGCGCCTCCAACAACTTACTAAAGGCCAATTCAAGCAGCAAGAAGATGTGAACAAAAAATTCGATCTTTCGTTATTCTCCAACACTCTACTACTCTACCGAGAAGCTGCTTCACCAAACACCGAGCTCGATCCTAGAAATTATAAGTGTTGGGTAACCTTTATTTTCAATCATTTCATTTGCTATTGTTTCAAAGGAAAGTGTAGGGTTGTTACACTTTTCTTTCATACATTCTATATTTGATTCCCTCTTCCGACGGTTCTGGAAGAGGCTATTAGTGGATTACCCATCAATAGGTCCACGGGCCTGGGTCTTTGAGTAGAAATCACCAAATATTCCGAACCAAGTAAAATCGACTGTCTTTTTCTATTTTCTTGTTTAATTTTCTGCTACGTACTTAAGTTTTAAAATTCAAAAGAAAAAGTTTTTCAAAACCATGTGATTCACAGCCCCCCCTCCTCTCACGTGCATCTCAATCCAATAGTTCTCGGCCAAGTACCTTCACCATTTATGGACAGGATCATATTTGACGTCATCTGTGGAAACTTCACTTGCACCCGAAACGTAAAGATGGATGAGACTGAATGACTCACCATGGTAACCTTGACGCAAGAAGAACTAGAGATGTTGATAGTGTAGGTCCTGATGTAGCCAACTAGAGGGGGTGAATAACCCTGTAATTAAAAATATGCTCTTCTCATTTTTTGACTTTACCTAAGACACACTTGTTAATAAATGGAAATAAAATACATAAAAACAAACAAGGCCACCGGATTTACTTGGTTTGTAATCAAGGAGGTTGCTAATCCAAGACAAGTGAAGTGCACTATCAAAACTATTTCGAGAAAATTCTCAGAGGTGGAGAAACCTCATACAATGATTAATATCTCAAAACAATAAAAATAATAATTAGAGATTTGAGTACGAAGTGTTGTGTGAATGAAGAAGACCATGGCTTTATTTATAACCTACTGGTCAAACTAGCTGTTTTGTTGATATGTCATCTCTGGGTGCCTGGACCCAGTCCGAGCGCCCCCAGCGGTGCACCTTTTTGGCTCGCAACGACTATGTAATGGTCTGAGGTTAAAATTTTATTTTTGCCCCGGTGCCTAAACCTGTCCAGGCGCCTGAACTATGGCTGATGTGGACTTTGATGTCATCATCGCAGTAACGGGCGCCCCTACTATGCTAGGAGATCCTGGCACCTGGAGTCCGGGCGCCTAAACATGGTCCAGGGGCCTAGGACAAGTCAACTCCACGTTGACTTGTCCGGCTTCTGCTCCGGTCGCTTTGATGATTCTTGGGCTATCCAGAGTTGAGCTCACACAAACTCAACTCCGACCTTCTCTCATTGAGCAGACTTCTGCTCTAGCTTCTCGTCCCTCTAAAGTGTTGCGCCCGTCCTTCTTGTAGGCCGGTGTACTTTTCCATAGCACCTCGTCCCTCGGATGCACCGAGCTTATCGACTCGCTTCTTATGCGATCCTTCTCATAGCTGCGCCTCCTGCTCGACTTCCTGTGTTCCTAAGTTCCTACACACTTAGACACAAGGATTAAATATAATAGGATCTAACTTAACCTAGTTAATCACATCAAAATTTATTCGGAGTACTTACAATCTCTCTCTTTTAGATGTGCATCAACCCTAGGTTAAGTTAAGGTAATAAAAGTAAACTAGCGTAAGTAAATATTAATTTTGTAATTTACTACCAAAATTTTGTAATTATTGTTGGTCCCTTTGGAGGCCGACAAGAGGGGAGGGGTGAATTGCCCTGCACAAATAAAAACACAACCCTTCTCGAACTTTTAAAGAAACACTTGCATAAATTATAAAAGCAATAAATTAAAAAGAAGAGGCAAAGGAGTTTACTTGGTTAGAATCAAAGAAGTTGTTAACCCAAGGAATGAAACACACACTAAAGATCTCCTTCAAGCGGAGAAACCTCTTACAACAACGACGTACAGAAAATAGAAGCTAAACTAAACAAGAGGAGCGCACAAGTATTGAATATGCAATTGCTTGTTGTTTTGTAGCTTCTTGGACCAAGGCTATATTTATAGCCTTGGTCGGGGCGCCTGGAAGGGTTCTAGGTGCCTGAGAGGAGATAAAACTTTATCCCTTTTCGTATAGATCGTGTTTGATCACGATTTGGATGAAATCCAGGTCCGGACACCCCAGACTGGTCCGAGTGCCCGAAATGGTTCTGGGCGCCCGGACCAAGGAAGTCAACAGAGTTGACATTTTTCGATCCAGACCCTCAACTCCGATTCAGCTCGCCTCAGTCCGGGTCTTCCATTCTGGCTCCGCTAGCTTGGGTGATCTCGACCATCTGGAATAGGGCTCACCCGAACCCAAGTTCCGGTCTTTTCCTCGAGCAGCCTTCCTCCCCGGTTTCTCGTCCCTCGAACGTTGCGCACGTTCTTCTCGTCAACCGGTGTACTCTGTGTACATCCGCTCGCAGATCTTTTCAGAGAATTCAGGCGAGCGGATGTAGCTCTGTCTTAGGGCAGCGACCCGACTCGGCTCGGCCTCTTGATATTCTTTGAGGGCCGCCTGGGAGGCGGTAAGGGAATCCTACAGATTTCAAAGTTTCTCCGCGTCGGCTGAGCGGCCCGCCTTCTCTCTGTCAAGCTGCTCCGTCAGCTCCTTTACCTTCAGCTCCAAGCCCCGAGCCTCCACGTTCTTCTTTTCTAAGTCGGAAATGGACGTGTTTTTTCGAGTGGTGGCCAAGGTTATTTTTGTGTCGAGCGACTTGACTTGTCGCTCGGACTTGGCCAAGGCGTGGGCCTGATCGGCCGTCTTTTTCTGCTCGGCCGCCAGCAAATCTTGAGCTTTCTTCAGCTCCTTTTGCAGCTCGGCATACGAGGGGCCTTAAGAGCCGGACGGGCCGCTAACCGCCTTCAGTTGTCTCAATTCCTCGTCCACCATCGCCAGGCGGTTGGAGACAGCTATCTCTTCCACCCATCTCTGGCGAGAGAATTAGAAGTTGTTATTGGCCGAGAGAAGATAATGCATACCAAACACTGAAGAAAACAAACTTACCCCCGTGGCCTCCTGCATATGGCTATTGGCCAAATTTCGAAGGGGGATCAGCGCAACGCGCGCCCTAGCGTCAGCCCACATTTCGGCTAGGGGGCCCTTCAAGGTGATGGTGTGCTCGGACACGGTGACTCGTATAGTGCGGCCATGGTCGGAGGTCTTCCGACCGGCGGTCGGAAGAGGATCAGAAGCCGGCGCCGAAAATTGAGAATGAATGGTTGAGCGCTTGACTGGTTGACGAGCAGGCGGAAGGGTGCTGACCGAAATAGCCTCAATAGGGGCTGTCGGCTCGTCCCATTCAGAAGGCGTCCGATCAGACGAAATACCTTCGATTTCTGGTGCCTTGCCGCGAGCATGTGCAGTAGCTCGGTCAGACGGTTAAATGGCAGAGGTAGCCGAGCGGAGTGGAGTTTCCACTCGGCGCCTCTTCGAGGCGAGTTGTCCCTCTTCCCGAGCGGAACCTTCTTCTTGGGCAGTTTGTCCTCCGCTGGGGGGGGCTCCGCTGGCCACGTTTTGTTGAGAAGCCTGAGCGGCCGACTCAGCCTGAGTCCCGCTCTCCCCTTCATGCGAGCCGACCGGCTGGATGTCGAGCGCCTCCATCTCCTTTGCTGCCGCGGCTTCGAGCGCCGCCGCCTTTCTCTTCTGAATGCCGGACATTACCGACTCCATGACGACGTCCGCTGCAAGGGAAAGGAGAAAAATCAGTTAGCAATCAAAGTATATGCCCAAGTTAAATTCTTACCGAAGCTGCTCGGAAGAGGAGTCCGTATGGGACTCAGACCGAAGATGTACATCACTCCTTCGTGAAGAAGCTTATTGATGTCGAGCCGCAGACCGGCTAGCATGTTTGCAGCATGGAGGTAGTCCGGTCGGGTCTTGAATTTCTTCAGCTCAGGAGTGGGGGGTAGGTCGACCTGCCACTTGGTCCGGAAATTGGCCTGCTCGGGCATACGGATATAGAAAAAATATTCCTTCCAATGTTTATTGGAAGAAGGCATTTTGTTAAAGAAGACTAAGCCGGGCCGAGCTTGAAACATGAAGGTGCCCGGCTCGGATTGCTTGGGGTAATATAAATAGAAAAAGACGTCCGGTCGGAGGGGGATATTGTGGATTTTGAATAAAACAACAACCCCGCAGAGAAGGCGAAAAGTGTTGGGTACTAGACTGCCGAGCGGAACACCAAAAAAGTTACAAACATCGGTAATGAAAGGGTGTACAGGGAAACGCAGACCAGCGGTAAACTGGTCGCGGAAGACACAGAAGGCTCCGCGCGGCGGCCTGTGCGGCCGAGCGGAAGGACCGGCCAAAAGAAGTTCAAAATCATCGGGAATTTCAAAATTGTCTGTTAGAACATCAAAATCACGCTGGTCGAATCAGGACTGCATGGTGGTGTACCATGGGCCGAGGGACTGATCTTCAGGATGAGAAGAACTAGCCATAATCCGAACGGAAGGAATAAAAAAAAGGCGGAAAGGTAGAAGAAAGGCGACAGCAAGCGAAAAAAGGCCCCAAGGATTGAAACTGGGGAAAGAAAGGCGGAGGAAACACCGGAAATAAGGAAGAAAAGATATAGAGCCTTACAGCGAGGAAAAGGATCAAGGAAGAGGCGCCGGTGAGCGTCGGAGAGCAGGAATGGAATCGCCGGAGCACCGAAATACCAGGGACGAAGGTAGAGGTCGCGAAAGCAAATGAGGGGGATAGGGGAGAATGAAGATTTTATAGGGTGGAGGCCGGGCGGCCTCCACCGTTGGATCCAGGTCACGGGAATCAAACCGTGCATCGCGCCGTCCATTTCGAACCGCGATCCCATCAAAGCACCACGGCGTCGCCGCCGTACGATGACTACAGTGCTCCACGTGGCATTCAGCCATTCGAAGCATTTAATGCGCGCATACTCAATCTTAATTTCGAAGATTGGCGTAGAATACGAGGAGATTAAAGAGACGTTGCTGTGGAATAATCTTTTAAGGCCATCCATGCGGGAGGCCGAGAGGAGGATAAGGGCATGAAGGTGCTGCCCGGCTAGACTCATGGTCCAGTCAGTCGGACTAATTGCCTCCTTCGACTAGACTTGAAGGGGAGGCAAGTGATCCGGCGGTAAGAGCAGGGGACCCCGTTCTGTGGAATCAACGCCACGTGGGAGCCAAAAGGGCAGGCGGCCGGCCGGAGAGAGATGGGTCAACAGCCCAACCGGCCGGTGTCTAGTTGATGGTTAAAGGCACCCTGGCGAGAGTCAGGGTTCCGGCGCTCATCGGATAATATCACAGAGCCGAGCGGATGGCATGCTCGGCCGAAAACATGAGGTAGCCTACTGCTAGCAGTCCCCATGATGCACATGATTAAGAATTTCCCAAGTAAACCACCACATATGTCCAGCCGGATGTGGTGGAGGCCGGCCGGCCGGACGTCCGGTAGGGAATAAAGGCAAAAGGAAAAAGGACAAGGGACATCTTTCTCTGACAGCGGGCATGTTCTACGTTTAGGCCATACCCCAAATCTTACGACAGGGGGTTCCACTGTCCCATCGAAGACATGCTTAGACTGTAGCAGTATGGGGTCAGGTAAGCTCACTGACAGGCCCTTACTGAGGTATGGGCTGAGGACACATGTACACTTCTGTATGTGTGCACTCGCTTCTCCCCTGCCCTATATAAAGGCCCTCATCCTTCACCGGAGGTATGCATTCTACGATTCTTGAAGCCACTTTCTGGTTGAGCTTTGCCTGACTTGAGCGTCGGAGGGTCGTCGCCGGGAACCCCTTCCCGGCCCGACTTCCTTGCAGGTTCGCCGGAGGACCATACGACCGGTTGGAGATCCACGTCAGCGGCTCGGAGAGCGCCACGTGCCCAGCGTCCGTTGATTCAGCTTTCGGACAGGATCAGTATCATTTCTCAACTTATCGGGCCTATTGATTTATCGAGCTAAATCACACCCTTTGATAAATTAAAGAAATAAGTATTAAGTATATGTGCTTGTTATTATATCATGATTAAGAGTACACACTTCTATAATAACAGAGGTATTGTTCTTTTATATAGTCAGTATAAAAAGATACTACCTCAAATGGTCCTTCTCAATACACTCATAGTGTACTAATGTAATTTATTAGTCAAGATAAACTAATACCTAATTACACTACAACCACTCTAATGGTTTGTCTCATTCCATCTTGGTTGTAAGCAACTGTTTATAATTTATAAGGAACTGATAAAATGATCTTGTGTGTGTGACACCACACACCATGTTATCTACAATTTAAATTAATTGAACAACTACACTTAGCATATAAATGTAGACATTTGACCAATATGATTCTTTATTTCAAAATAAATGTTTACAAAAAGCTAGGCTTTTAGTATACACTCTAACAATCTCCCACTTATACTAAAAGACTATGCTGTCATAAATGCTACTATACATTTGATTCTCATTCCTTCAACATGCCGATCAAAAGCTCTTGCCGGAAGGGCCTTAGTGAAAGGATTTGCCCAGTTATCTGCTGATGCAATCTTAGCGACAACAACTTCTCCTCGCTTTACGATGTCTCGTATCAGGTGGTACTTGCTCTCTATGTGTTTACTCGCCTTATGGTCTCGTGGTTCCTTCGAGTTTGCTACTGCACCGCTATTATCACAATAAATTGTAATGATTTTGGCCAAACCAGGAATCACATCTAAGTCCATTAGGAAGTTCCTAAGCCATACAGTTCCTTTGGCTGCCTCAGAGGCTGCCATATACTTAGCTTCCATGGTTGAGTCTGAAACGCATTTTTGCTTAACACTCCTCCATGCAATGGCTCCACCTCCTAAAGTAAACGCATAGCCTGATGTAGACTTACTATTGTCCCTATCTGATTGGAAGTCAGAATCCGTGTAACCCATAGGGAGTAGATCATCTGCTTGGTATACCAGCATATAATCTCTAGTCCTCCTCAGATACTTTAATATATGCTTTACGACAGTCCAATGTCCCTGTCCTAGATTACTTTGATATCCACTAACCATGCCCACGACAAAACAGATATCCGATCTCGTGCACAACATAGTATATATTAGGCTTTCTATAGCTGAAGCATAAGGAACTGCCTTCATCTCTTCTATCTCTTTTGATGTCTTTGGAGACATCTCTTTAGATAAAGATACTCCTGTAACGACCACCCTTCTTACTACTACTACTACCTAAGAGTGACCGTTACTTAACTACTAACTCTACTTAACCGGTATGATTAAAAATCACATGGAAATCCTACCGAAAAATTTCGGCAGAATCTCCCTTGTACCGGTGACCATAAACCAAGATACAAGCATAATATACATCAGCCACAGGCGGCTGGTACATTTATCAAACTCCCACACAGTTAAATAAGTATCAAACACACAAATATCTACTTACTAAACTGAACTTAAAATACAACTCAAATGTTCACAATAACTAAAATGCGGAAACTAAAATTAAAACTTCTTTCCTAGTCCCAAGGCTTCCATAGTCCTGGCATCACACATCCTTCGAACACCTCCTTGTCGCCTTCCTTTCTATATCTTTTCCTTTCCTATATCTGCAATAAGAGGAAGTGTAGTCTATAAGCAAAATTTGCTTAGTAAGCGCTATCTAACTCACAAAATCTCGATATGCATGAGGATATACTGAAATCTAAAACTGAATGCTCAAAAGGAAATCTACTCATGCTCATCTACTAGTGAAAGAAACATACTGAAAGGCTAAACATGTAAAGGAAATCTATACAATCATGCTAGCATAAAGAACTAAACTTGTTGATTTTAGAACTATCTGAAACTTATTTCATTTGTTCTAAACTTAATCTTTAATACTTTATGTTTATGTAAAACTCGTTTTACTTGTTCAAAAACTTATACTTATAATACTTCAAAATAATAATCAACTTCTTCTTGGGCCCAGGCATAGTACCATCTTATGCGCGTTCCCTAATAGGTTGGGGTAGCGAGCCACCAATCCTAAAAGAGCAGACCTCGGTCTACCAGGGCCAAGACCTCGGAATTGGACACCTGGATTTGTTTAACGACAACCTCGGAAGTCGGGTACTAGCCTCTTCTTAAAAGTAAAATACTTATAATCTTAATTACTTCTTCTTTAAATGCCTTGGCATTTTAATAGCACCTTGTGTGCCAAAATCCCTAAAGTCTTGACTTTGGGATTTACTTAAGGCCTTGGCCTTTTCTTTCTTTTCTTTATCTTTCTTATACTTTTCTTTATCTTTCTTATACTTTTCTTAAACCCAAAATACTGTTAGGGTATCTTTCGTATGCATCTATGAATGAAACTAACTATGTAACACATAATCATGCATAGAATACAAAAGAAATCTGCACATACAATAGTTATCAAAAATCTGCACTAATACTTAACAGAAATCTGCATACTAGCTCAATAAAAATCTGCATAATAGCTTAATAGAAATCTGCATACTAGCTTAACAAAATCTGCACTTGCTTAACAGAAATCTGCATACTAGCTTAATAAAAATCTGCATACTAACTTAATCAAATCTACTCACTAAGCTAATAAAATTCTACATAAAATTTTGCTCATGATATTCTAATAGCAAAGGAAACTAGAAAGTATCCCGTGCATATCTAGTGACAAAGGAAACTGATCAAGCTCAACTCATAGCAAACAAAACTGGAAAAATAAATCTGTTCAAACAATAACTCAATAAATCTACACATCCTAAATTATAATTCCTTGACCAACCTACAAACCTAGGATTTACAAATTTACTACCATCTGATTCAACTAAAATTCACAATACCATATCCATCCGTTCTTGACAATAGTACCACTCCATGAATAGATGGTGGACTGCTATCATTCTAGACGATTGTAGCATAAGACTCACAGATTTGTTTAGATCCAGCTAGCAATAACCTTATTTAAAGGGGATGAGTTCTCATATATACTCTAACAAAACTAAACTAAATGCTCAAAATTGATATACTTCAAGGTGTTTAATCTCAAATGCTTAGTCCAAACTAAAGCATCCAAAAGCACTTCCCCTTTAGAATACCACTTAACACTGCTCAATTAAAACATAACTGCTAACATCTTTCTCCATCTAACTGTCTCAAAGCTGAAAACAACATGCCTCATATAAGTTCCTATGTAACATTAAGAGACAAAGTTCCAAAAGAAAAACTACTATAATAAAATGTAGAACTTGGATTGTGTACTAATGCTTGCAAGAACTAATCTAGGAACTAGCATATATGGTAGAAAACTAGAATAAAAACCCAATGAAAATCCATCTTTATCTGCTACGAATCTGTCCAGGAAACCACATGCATTACCAAAACCGAAACCAAATCTATAATTCGAAACAATATAATCAGTTTCTCTTCTCTGATATTCTCGGTAGAAAACTAAAGACTGAAGGAAACATGAATCCTTAAACTATTTTAGATAACTTAAGGACACAAAAGATTTAGATAAGAACACAATCTATTCTTCCTTTGAAAGTCACGGTAGCAACCCTAATCTAACCTTCTTCACAGAACAAGTTCGGAACACAAAAGAAATAGAAATCCGAAGCTATCCTACTGCAGGTGAGTAAGCGACTTACTTGCGTTCTTGGACTCACTCCCGAAGAAACTGCTAGGGCTTCGGATGGCTCACGGTTCCGGCTCTCCCTCGTGCTCCCGAGCTCCCCTCAACGAAGAGGTCGTGATAGTGGAGAGAACCCCTTGAAGAACACCTCAAGCCGACGCCGGAGACAACCCTAATCTTGGCTTCGGTTTCGCTCGGGCAGAATCGCCGCGCACGCGAGAGGAGGAAGAGAGGAATTAGGCTTCGGTGATTAACTCAATCCCTAAGTTCTCCCTTTTTATAACCTTAATATTCTGTTAACTATCTTCAAATAAATTTGCTATCAATTCTCAACAGAAAAATCTGTTTGCCCACCTGGTCAGTCAGGTTTTGACCGAGTCAAAGGTCGTGGGTTCAATTCTCGACTTGGACATTTTTTTGTCGAAACTTCCTTCGTTTAGTAAAAATACCAAACGACCTCCAAAAATTACGTAAAAATACTCTAAAAATTTCTAAAAATCTCTAGAATTTTTCTATAGCATTTCTAAATATTTTTAAGAACTTTTATAACTCCTAATGAGGAAAATTGGGTCGTTACAACTCCATGCCTGAAGGGTAGAAAACCTTTCTTAGAGTCTTGCATGCTAAAACAAGCTAGGATTGTATCGATATATGAAGCTTGGGATAAGTACAATATTCTTTTCTTGTGATCCATTATTACTTTGATCCCGAGAATATGTGCACATTCTCCCAAGTCCTTCATATCGAATTGCTTAGACAACCATACCCTTACTTCCAACAACACTTTGATATTGTTTCCAACTAACAAAATGTCATCTATGTATAGTACAAGAAATACCACCACGTTTCCATCACACTTCTTGTATACACAAGACTCATCCGGACACTTAATAAATCCATACGACTGGATTACTTCATTAAATCGGATGTTCCAAGACCTTGAAGCTTTCTTCAGTCTATAAATAGACCGATTGAACTTACATACTAGATACTCTTTGCCCTTTTCAATAAACTTCTCTGGTTGCTTCATATGGATGTTTTCTTCAAGACTTCCGTTAAGGAAAGATGTCTTGACATTCATTTTCCAAACCTTATAATCCATATGAGCAGCAATAGATAAGAGTATCTGGATAGACTTAAGCATAAATACTAGCGAAAAGGTTTCCTCATAATCGATTCCCTCTTTCTGAGTGTACCCCTTCGCAACAAGCCTTGCTTTGAAGGTTTCCACCTTCCCGTCTGTCCCTCTTTTCCTTTTGTAGATCCATTTACATCCAATAGCTTTTACACTATTTAATGCTTCTACTAGCTCCCAGACTTTGTTAGAATACATAAATTCTATTTCTGAATTCATTGCTCTTTGCCAAGATGCTGCATCTTTATCTTGGAGTGCTTCGTCATATGTTCGGGGATCAGGTTCATGTTTACCTGGGATCAAGTCCGACGACTCTCCTAAAAATATGAATCTTTCAGGTTGCCTAACAACCCTCCCACTACGACGAGACACTGTCTGTTGTTGTGTATCATTTGTGATACGTGTTGCAGTTTCTTGTGATATTTCATCTTGCACTGTTGGTACTAAAGTAGGATTATCCTCTCTCATTTCTTCTAGAACAATTTCACTCATGGGCTTATGGTTCATTACATAATCTTCCTCTAAAAATCGAGCATTGGTGCTAACAATGATCTTCTAATTTTTAGGATTATAAAACAAACCACCTTTTGTTCCTTTAGGATATCCCACAAACAGATAAACTTCTGTACGTGATTCAAACTTGTCAATGTCTCCCTTTAGTACATGTGCTGGACTATCCCATATCCGAATATGTTTTAGACTTGGCTTACACTCATTCACAATTCTATGGGAGTAAAGGGTACTGATTTAGAAGGTACCATATTCAGAATGTATACTACTATTTCCAGAGCATATCCCCAAAACGTATTTGGTAATTCTGAATAACTTATCATCAATCTAACCATTCCCATAAGAGTCCTATTCCTTCGTTCTGCCACACGATTCTGTTGGGGTGTACCAGGTGCAGACAATTGGGATTGAATCCTGACCTCTGATAAGTAATTCCTAAACTCTCCAAAGAGGTATTCACCACCATGATCAGACCGTAGTGTCTTGATACTTTTACCATGATGTTTCTCCACATCAGCCTTGTATTCTTTGAACTTATCAAAGCATTCAGACTTACGGCGCATCAAGTAAATGTACTCATATCTCGAATAGTCATCTATAAAAGAGACAAAATATTTGAAATCACCTCATGCCTGGATATACATAGGACCACACAAATCAGAATTAACCAGTTCCAACATATCTTTGGCTCTATACCCCTTGGCCTTAAAAGGTCTCTTGGTCATTTTACCTTCCAAGCAAGATTGGTAAGTTGAAAAGTTTTCCAACACTAATGAACCCAAGAGTCCATCGGCTATTAGACTTTGAATCCTACTCAAGTTAATATGACCAAGCCTTAGATACCAAAGATATGTTTGATTCATTTCCGAAGGTTCCTTTCTCTTATTAGAATTAGAAGATATGTTATTAATTTACATTTGTTGCTTTATGGGAGTTATTGGATTTAGAGTATACAAATTACCAACTAATGTACCAGAACAGATAATTACCCTATTTTTCTTGACAACCACTTTTTCATCAAAAGAAACAGTATATCCATCCACAAATAGTTTAGAAAATGAAATTAAATTATTTCTAAAAGTTGGTACATAAAGACAATTTCTCAAAACCAAAGTTCTATTCCTATCGAATGATAAGTATACGTCTCCCACTGCAACAACGACCACTTTCGTTGTATTGCCCATGTAGACGGTTATCTCTCCTTCATATAGTCGTCGGATTTCTTGGAACCCTTGCAATGTATTGCAGACATGATCAGTGGCTCCTGTATCTACACACCAGGTACTGGTAGATAACACCGCTAAACATGTTTCAACTACTTGAGAATAAAATTGTAACGCCCGCCCTCCCTGCTACTAAAGGGACGGGGCTACTTACTTACTTAACTATTCCAGGATACATGCATATTTAAAATTTCTTTCGAGTAACATAAAGCAGCGGAAATGTCATGAAGTTATACTGGAATGTAACATAAATACAATTGGTTCATGTCAGACACAACAGAAAAAAAAAAACATAGCAGGTCTTTATTTGTCTTAGCCGAGCCACTGCCACACACACCCCCTTGCCTCTCCTGCAGCTCCCTTAGATCATCCATTCCTTGCCTTTATCTGTGGTACAAGGAAAGTAAGCTATGAGCACACAGGCTTAGTAAAATCCTTTTCCTACTCACAAAAATCGTATCTCATATCATAGTCATACAATTATATAATCAATGGAGACAAAATCATCTACATTATATCATGTGAACATAGCCTCCTATCATATCATATTATTAAGAAACATCATACTCTGACATATCATAAATAAAGGAATCATGTGATGTGAATCATAGAAGCATAACATATCATCAGGTCATATGAATCATAAACAAAACATCTCATAACTTCATGTCCTATAAGTCATAAGAGTATGTCATAACATCATGTCATATAATTCATAAAAACATATCATATTATGAATGGGTGCATTATGCAAAATGTCTTTTTAAAACATATGTCATGTCAAGTGCAAGATGTCTTTAAACATATCTTTTAATACTTAAACATAATATCATCATCATGAGGGCTCGGCATGTACCACATACATACATAAATGCGCGCAATCCCTAGGATAGGGTATCTAGCCCCGAACCTACTAGGGATCTAGACCCGTTCATAGTCCGTCGGCCTAGGGGCGTACTAAGGAGCCCATCCCTTTTTACTAGACCCATTCATAGTCCGTCGGCCTAGGAGCGCTTATGGAGCTCACCCTTGGTACAAGCCATACAAAGTAAAATACATGTCATGCATATCATATCATCATAACTGTCACATCATATTATCATAAATGTCATGCTCTTGTCTTAACATGAAGAGTGCTCTTAATCCCAACTTAAGGGAAGCAACTCTTAGCCATTTACTTATCATATCATAAGGCATACATACTTGGGCACATAGCCATCATAAAAGAAAAATCATTATCATGCCTGGTTCATAAGCTTACGTAAATGAGCATGCTACATATTTGAAATCATACATGCTTGGGTACATAGTCATCATAAGAATCATTTCATGCATAGTTCATAAACATACATAAATAGGCATGTTACTTGTCTTATCATAAAGGATGCATACTTAAGCATAAAACACATCATAAGAGTCATCATCATGCATAGTTCATGAGCATCCTTAAATAAACATATAAAGCATCATAGGAAAACATAATCATACATGAAAAACATTTACTAGCATCTCCTAATTCACATCCTAGTATGGGAGACACCTAGCAAAGTCATAATTGGGTCTCTAACCCTAATTTCATATGGTGACCGAAAGTCACCATGCTTAGTTTTAGGTTACAACAACATATAAGCATGTAAACCTTAAATCAATTTCATGTCATACACTATAAAGAATATCATGAGCATAGGTAGTAGGTTCTAAGCTTCCTAGGCCTTTTAACTTGGTTGTGGCCGAACCTTTAAGAGCATGAAACTAAGTTTTATACAAGCATAAGAATCCAAGCTAACTTCATATCATATCATAAGGGAAATCCATGAGCTTGCTAAGTTTAAATTTAAACTTCCTTGAACCCTAGAATATAGTCATGGCCGAAAGTTCATGAAAGGGAAATAAACTTCTAAGCAACATATAAACATGAATACCTAGCCAAGTTCATGTCATATCATAAAGAAGTCTATGAGCATGTTAAATTAGGTTTTAAGCTTCATGGAACCCTAAAACCTCTCATGGCCGAAACTTCATAAAACAAGAGATAAACTTCTAAGCAACATACAAACATGAATACCTAGCCAATTTCATAACATATCATAAAGAAGTCTATGAGCATGCTAAATTAGGTTTTAAGCTTCATGAAACCCTAAAATCTCTCATGGCCGAAACTTCATAAAACAAGAAATAAACTTCTAAGCAACATACAAACATGAATACCTAGCCAAGTTCACAACATATCATAAAGAAGTCTATGAGCATGTTAAATTAGGTTTTAAGCTCCATGAAACCCTAATTTCATCATGGCCGAAACTTCAATAAACAAGAGATAAACTTCTAAGCAATATACAAACATGACTACCTAGCCAAGTTCACAACATATCATCAAGAAGTCTATGAGCATGTTAAATTAGGTTTTAAGCTTCATGAAACCCTAATTTCATCATGGCCAAAACTTCAATAAACAAGAGATAAACTTCTAAGCAATATACAAACATGAATACCTAGCCAAGTTCTTATCATATCATGGGGGAATCTATAAGCATGTTGGATTAGATTTTAAGCTCCTTGAAACCCTAAATCTATCATGGCCGAAACTTCAAGGGACAAAAAATATAAATTTCTAAGCCACATACAAACATGAATACCTAGCCAAGTTCTTATCATATCATGAGGAAATCTATAAGTATACTAGATTAGGTTTTTAGCTTCTTGGAGCCCTAAAATCCATCATAGCCGAAACTTCAAGGAAAGGAAAATAAACTTCTAAGCAACATACAAACATGAAGACTTAGCCAAGTTCATATCATAGCATAAAGAAGTCTAGGAGCATGTTAAATTAAGTTTTAAGCTTCTTAAAGCCCTAGCATATTCATGGCCGAAACATAGCAAGAAGAAGATCAAGCTTAATCAATATCCAACATAAATTTTTAACTAAGTTCATATCATAACATAATAAGATCCATGAGCATGGGTTCTTCTCTTTTTATTTTTTATTTTTTTAGTGTTCTAACCTTTCGAAAATATTGTAAGCGACTTGTACCACAGGTGAGGGGATACTTGCATCCTTGTTTGATTTACTTAAGGAGGAAATCTTGCTTGTGGAGCCTTCCTAGAGAGGAAATTTGTTTGAGTTTCGGTCAATGGAGGTGGGGAGATGCTCTTGGTCACGGTGAGGAGGAGGAGGGAGGAGGAAGGGGAGAAAATAAATTTTCTTCTTTAATTTCCCCTTTTATTCATCATGAGAGGAGGAAGGGAAAATGCACTTTTCCTTCTCCTTTCTTTTACTCCTCCTTAATGAAAAGAGGAAGCAAGAATCCTCTTTTCTCTTGAGAGGAAGAAGGCTACTCTAACTTCTCCTTCTAAATAAAAGAAGCTCTTTTCTTACTCTTAACTATATTGTCACTTCTCTCTCTAACAATAACTTCTCTTGGTCTATTGGTTAACACATACATGTATCTAGTAAGAGATCCAAGGTTCAAGCCTTGGTCATCTCTTTTTTCTTTTTTTTTTGGTTCTATTTTTTATTATTTTGCAAATTTACACATAAGGCCTATTTTTATTCATGATAAAAAAATATCTAAAATCTTGCTAAGTACTCTATGGGTGTTACAAAGATATACCTTTATTGTTCTCTTTCATACGAGGACAGTCTGTCTTCCAATGTCCAGACTGCTTGCAGATGAAGCACTTGCCCTTTGGCTTCTTACTCCTGCTTTTGGTCTAGTACCTAGAGATCTATTCACCTTCTTTACTGAGCCATCCTGTTTCTTCTTCTTCTTGCCTTTTGACTTAGAAGTAGAAATATTTTTAGCAAAGTGAATTTGAGAATTATGACGAAATAGCCCTTCTGCCACCTGAAGTTCTGTCAGTAGTTCCGCCAATAAATAAATCCTTTTATTCATATTATAGTTCAGGCGAAACTGCTCAAAACTTTTGGGTAGTGTTTGGAGAATAATATCGACCTGGGTTTCCCCGTCGATTTCAGCTCCAAGGATTTGTATCTCATTCAAGTAAGCCATCATCTTTAGGATATGATCCCTTACGAGTGTTCCCTCTGGCATGGTGGCTGTCATTAATTTTCTCATTGCCTCTTGCCTAACAGCCCAATTCTGGTGTCCAAAGAGATCCTTGAGATTGCTCATCATGTAATAGGCAGTTGACATGTCCTGATGCTAATGTTACAGCACATTTGACATTGAAGCCAAAATGTAACTGTTCGTTGCTACTCGAAAAACCTAGAGGTTCCACTGTACAAAAATTTTGTACAAAGGTCTGAACCTTTTCCTAGCTATCATGTGTTCTTTTAAATTAAATTTTGGATCACCTGTGGAACTTAACACGTTTGATCCAAAACTTAATCTATTTGTTCTTTTAGGTTTTGACTTGGATCTCCTGCGGAACTTAACACGTTTGATCCAAATCACCTAAGTTATTAATTCCATTAAATATTAATTTCCAAAATTGGTTCCCAGTACTAACGTGGCGAGGCACATGGCCTTCTTGGATATGGGAGCAACCACCACCGACTAGACAAAACCTTTTAAGGAAAGCTAATATTTAATTTCCTAAAATAACTTTAGGTCAACCGAAAAGAACAATCAAATCACAAGGAAAAGAAAAACAAAAGAACACTATATCGAAAACAAATTCGAAACACTAGAATCGTATGCCTCTTGTATTTAGTATTATTTCCAAAAATAACTAGTATAATGCGGAAAGAAAAATTACTAGTTATACCTTTTAGAAAGACCTCTTGATCTTCTACCGTATTCCTCTTCTAACCTCGGACGTTGTGTGGGCAACGATCTTCCAAGATGAGAACCACCTAGGCACCTTCTTCCTTCTTCCTTCAAGTTTCGGCCAAGCACAAGAACTTCCAAAGGATGAAGAATTTTCCACCAACCAAGCTCCAAGGGATGCATGCTTTCTCTCCTTCTTCTCCTTCCTTGATTCGGCCACATCCTCCAAGCTCCAAGAGATGATAGATTTCGGCCACAACAAGAGGAGAGAAGAGAAAGGGAAGGGCCGGCCACCACACCAAGGAAAAGAGGGAGAAAAATAGAATAGAGTCCTTAGCCTTGAAGCCTCCTCTACCCCTCTTTTATAATCCTTGGTCTTGGCAAATAAGGAAAATTTAATAAAAACTTCCTTAATTCTTTTGCCATTGAAAAGGAAAATTTATTTAATTAAAATAATTTTCTCTTTTCAAATTACAATGGCCGGCCATAACAAATAAAATCTCCAAGCAAATAAAATTTTAAACACCAATTAAAACTTCCTTATTTGCTTCCGGAAATTTATAAAAATTTCTCCAATAATTTTTATCCCTTCATGATTGGTTTATAAAAAGGAAATTTAATAAATTAAAATCTTTCTTTTAAACATATGGATAAAAAGAAAGTTATCTCTATAAATTAAAATCTCTTTTAATCTACAAATAAGGAAAGATATCAAATCTTTTCTTAATCTTTTGTAGAAACTTATAAAAGAAAATATTTAATTTTAAACTCTCTTTTAAATCATGAACATGATTAAAAAGGAAAGTTTTCTTAAAATTTAAAATCCTCCTTTAATCAACAAATAAGGAAAGATTTCAAATTTTAAACTCTCTTTTAAACATGTAGATGATTTACAAATAAGGAAAGTTTTTACCAAAAATTAAAACCATCCTTTTAAACTACAAATAAGGAAAGAGATTAATCTCTTCTCTTAATCTTTTGTAGAAAGCTATAAAAGGAAATTTTTAATTTTTAAACTCTCTTCATAATATCCACATAAGAAATAATTTTAATAAAAATCCTTTTTAATATTCTAGTGGCCGGCCACCTAAGCTTGGGACCCAAGCTTTGGCCGGCCACCTACATGGCTCATCCACTTGGTCTTGGCCGGCCCTAGCTTGGGTTCCAAGCTAGCTTGGCCGGCCCCATTGGATGGGTAAGAAGGTGGGTATGCGGTGGGTATAAATCTCTATATACTAGAGGCTACGATAGGGACCGAGAGGAGGAATTGGTTTTGGTCTCCCGATAAAATTAAGCATCCCGTGCTCGCCCCGAACACACAACTTAATTTTATCAATAATAATTCATTCCACTAGAGAACTATTATTGAACTACCGCACCAATCCCAAATTACATTTTGGGCTCCTTCTTATCATGAGTGTGTTAGTCTCCCTGTGTTTAAGATAACAAATGTTCACTAATTAAGTAAGTTACTAAAAACTCACTTAATTAATATCTAGCTCCAAGAGTAGTACCACTCAACTTCATCGTCATGTCGGACTAAGTTCACCGGCAGGGTTTAACATGACAATCCTTATGAGCTCCTCTTGGGGACATTCTTAACCTAGATTACTAGGACACAGTTTCCTTCTATAATCAACAACACACACTATAAGTGATATCATTTCCCAACTTATCGGGCTTATTGATTCATCGAACTAAATCTCACCCATTTATAAATTAAAGAAATAAATATCAAATATATGTGCTTGTTATTATATTAAGATTAAGAGCACACACTTCCATAATAACTGAGGTCTTTGTTCCTTTATAAAGTCAGTATAAAAGAAACGACCTCTAATGGTCCTACTCAATACACTTCTTAGTGTACTAGTGTAATTATATAGTTAAGATAAACTAACACCTAATTACACTACGACCTTCCAATGGTTTGTTCCTTTCCATCATGGTCGTGAGCTATTGTTTATAATTTATAAGGTACTGATAACATGATCTTCTGTGTGTGACACCACACACCATGTTATCTACAATATAAATTAATTGAACAACTACATTTATCACAAATGTAGATATTTGACCAATGTGATTCTTATTTCTAGATAAATGTTTTATACCAAAAGCTAGGCTTTTAGTATACATTCTAATAGTAACACCGCGCCATCTCATCTGCCTACCCATTTCTTATGATACTCAATCTCCTCTTCACTAGAATCACTATTAGGCATATTAGGGTAGACCTCTATCAGTACAAACTTATAGCCTTCAGCAGTTAGGACAATGTCCAGGTTTCTTTTCCAATCTATATAGTTGGGACCAATAAGTTTGTTCTCTTTCAGAATAATAGCCGGTGGGTTGAAAGTCATCCTAAGAATCTCAAAATAAACTTTTGGTCAAGCCTCTAAATTTAGAATAATATTGATTCCTCAAACAATATTATTTAAATTTATCAACACCTCAAAACACCGTGAATTTTGCATTCCATGTTAGTGTGGACGTATACAAAATCAAACATTTGTAAGAGGAGGTTTTACCCATTAATTTTATTCTTGTTATCCTAACTTTATGACAAATAAAATTAATAGTTGGTATTCCTTTGGTCACACAAATAATAGCAATGACTCCGTTGGGGAGGATACTATTAAATGTGCCTAAGTGTGTACCATTACTTGATACTTAGTCCATTAAATATGATTGTGCCCCTTCAGTTGGAGAAGATCACACGCTCCTAAATAATTTTCTATAACCATCCATAAAGGAAGTTTGATCTAGTGATCCACAAACAAACTCATCCATTGTGGAGGGAGGCACTCAGAGCCAAAATGCAAGTTTATTGCATCACTTACAAACCAGTAATGGAGACTGTGAAATTTATTTACTAATCCCTCTCCCACTTAGTTTTTTAAGATGAGGATTTTATCATGCAAGCACACATCACAACAAATAAAAGCAATAAATATGGAAAAATAATTTTCCAACTATTATGGCCTCTTCCATCACTGTCCTCCGTGTGCTGCCAACCCTAGCTGTTGCCATCTTTAGCCACGACAATCGGGTCTAGTCGCCGCATCTATCTTGCTTCCTTTTCCGCTGTGCCTCTGGTCCTCAAATAGCATCACGCCTCGTAAGGATACGATCCACGACAAAAATAGAATTTTACATTTATTGATCATATATTCCACGAAGAAATGTACATGTAATCTAGATCGAACAAAAAGTAAAATCCTAAAACTAATACAGCTCCTGCTGTATTTGATACATACAATCATGCACACACATAAAATGCCCTCGACATGTCCGAGGGTCCAATCACACACAATCACATTAGGGTCATAATAGTTGGATCTAGGATGTCTGCAATCACAGAGTTAAATCTATTTGCACATCCTACTATTATCCTACCAAAAATATGTATGACATGTGCATAATTAAACTAAAAATCAAACACACAGAGGCAAACTCTAGCTCTGATACCAATTGTTGGTTGCGACCCGGAATATCGTACTAGTTCCCCTGTATAAAATTTTTTGTAAAAGTCCTGAACCTTTCCTAACAACCTATTGTGTTCTTTAGAAATTAAATTTAAAATCGCAAACAGAACTTAACATTATTGATTCCAAATTTAACTTATCTGTTCTTAGAGGTTTAGACTTGGATCAAAAATGATGCTTAACATTATTAATCCAAATTCACCCATGTTATAAATTTTATTAAATATTTATTTCAGAGATCGACTTCCAAGTTAAACATGGAGAGGCACTAGGCCTTCTTGGGTATGGGATCATCCACCACTTCTTAGACAAAGTCTTTCCACGAAATTCAATATTTAACCTCCTTATAGTAACCCTAGGTTTAACCATTAAGAACAATCGAATCACAAGATCAAAAAAAATAAAAGAAACACAAAATCGAATCATAAATACGAAACCTAGAATCGTTAGCCTCTTGTGTTTGGTATTTCAAAATCCATACAAAGAAAACTAGTATGATGCGGAACAAGACAACTAGTTATACCTTTCTTTGTAGCTTATAGACCTCACGATCTTCTGTCGTATTCCTTTTCTTATCTCGGACGTCATGTGGGCGACGATCTACTGAGATGAGAATCCACCCAAGCCTCCTACTTCTCCTTGCAAGTTTCGACCACCAACTATTCTTCAAGGGAAGCTTTCTTTCTCTTCTTCTTCTCCATAAGCAACCGGCCACCAAGATGAAACAAGCCCTCCAAGTGCCACCGGCCTCGACAAAAAGAGAAGAAAGAAAGAAGAAAGGAGAGGTCCGGCCACCACCAAGGAAGAGAGGAGAGGAAAAATAGATGTGTTGTAAGGTGAGGCACCTCTACCCTCTCTTTTATATTCCTTGAGTCTTGGCAAATAAGGAAAGTTTTAAACATAATTAAAACTTCCTTATATTCCTTGCCAATGACTAAAAAATAAAATTCAATTAAAAACTTCCTTTTAAACCTATAATGGCCGGTCACCTCATAGATCTCAAACAAGGAAAGTTTTAAACACAAAATTAAAACTTTCTTATTTGTTTCCGGAAATTTTTAAAATAAAAATTTCTCTTTTAAATTCCCTTCATGGTTGGTTATAAAAGGAAACTTTTATAAATTAAAATCTCTCTTTTAAAACATGTGGATGATTACAATTAAGGAAAGTTTTCTCCAAAAATTAAAATCTTTCTTTTAACTACAAATAAGGAAAGATATCAAATCTTTCTCTTAATTCTTTGTAGAAGGAAAGATTTAATTTTTAAAACTCTCTTTTAAAATCATGGCTTCCACATAAGGAAAGATTTAAATTAAAATCCCCTTTTAATTCTTTGTGGTCGACCACCTAAGCTTGGGCTCCAAGCTATGGCCGGCCACCACTTGAACCCATCTAGCCTTGGTTTGGCTGACCCTAGCTTGGGTTCCAAGCTTGGCTTGGCCGGCCACCTTAAGGTGGGTAAGAAGTTGGGTTTGGGTGTATATAAGACTTTATAAATAAGAGGCTACGACAAGGGCCGAGAGGAGGAATTGGTTTTGATCTCCCGATGAGCTTAAGCTTCTCGTGTTCGCCCCGAACACCCAACTCGAGTTCATCAATAATATCTCATTCCACTAAAGAGTTATTATTGCACTACCGCACCAATCCCATATTACTATATGGGCTCCTTCTTATCATGAGTGTGTTAATCTTCCTGTGTTTAAGATATTGAATGTTCACTAATTAAATGAGTTACTAACAACTCACTTAATTAATATCTAGCTCTAAGAGTAGTACCACTCAACCTTATTGTCATGTCGGACTAAGTCCACCTGCAGGGTCTACATGACAATCATCTTGAGCTCCTCAAGGGGACATCATCAACCTAGATTTCTAGGACACAGTTTCATTCTATAATCAACAACACATCATATAAATAATATCATTTCTCAACTTATCAGACCTATTGATTTATCGAGCTAAATCACACCCTTTGATAAATTAAAGAAATAAGTATTAAGTATATGTGCTTGTTATTATATCATGATTAAGAGTACATACTTTCATAATAACAGAGGTATTGTTCTTTTATATAGTCAGTATAAAAAGATATTACTGTTGGGGTTGCAAGGTTGCAAACATAGTCCCACATTGAAAACACATGGGAAAGATCATGGATTTATAAGAGAAAAAGATATCTCCATTGGCATGAGGTCTTTTGGAGAGAGCCCAAGAGTAAAACCATGAGGACTTAGGCCCAAAGTGGGCAATATCATGCAATTGTGAAGATATCTAAATTATTTTCGATCCTACAATTGGTATCAGAGCCCGAACTGCCAGAAGGTTTAACCACCGACTGTGCACAAGATCTATAGTCTGATTGAGTCGTGTGGGTACAATATTGACCTCGAACAAATAAAGTAGGGGCTCCTATGTTTGGATCAAGAGAACCAGACACCAGGCAGGAAGTCCTAGTTGTGGCTAGGCAAGAAAGTCCTAGTAGGTCAGGTGGACCGAGGGGCAGGAAGACCTGGTGGGTCGAGGATCGGGCGTGGGAAGTCTGTGGTCCTTTCTTTGAGGGGGGATTGTTGGGGTTGCAAGGTTGTAAACATAGTCCCACATTGAAAACACATGGGAAAGATCATGGATTTATAAGAGAAAAAGATATCTCCATTGGCATGAAGCCTTTTGGGTAGAGTCCAAGAGCAAAGTCATGAGGGCCTAGGCCCAAAGTGAACAATATCATACCATTGTGGAGATATTTAAATTCTTTTCGATCCTACAATTACCTCAAATGGTCCTGCTCAATACACTCATAGTGTACTAATGTAATTTATTAGTCAAGATAAACTAATACCTAATTACACTACAACCACTCCAATGGTTTATCTCATTCTATCTTTGTTGTGAGCAACTATTTATAATTTATAAGGAACTGATAACATGATCTTCTGTATGTGACATCACACACCATGTTATCTACAATATAAATTAATTGAACAACTACACTTAGCATATAAATGTATACATTTGACCAATGTGATTCTTTATTTCAAAATAAATATTTATAAAAAGCTAGGATTTTAGTATACACTCTAACATGACGTTGCTGGCCGATTGTGTCGGATCTCTACGCGATGTCGCCGCCTGATTGCACCAATGCCACTTGATCGAGGTCTGTGTCACATTGCCCTAGCACTTTTCTTCTTCTCGGATTACTATTGAGTTGGTGCCCTAGTGTCGGCATCACCCTGTCCTCTTCACGACTCACCTCCACAGCATCTAGCATTCATCCGAGAGGGGTTGGCAGATCTGGTTAAGGGGTAAGTTATGCTTTGTGTTAGATTGGCCCATGTTTGACTTCATTCTTTGTATTGGGATACGGAGATTTGATGCTTAGATGGCCTTTGTAGTTTTGGTTAGCACTGTTCACCAGAGCACTATTCACCGACGGCAATCCATAGCTCCGCCCACTTTTTTGACTGTAGGAACAACGATCTCAAGTCAACAGTGGAGCATCCAGATTTAGGTGAGTTTTAGAGTTGATTTCATTTCTACATTAGATTTGATTAGTGTGATGATTAATGGTAATTAATGGTGGATTGGATTAATTAAAGTTAATCATTAATTCGGATAATTAATAATCATTCGATTAGGATTTTTCCTAATTAGGTTAGTGTTTGGATTTAGTTAAATGGTGTACTTTGAATTAGCTGAAACCGTACATATGCTGATGCAGGACTTTGATTCGAGATGAGCATCTCGACATGGTACTATTCAGCACGATTTACGAATAAAGGCGGATACTTCTTACCTTGATTCTTTAGTACTTTGACTTTAGTGTATGAGCTATTATTCGGATAGTTGTTATATTTATCTTGACTTCACTTATATTTTTCTTAAGCTTGATACCTATCCACTTGATCTTTGAGCTGATCGGATCCATATCTATACAGTCTCATGTTGTTATCCATGATATTTAGTGGATACTAGATACCATGTTTACTTATTTTGATTGTTATTTATTCATGTACCTTATTGAGCATGCTGGCATATTGTAGCATACCTGATTTTTGTTTATATATATGATGACTATTGCATCTTGCACATTATATCATTGTATGCATGTCAACGACAAATTCTCCCTTGTAGTCGAGAGAGTCCTTGACCAGAGCCATACATTCGGCCACTCATGGGAAGTGGTAGCTGGAGTACGTGTTGCTTGTCCTGTCATACCCCCACTCGACCACTCATGAGTAATGGTAGCTGGAGTTACGAGCAGTAGGGACCCCATTGCTATGTAGCTAGTTAGCTACTCAACACCTGTCTACTCGACCACTCAAGAGTAGTGTTAACTGGAGTGTATATAGTTGTCATTGTCTCGACCTCTCGACCATATAGGGGTCGTGGTGTAGAGGGGTAGACGGGAGTGACCATTCATGCATACACTTTTATTATTATACCTACTTATGTTGTTGATTGCTTACTTATGCAGTTGTTTTATTATATCCATGTGATATGCTTACATATGTTGAGTTATAGACTAGTTGCATGTGATTCGACACTGGCTTACTTATTGGTAGTATGACTCTTGTAGTTATGAGCAGTACTATTGCAAATCCTCACTACCCCTGACTTTTTATTACTAACTTATTATATGGATTCAGGTATGGACATTCATTATGATACCTCTGTAGTTTATGAAATGTTTTCCTATGAGACTGTATACCTTTGGCTCTCTCTATATATATTATGCTCATGCACTATCTGTCTATTACCCGCTCAGTCCCAGCACTCACCACTCCTTGATCTGGTTTTTTTCTCCATGGAACAGGTAGATAATACAAGGACACTTGGAGGATCATGACTGTCGATCCCATGTCACATTCAAGGACGATTTTCTGGATTTATTTACTGCTTTGGTTGTGCTTTGAATTTGTGAACTTAATATTGTAATAACTCAATGTGGACTTGGAGTTTAGTCTTGTGGTTGTGTGTATTTTAGTTTGTTGTTGTTGTGTCAAGTCGGGCTGGCTCGCAATTTAGTTGTTTTGTGATTTTGCATTTGTTATTTTGTGACTTCCGCTGTGTTTGGTTACAGCTGTGTGGGATGCTTATTATATAACTACGTGGTTGTGTATGTTTTAGCCATGTGGGTTGTTGTTTATACCTTGTGAGTAGTCTTGTAGCATTGTATACATGTTTCATTTGTCGCCGCTATAGGGGAGGGGCTACCCGATTTTCGTGTGACAACTTTACCCTCAGGGTGTGACAAATTACAAAAGTAGAAAGAAAATATATCACACAAAATTTTTTGATAAATCTAATAGGTAGAAATTTATTTTAGGTTCCTAAATCCTACTTAATTTAAATTAACTTTTATTCATGCGTCAAATATAAGTTTAGTACAACTTTTTGCTTGCAAAATTTAATTATTTCGTATAATTACTATTCACAATTTAAGTTGAAATTTTTTATTGTGCTACAAGATGTTTTTTTTACTAACTGTAATTTTTTTAAATTTTTTTTTAAACTATTGTATAATTTTTAAAAATTCTTGATTAGAAAAATAAAGTTTGATGATTAAAAGTACTAAAAAATCAATTTTTTAAAATTTTATTTTTTTTTGTTATAGTCAAATGCTCTATTAGAATTTCTTTTTTTTCAAAATTTTTAACAGTTAAATGATTTTTATATTTTTTTATCAAAAAATATAATTTAAATTTTAAAATTCATTTAAAATAAATTTTGAATTTTTTATATTTTTTAGGAGATTATCGATATATTTTAAGTGTTGAGAAAAATTAGCTAGATTTTTAGACATAGAAAATTAATTTTAAAATTTTAATTTAAAAAATAATTCTATTTGTTCAAAAATATTTATTACAGTCAAAATTTATATATATTGTTTTTTCTGAAACTTTTACTCCCAATCAAAATATTTATGGTTGAGTTTGACAAAAATTTAAAGAATTTTTTGATACATAAAAATAATTTTTAATTTATTTTTGTCACATTAGTAAATTAACATATTACCTTTTGTGAAAATTATATCCAATAAAAAATTAATTTCCTGAAACTTTGTTCAAACATCTCTAGGAAATGTTTTCATATTTTTATAACTATTTTTTCGATTATTTCCCTAAACATGTTTTGTTTAAGTGATCAAATGGGGAGTAATATAGGGATTAAATTTATGGAGAGGTTTTTATTATAAAATTCATGCTTCAATTGTTATTTTATTTCAAAAAATAAAATATCATGTCTTTGTATACCATAACTTTAACTTGGGTTGATGTACATTAAAAAAGGAGAGATTGTAAGTACACCTAGTTAAATTAGGTTCTATTGTATCTAATCCTTATGTCTAAGTGTGTGGAAATTTAAGAGCGCACAAGAAGTTGAGCGGAAGACGTAGCAGACGAGAAGAATAACATGGGAAATGAGTTGACGGCCTCGGTGTATCCAAGGGACGAGAAACTGTGGAAGAGTACACTAGTGGACGAGAATGATGTGCGCAATGCTTTTGAGGGATGAGAAGTCAGGGAGGAAGTCTACTTGAGAATAAGGCAGGAGTTGGGTTTGGGTGAGCCCAACTCTGGATGGCCAAAGAATCACCAAAATGACGGAAACAACCAAACAAATCAACACAAAGTTGACTTGTCTAAGTGCCCGGAACAGCCTAGTACAACACCTCTTTGGATTGTTCCGACGAGGATAACTCTCAAAGTCCATGTCAGCACCAATCCAAGCGCTCGGAATGGTCTAGACGCCCAGGTGAGGATAAAATATTGTCATCAAGCCAATGTGTTGGTATAATTTGTACTAATGATCTAACTCAGATTTTGATGAATGACAAATGGATTAAAGTTAGAGTATTTTGTGATCTAATTACTCTACTAAGTGTGCAGGAGTTGACAGAACTGAAGGACCTGACACTAGGCTGAAATCTAGCTAGGTTCGTAGGACCCGATAGCTGGTGGGAAGTCTAGATAGGTCTGAGGGGCCCAATATCTAGTAGAAAGTCCAATTGGGTCCGCGGGACTTGACAACCGACCGATGTCCAGTTGGGTCCGCTAGATCTGACAATTAGCGAGAAGACCTAGTAGGTCAAATGTAAGTCAATCAACTATAGTTGGTAAGTAAGAGGTAAGCAACTGGAGGAGAGATCCAGTGAGGATCAATTTCTTCTTGAGGGAACTGTAGGCGTCGATCCAACTTAGGTTCATTTAGGAAATGTAAGTTAAGACCTTGACTAGATCCTAATTTCGAGAAGACAGAATCTAATTACTGCTCCTATCTTATCAATGTTGTGTTAACTCTATTTTATAGGATAAATATATTGTTATTTGCCCGGACTAACTCCTTTTTGTAGGAATTCAAAAGCTAAAAAAAGGAGTCCAGGTGCCCGGAGCTAGTCCGAGCACCCGGACCAGCCTCGCCTGAGCACCCTGGCAGTCTGGGCATCCAGATAATTTTTTTGGTCTAGGCTTCCGGACCAGAAAAATTATTTGGAAGCTGAGTTGGAGCATGTCGACTGGCTGAGCCCACGTCAACGGTCCAGGTGCCCGAAAGTGGATAAACTTCACGGATGAAGTTTCGATGAGAAATCGCCACGTCAACAATGGTCCAGGCATCCAAAATAGGTCTATATAAGGGTTTTCGACCAGCAACTTCAGAACATCAACTACTACAAGTTTTATTCTTGTGTGCTACTCCGAAAAGGCTCCGACGATACCGAAAAGCTGCTTCGAAGTTCGAAGAATGAGAGATTCCAATTTCCTTTCCACTTGTTGGTAATAACTAATTTCAGTTCTTGTACTCAATATTTGTAACTAATTATTCGATCTGATAGTGATTGTCTAACAAAATCGATCGACGATCGTAGGCCTTGGAATATGAGTTATCACCAACTCTGAACCTAGTAAAATTATCTGTGTTAGAGTTGTTTTCTGTTTTCTTTATTCCGCTTCATAACTATTTTTAACTCTCGATTTTTAACGATCGCTATTCACCCCTAGTGACTTTACGATCTTACACAATGAAGAGCCGTTGCGAAGCAGATAAGATGCACTGCTGAGGGTGTCCGGACCTACTCTAGGCACTCGAAGCTGTAATGTCAATCAACGGATAAATTTGACCAGTAGACTATAAATTGAGCCCTGATCCTAGGAGTTTAATACAACACTATTAACGAACTCTGTGCTTTTAATTCTAATTCTGTTTTTACATTTCTATGCTTTCAACGCTATAAGACGCTACTCCGCCTTCATCAAAAGGAGATTTTTCTATTGGAGTTTTTACTACCTTGGATTAGCAACCTCCTCGGTTACAAACCAAGTAAATTCTGCCTCATCTTTTAATTTATTTTTATTATTTCTTGTTCAACTAACTTGTGTTCATCATTGCTACATTTGGAAAGCAAAAGAACTTTGTAATCAAATTGTAGGACTATCTATGCTCCTTAGCTTGCCTCAACGGGACCTACAACTTCCTCATTAGTTGAACAAATATCCTAAACCCCATCAAACTAACATGATATATATTTTTTTTTTTACTTTCAAAGCAAGCTCAATTCAATTATATTTTCTCAAAAAAACAAAAATAGAAGAAAAAGGAGAAAGCAATCGACTTTCAGGAAAATATTTACTAATGAATAAAAGAAATTTCACCATAAATTTCATCTATATAATGAAAATACAAAAAGGGAGATTGTATGCTTTTGCACATTCAAAGAATAAGTTAGTCATTCACTAGTATTCCGAGGAAAAGTACACTGAAATGGAAAGCCTAAACAGAAACAATATTGCATATATGAAAAATCTGGAGTTTGTTTAAGTCAATAATTAAATATGAATAAATAAGGTTGAGCTTTACAGTGACTCAATAGCCAAAAATCATATACCGACCGTGATTAGCTTACTTTCTTGTTACACAACTCTATTTCATGCTAACCTACACCACTTGATGATGATGAATACTGGTCATATTCGATACTGTGCTTGGCGTTTTCATACTCTTGAGTTCCCAATGTCATTTTCCTAAACTTCTTAAAATGTAGAGAGATATATTTTTAAGGAAGCTATTGTATAAAAGTTTCAAAATATAAAGATTCGAAAAGAATTATGATGTTTTATGATTATAAGATTTTATATTTTTTACTTTATTAATTATATTATATATATTATTATCTACCCTAAATTAAGATCCTACCTCAGCTCCTGTCTTTGCCATCAGAACATGAACTTTTCCATTTTCCAAGTACCTCTTGGACTCGTCGAGTTTCCAAGTCTTCTAGTTGATCTTGACTGCATAAATCATTCTTACACCAACTAGTCAAGTTCCTACCCTTGCACACTTAACAAATATAACATATTCATAATATATACCTAACTTAAATCTTTACCAATCACATCAAAATAATCTTGCCAAACTTGGTCACTTAAAGTCATGATTGCACAAACAATTAGTACTCGTGCAATCAACATATTCCATTCCTAAATGATCTTCTTCTTCTTTTAAATTTTAGTATAGGTAGCTTTCCCTTGACCTTGGTTTGATGAATCATGCCAACATTCAACTACACACCCATTTTACTTTCTGAATCTCGCAACATAGACATATAATATCCTTTTCAAACAAGCAGATTTTCTTTTCTTGTTTGTTAATCTTTTTTCACATAAAAAACAAACAACTAATTGAAGAACAGTTAAAAGATCAAACAAAAACAGAGGTCTGACAGCCATGTGAAACCCTCTTTCTGAACCCTCCCA
The DNA here is from genome assembly GCF_018446385.1 of Zingiber officinale. Lineage (NCBI taxonomy): Eukaryota > Viridiplantae > Streptophyta > Magnoliopsida > Zingiberales > Zingiberaceae > Zingiber > Zingiber officinale. The sequence goes on from NC_055995.1 coordinate 31,094,127, forward strand.
TCTGAAATTCAAGCAACAGTTCTCATGTGGGTCAAACACCTCCTGCTCATGATGTCAGATTCGTTGAACTAACAAAGCAGAGTTGCAAGATCAGGCGGCAACAACTGAATTAAAGATTGCTTATTATATATATATATATATATATATATATACACACACAGCAGAAAACAAGAACTAACACATCAATCACACTCGACGCTGCCTGCTCCATACAGACGATACGAGGTGGCCGGCAACGGCATTACTGACCCCCACAGTCGACGCAATCTACTCGCATTAAATTGCTCATATATACGTCAAACTCTCCATCACGAACAGGGAAAGCATGCGTCGAGGTGCATGAACTATTGTAATGTGCTGACAAACGTGAACAGGGTAAAGGCCCGTCGTTGCCCTTTTGAACGATGATCGGGCGATTGCGCCGATGGCCCGCCAGCCTTCAGCTAGCAACGTCTAGGCGTCGATCGCTGTCTGTGCCACCGCAAGGACAATGGAGAAGACAATTATATTAAGCAGGAAAAAAGGAGAAGATTAAGGCTCCTTGTCCTCGTGCATATGCACGCACTTGGCGTGGTCCTCCATGGTGGTTTCTTCCATTAAAAGCGACAGCGTATCTGTGAGGAGTTTCCTCGCACCTACGTACCTGGCCACCTCAAGAAAGAGAATAGCAGTTTTACCTCTCCTCTTTTCCATTCAATAAAATATTGCCAACTAAGTGAGCACTCTTATTACCTAACTGATTGGATCACATCAATTAAATATATGATGGTTCCTCCATGTATCTTTACTATATTTAAGAAGGAGATCAGTGATGGTTGATACTGTATAGGCATCAAAGCTAAGTTTAGGCGAAAAGATATATTGTCAAAGATTAGTTTTTGACTATAATGAGACCTTTTTCACAAGTTTATTTATAAAAGTCATGCACAAAGCTTAGAGGAAGGTCTGTTGTAACCAGTTTTACTAAGAGACTATTTTCCTGATTTAAATCTGCGATCATCAAGTCATATAATAATAATTTTATTATTGTACTAAAACTTCCCTTCATCTGTAATCTATTTATGATAACTATAGTGTAGCCATCAAAATTTCTTTCTTTAATGAGAACTTGGAAAATGATAATTAAGATTTGCAAGTTGCAATGACACATTTATGTTCTAAAGGAACTATCAAAAAGTTGGAATCTCCATTTTGGTGAAACGATAAAGAGTTTAAATTTCAATAGAATGAAGATCAAGTTTTTACATACAAGAAGGCAAGTGTGGGAGCCCTAGCGATTGCTTTATTAGCTCATTATATCAATGATATTTTATTTATTCAGAATGATGTCCTTGTTGCAGTAAATGCCAAAACATGAGTCTTGATGAGATGATCAATGAAGGATCTAGAAAAGACAACCTATATATATATTCAATGTAAGGATCTATAGGAATAGATCCAAGAGATTATTATATTGGAACTCTCCTAGTGTTTGTGCATTGACAATGTACTAAAGAGGTTCGATACGAAGAATCCAAGAACTGATTACTTTCCATGTTACATGGCGTAGCTATCTCTAAAGGCATGTGTCATAAAACACAAGTATATTAGTTGACTCACTGATAGAAACTAAATAGAGTATAGATGCCAAAGCAATAAAGAAAGGAATTTGGAACTGTTAGTTAGAGTCCTAGAGTCAATCATTTGATGATTGTATGGACTCATGTATATCATATTCTTGTATATTAATAAAGGCATTTGTTTGGTTATTATACTTATTTATATTAGTGCCAAATAGACTAAGTATAATAGCGTCCTTAAGTAGAAGATTCTTACCTATATCAATCGATTGGTTGAATCGATAGTGAGATAATATAGGGAACACTACTCTAAATCATTCCTAGTCGAGTATTAACATTCAGTGACAATGTTAATACAATAAGACTAGCATGTAGGTTAGCTCGATGACTTGATCTCACAAGTCATGGATATAGAGATATCAAGCTGACACATGAGTATGCATTAGAGAATGTATACTGAATGACCCGCCATGAGAAAGTATCATGGATCGTTATATGAGTGTCATATACTTTCTCATGTGGCTATTAGTATGACTATTAGTCCTTAGACCTGAAGTCACCATGGATCCCTACATAAGGAGTTATGTACTTTGGTTTCGTTAAACGTCACCCGTAACTGGATGGACTATAAAGGCGATTACTGGATATATAACGAATTATGTAGAGGGATGTGAGTGATGTAGATGGGATCTATCCCTCCCATATGACGGGAGCGACATCGGTATTCTTGATAGAGTGAGACCACTAAGTGCATGGCCATGCCCAAATGAGTCATCATTAGATGTTGAGCTCATTTGATCGAGTGAGTTTACTTGGAGTTCAAGATTTATATTGATTAGAGGATGACACGGTCTATGCCTCATATTGATCAATCTAGATGTCTAGGATAGAAGGACACTTGTCATATATTGTGAGGAGTCACAATTAGTAGTCACAAGGTGATGTCGGATCTCGACATTCTTGTAACTTGGGTAGTAATGATGTGTTGCTAGATACCGCTCATTACTTATGCTCCTAAATAGGTTTAGGGCATTGCCAACGTTACAAGAACCTATAGGGTCACACACTAAGGACAATTAGATGGAGATTTGGTTCATATGATGAACCAAGAGGATTAGATTTATTTGATGAATCATATTGGATTAAGAGTAATCCAAATTGGGCTAATTGAGTTGGACTCAAGTTGATTCATGTATTCAATGAGTCTAATTTAGATTATGACTCATTAAATCAACTTAATTTAATGAATTAGATTCATTATATTAAGTTGGCTTGAATCATATGGTTGGATTAGATCAACCATGATAGAGATTTGATCAAGTTTGACTTGATTAGAGAGGAAGAGAAAAAGTCATGTTTGACTTGACTTTTTGCCACATCACTAGTGAGTTGGCAAGATGTGGACCAATAGGATTGCTCCACATCATCAATGTGTGTCACCTCATGGAGGTTACAAGCCTCCATAGCATTTAATATGGCCGGCCCACATTAAATGAGGAGGTTACACTTGTTGCCATGTCATTTAGTGAGGTGGCAAGATGTGGACCAATAGTGTTGATCCACATCATCCTAGAGTGCCACCTCATGGGGGTTACAACTCTTTAATGGCTCCACATTAATTGCATTTAATGTGGAAATGGGAGTTAGACATGAGAAGGTGGCCGGCCACTTGAATGAGGAGAATAATTTCCATTTTGAAAATTATTCCATCATTCATTCCTTCTTCTTCCTCCTAGAGTTCTTCTTGCTCTCTCCCTCTCCTCCTTCCTTGGCTGAACCACATAGGTGCTAGCACACCTTGGTTTTTGGTCACCTCCATCTAGTGTGTCCGTGTGGATACTTCTAGAGGACCGTACGCTTGACGGTCTTGAGATCCGGCACCATTTGGACGAGCGGGATTCGCGTGGGGCGCGCATCAAGGGTAATGATCTTAACTTTAGTGTAGATCTAAAGTTTTTACAAACTCGTACAAGAAAAAAGGTTTTTCGAAAAAATTTTGTTTACGAATCTTTGCACGAGATCCATGGCTTTGGGTGACTCGGGGTTTCCGCGACGCGAAAAAGCGATTTTCGCGGCCTGACGAACCCAACAGTGGTATCAGAGCCATGTGCAAAGACTTGTACGAGTTCGTTTGTATTTTTATGAAAAATAAACCTTCTGTAATTTTCTGTAAAAATTGAGTTTTTAGAGTTTTTATGAGTAATTTTTCCGTAGAAGCGAAGCACAAGTGTCTCGGCACTTGTAGGCTTCGGCTACCGGAAAGTTTTCTTTTAAACGGCTTCGTTTTGCCCCAAATCCGTTTGGGACAGCGGGGTCGGGTGCCATTAGATCGCAAAGGAGCAACTCACGATGGTTAGATCGTGGGTAGGGGCATAGCCCCTAATCCCGCAAGGGACTTTGCTTCGCGATTGCACCCGAAATCGCTAAAAACGAACCCGCCGGGAAGATTTTTCCGAAACGGCAATGTCTCGACCCAAATCATTTTGGGACAGCGGGTTTAGGCGCTGTTGGATCGCAAAGGAACCCTCGCGATGGTTAGATCGCGGGTAGGGGCGCTGCCCCTGGGCCCCGCAAGGTGATCCGTTCCGCGATTGTGCCCGAAACCGCTAAACGGGACCGCCGGGAAATTTTATTCATAAAAATTGTAAAAATTATTTTAAAATTATAGAAAATTATGAAAAATATATAATTTTGAATTATATATTAATTTGTGATAGTCATGGCCCAAAATACCCAATAAGATTGGATTTGAGTTGTAATTCATAATACGGCCTGCGTGCCGTCATTTTTTTTTCCACGGCCTGCGCGTCGTGCCTTTCTCTTATTCTGATTGTAAATTAGATTTAGACTCGAATGTAACTCGAGTTTCAAATTGTAATGTACAAATTGGAGCGGTGGAGGGTCCACACGAGACGGAGTTCCGAGGCGGGCACGAGCAACACAAGGTGGTCAAAGGGAGGAGCTTGGAGAAGCTGTTGACCCTAGGTTGACCATTCGATCTTCTCATTGGCTTGAGAAGATCGTAGTAGGGCCATGACTAAATCACAAATAGATTAATTAATTAATTGTTATGTATCTGATGCATGTTTAATAATTAATTAATTAATTAGTGTCTTAACGATTAGATTAGATCTAAGTCGTGCACATGATGCACCCTTGCGATTAGATTAGATCTAAGTCGTGCACAAGATGCATCCTTCTCGATTAGATTAGATCTAGATCGAACCAACTCTAAATGTCTAACCGTGCCGTGATACCTATCACTACCTCGATCACATGCATTGTTGAATCTGCCAAAGCAGAGCAATACATATTATCTTGGTAGGGTACGGAGAGACAATCTTGGTCCCGCCTATCAACGCATGAGTGAATACAAACTCAATTAGATTGAGTATTCCTAGTTACTCGGTTGGATCGAGTCAACTATAGGCATTCTTCCAATAGTTGGAAAGGTAGGATAAAATCACGTTTATATTAACTCTCGGGCGTATTAGCCAAAGCTAACTCGAGTTTTAATATAAATGCGGATATTGATTCTATAAATAAGAGTTGCATAGAGATGTAATTGGTAATCGTTACCTACCGATCATACTAAGCCTTGGGCGTATTAGCCAAAGCTAACTCAAGGGTTAGTATGATGTGGATCTTGTCCCATAAGAATTATAGAATTCAGTGGGAGCATCATTTAATTAAAGGCCTAATTAAATGATTTTAAAAGAA